>NW_026596134.1:15427567-15476788 GCF_907164565.1 Psammomys obesus | reverse complement strand
CACACACACACACACACACACACACACACACACACACACACACACACACACACAAAGTGTGACTGCTCTTCTGCAGAGTGTCTTCTCAGCATTGAAGTGCTCATTCATCAGGGAGTTCCTTTCTAGATCCACATTTTGTTTTGGGAAATGCATTTCTGTCACTCATATCTGACACCGTATTTCTCTGCCGTGATTGCTATGACAGTGTCGTGACCAGCCCAGATAACCACCTCTGGGAAGTTACCTGTTCTGAGATAAAGGAGCTCATTGTTTGCATAGGATTTTCTAGGTAGAATAATGTGTGCAAAGTGGCTGGTGGCTAGATCCCAGGGATCTAGCGTCTTAATCATGAGAACTTGAACTTAAAATGTGTTTACGTAGATAGAAATACACAGAGAGGCCCATATGCCCATGGATACATGCAAATACATATGTAAGCACACGTAGAATTTTATGTATGCTTAGTGCAAGGAACAGTGGTCCAGAGGACTCAGCCTCTGTTCTCAGGTTGCTCACTGTCTGTGGTGGAAAATGATGGGAGCACAGATCATATTCAGATGGTTGAGGACATAGACACATAGGTGGGAACAGAACTAAGTGAGGTCCTTTTTTCTTAGGGACCTTTGGTGGTCTCCAGGAGGGAGTGGCCTCTGGGTTGATTCTTGATGAAGGAAGAGGAATTAGACAGGCCCATAAACACTAGGAAGTTATCCCAGGTGAGGTAGAAATCCACCTTTAAGTTTACCCATGATCAAGTAGTCTTTCCTTTTCAAGTAATTTTGATGCAGTCTCCTCGTGAGGCAGGGGAGCGGTTTGTTCCATGGTGCCTTGAGTAAAGGCTAGGCCTACTGTTCAGTGTGTAAAACCTATTTAATACATCTGTGTTTATATTTACATACGTGTGTGTATCATGTGTGCATACATATATGTATATATTGTCTATAAACCGTATACACTCTACTTCTGCTCCTCCTGCTCTCCTACACTTTCTGTTTCTCCCTTTTTTTTCTACCTCATTACTAGCAGATCAGATTAATGGGCCCATTTTCTCTCAGTAAGTGACAGGGAGGAATGGAGATGGTGTCACTTTTGCAAGTTCACAAGTATCTTACCTTCCGGTAAAGTTTTGGGACTCATTTCCCGTGGCAAGAACTTCAGGTTGAATTGTAGGATGTAGATGACATTTCTGATCTTGGTCCCTTGGCCATTGTCAACATCTAGTTAGTGACTTTCCCGGGAGTTTCTGGCTTATTCTCCAATCAGACTCTTTCAGACATCCTACCAAGCCCAAGTGTTTACTTTCTGTCAGCTCTGCCAAGTCCCCAGGAATTTAAGTAAATATCTTGATGCCATTTTGAGGACGTTTCCACACCTTGAATAGTTTCTGCCAGACATGCTTTGCCTGAACCACCTCTGAATGTTCACTAAAATCCCCATTCTTTTTGTACATGTGGCTGTATATAATCTAGGGAAAAGTCTTTCTCCTTCCCTCTATTTTGTACTTGAGGTGGTATAGTCACTTGGCTAACTGAAATGAATTTGTCCAGAATCAGAGAACATATCTTTATTTAACAGAATAAGGCATGGTGCCGCACAAGTGAAGCCTGGTTCTTCACACAATCAACACATGTGGATCCATGGTATATAACCAGGAGTCTATAGCAGCTAAAAACTGAACTTCTTCACAGGAAACATAAATGGGAAGGGGTTGTGTATGAGCCCATGGGGCTAGTCCTGGAGCTCTTATAACAGCTATAGGAAAATTTAAAATTAAAAATGTTTACAAATATCCGTTTTTCTTCTCCTAAAATTAGACCTTTTGACTAAGTAAAACTTCAGACAGAGGAGCAGCTAACCAATTGTGATAATTACTCTCCTAATTATAACAACAGCCTTGTCATATTATTGTAATTGTCCAAACAGAAATTGCAAGCTCCAGATCACACCAGTATTGGTTATTTTGCCTTGTGAATGGCTCACTGTCAAGACTTAAGATGTTAAAATTTTTCTCCATTACATTTCTCTTACACAGCACATACTTCTTCGCCTCAGCAAATGATAATATATTCAGCCTGATGTGTTTGTGTTTCCACTACCCTGTGATCTGAATATAGCTTTTTGAACATCTCCACACTTTCTGACGCTGTCTCCTGAACAGTGTGTAATTCTCGCTGGCTGCTTGATGGTAATGGGAACTGTACCTGTAACTGAGGAAAGTAAAACACAGCCGGGGGGTGAAAAAAGCGCTATTTATCAAGGTATCTGGCAACCTGGGTTTACATTGTTATAAAACGTTACCATGCCTGCTTCCTGAGATTACATCCCCTAGAAATTTGTCAGCTATTGTCAACATACTGTAAGGGAAAAGAATGTGCATTCCAGTCAGCTTAATTTCAGTCTGCATTTCTTTGCCCTCATTTTCGAAAAGGCTATCAGGGACACTGTTTAATGGTGCCATCTGTTAGATTATGAACTGTGCGGAATGAACTGAGGAAGTAGACTGAACACTCCCTGGACCCTGGCAGGTGGATGACAAGGCACCCTGATGCATGGCTCCTGCCAGTGTGAAAACTCTCCCTCCGTTATTATAGCAGAAGACACTGTTGACAACAAATAAAGTTACAGGATGGCTGCCTCCAAACAGTGATGATGCGTGGATGCCATAAAAATGGAATCACTTTCGTCATGAGGTGAGACATTGCCCTCATCTTAAGTAAGTTATAATGGAGCCTTTAAAATTACTAGTCCCAATGCTGGAGAGATGGCTGAGTGCTTAAGAGCACTTATTAGTCTTGCATGGACATGGGTTCGGTTCCCAGCACTTAACGTGGTAGCTCACAAGTGCCTGCAACTCCAGTTCTGAGTGTTCTGATGCCCTCTTCTGGCCGCTGCAGGTACTGCATGTGTGGCACATGACTTACATGCAGTCAATAATAAAAATTATTTTTAATCATCAGTTCTTCAGGCATCCGAGCCTTGGATAAATAATGCATTGTTTTCTGTCGTTCTGTTTGTTTTGTTTTAAGTGCTTGGCTGTGGTTGCTCCTAAAGTTCCAGAGAGCCTCCTGCTTGCATCTTCATGCACTCTGAACACAGTTTCATAGGTTTCCTAATGCCTTCTGACAGCTGAAGCTGGTTTCAGTGAAGTGGAGGCTCGTTCTCATTACAGTGGCTCTCACTGAAACCCGTGTTGCCAGGGAGGCTTTCAAAGGTATTTACCCTTTAAAATTACGGGTTAGGCTTGGACTACATGCAAACCCTCACGTTCCATTCCCGGTTTCTAGTGGATCCTCTACCTGGAATCTACTGAGAACTGTTAAATTTTCCAAAAAGCGAGTCTCCATTGTACATTCCCTTTAGTGATAAGGACACACAAATTAATTCCAAGGGTTAGATGAGCTGTTTTTCTGCATCTCTTCACAGAGGATGCATAACCACGTAATGTCAGTTACATGTTGCTTGTTTCCAGAACTTTGGCTCTTGCTCACAACACGCATTCCCCTGATTTCTCAAGGACTCCGAGGCTCTTGAGCAAAGACCATTTTTCTGCTGTTTGAGACATTCATCAGGTTGCAACAGCTCACTCGCAGGAATCAGCACCAGACACGTGATTGCACTGATGCTCTTGGGAAGGGAATCTATTGATGGCACAACAGTGTAAACAGCAAAGAGCATAACCCGCCAGATGCAGACGGGGGAAACACCCGAATGAATTTAGGCAAATGGAATTTTATACTGTGAGCGAAAAATCAATGATTGTAAAAGAACCCTATATGAAGAGAAGTTCTCCTATCACATCAAAACTGAGAGGTCCCGTGAGCGAGCATAGGCCAGGTCCTGGACTCATTTTTTTTCTACATTTCTATCACTTTCTATAATGCTTAATATAAAAATAAATAGTAGCAAAATGTGTCTTCATGTCTTTTATTAAAATTCAAGCATAAAGGCTATAAGATAACTACTACTTAAAAATAACTGTTTTAGAAAATTAAGGTTTCACGGGCAGGTTATGGAGACAAAGGTAGTATGAGTTATCACACGTATTTTCCCCAGATGGTATCCTCGCAGTCACCCGATTGCCAGAGGTGCAAAGTCAAGAAGTGGGGATATTAGAACGAGACACAGTGCAACTGATTCTATAGGTTATACTGCCTAACATCAAGGGGTCGAATCCTTGCTGTTTTTTTTTAATCTTAGCTCAAATATTATGCGAATTTCAAACCCCAATAGTTTCCATGGTGCTGACAAATAAGCACGAATCAAGCAAGCCAAAAAGGTAGCATGGAGCTTCTCCTGATGACAAAGCATTACAAAGCTTGCCTCCTAGGCAGAAACCACCAGGACGTCTCTTCCATTTATAAAACTCTAGAGACGATGGTTGATGTCAGCCCAGTGAAGACGCCAGAAATAAAAAGGTGATGGTTGATTTTTATTAAGGCCTACCATAAAGAAGTCGTAAAACGGTAATTATGTATGTGATACTTGGTTGAGCATTCAAGGTGTTGGTCCTTGTCATGCATAAGGGCACTTGCATTAGAGAAGGGCTGGGTTACGGGTACTTTCCCTTTTCACAGATTTTACTTGAAATTAGTATGGCAAATATTTTTTCCCCACTGGATGTCTACTCCTTACTATCTGTATAAGGATTTTACAGCCAAAAACTTTGCTTCGTGCCTAATGAACTGATTTGGCCAGCTACGACTCATAACTTGAATACTTCTTGGGTGGGTTGGTTTGAATTGTCTGTTAGTTTAGAAATTCTATTGCTCTTCAAACCCTGTGTCAAGTAGCAAATTAGAAATGGTAAAGTAAGCACTGGTTTATCTCATTTTGGTAAAAATGATTTTTTAAAGGTGGAGTTTAATTTAAAAAAAAAAAGATAGCAATAACCACTAGCACCTTAAGAGTACTATTTATGGGATTAAAAGCTTACGTCATCTATATCATTATTGTATCAATTAATACCATTACAAGTGTGTTTATCAAAGTCTCTTTGAAGATATTTTGATGTCATCAAGAACGGCTGGTTTTCAGATATAGATAATGATTTGAAATAACATTAAAAGAAAACATTAGGGAGCAAGATTGTATTATGCCATTTTCTAGGTCTCTCTTAAATCTTGGTAACCTTGTTATGAGCGTACCACCATTCCTATCCTGACTGAAATAAGCAATGTGTAATTTAATATGGTAGTTCTTAAACTGAGTCGTTTCATCCTCTGGGGATCAGCTGCTTCTTCCTCTCCATGAGGCCAGTGATAGTGCCCATTGCAAGAGCTTTTAGCGAAACTATCTAGAAGTGACTTTGAAGTTAAAGAGCCCTGTTCACATGTAAATTCTGTGACTTATACTTATTGTGAGTCTCTGGGGCAGTTCAAACACTGAGTAGTTTCATGTGGCTTATCTTAGTTTCATACAGTAATAAAGATTTGATTTCCTTTTGTCTCACTAATTTCTCTCCAGTTACTATATAGCTACAGATTAATTCTTAAATTCAATCCTGGCTTCCTTGAGAAGCAAATAATTTCAGGACTTAGCCTGATCTTTGGGATTTTCAAATGTTACTTTTCAGTGTTAAAATAGAATCCCCACTAGTGATTTGACAGGCTCACCGAATTTCTATGATATTATAAAGAAAGCTGTTGGCTTGTACTGGTGATTTCCTATTGTAGAGGAGAGAAGTCATTTACCATGTGATTACTAATTTTATCCTGGCTTCACCTACTGTCTGAGACAGCCAGGAAAAGCACCGAGTCTCTGAACTGTGCCAGTCTTGTGTACAGAGTCTAAGATGATTGTGGTAGAGTCAAAGCACAAATCCAAAGGAATCCCAGTATTCTCATTCAAGCTCCACTTTACAGCTTCAGTTTTGTCACCACCCAATTTCCCTTTCAAGGATCTTAAGAACAGGAATGCAATGACTTAATGAAATAAACAAACAACAAAAAAAGAAGCCTGGCTTCTGTTTTGTTTTGCTGTTATTTATTTTTCCCTCTATGAATGAAGATAATGGAAGTCTTTCTAACTCAACTGATGTGCAGGTAGGAGTGTGTGTGTGTGTGTGTGTGTGTGTGTGTGGTGTGTGTTTGTGTGTTATATATGTGTGTGTGTGTATATATATATATATATATTATTTGCTTAGATTGATGTTAAAATCCTCGGTACATATATGGTAATAAAAATAACTTTTGTCATAACATCACTGGTGTGCTATTACTTTTCTCATAAGAAAGTTGTCACATTCATTTTAAGTTGAAATGCTGCTGTGAGACAAGCAGAGCCTGCAGGTTTTAAAAATGTTCTGTGGGTAGAAATCATGATCTGGCAGTAGCTGTTCAGGCTATTATATACTGACTAAAACCCGGACAATTTCTTAATCTTATTAGAATATTAGCTTCTTTATTACATGCTAGATTAGTAGCTCTCTCTCTCTGTCTCTCCCTTTATTAACATTTGACAAGTATACAGACATTGCATGTGGAGGAGTTGTGGGAAGAGTGCTTGAACTCTGGTTATAGGTTTTAAAATACAGGTTGTTAAGTCTTAAAATAAATGTTGCTATTTTGGGATGTCTCGCTTGAAAGACATTCGGAAATAGCATGAAAGGATTCCTAGATTGAAAGCTGCTACATGCCACAAGGGAAAATGTGTTTGGTGTGACACTAATGTATTCATGCAGGTTGAATCCATGGGGCCTTGGAATCTGTGATGGAGCTTATTGCAAAACACCGCCAGGCTCTGTGTTGAGGGAGAAAGGACGCTGCTTTGCTGGCATCCTAGGCAGGAAATGTTTTGTTTAAGGAGATATTTGATAGAGCATGAATATATATGCCATGTACCAAACTTTATAGGATTCTCCTGACAGTTTTTAGGATATGAAAAAAAAAAAAAGTCATTGTGTTCTGCCAAATGCATACCATGCTAACAGATGAAAAGGTTTAGAAAAATGAAAAACTTAGGGATATTTATAAATTAATACTTTTCTCATGGTGCAGTCTGGTGAAACACACTCTGCATGCAACTGGGGGACAGGGGAATTGCTCCTGGGTAAAGGTTGGTATTTATAAGGGCACGTGACCATTCCTTCTGCTGTGGGGCCTTTAAGAAGCACGCGGCCCAGTCAGACAGTGACATCTAGGTGTACTAGAGGGGAAAAGGGCACGTTATTGTGACCTGAAGAAGTCTGATGCGCTCTATATGCATGGTCCAGAGAAGACAGCATCCACTAGACTCTCGTGACATGATGAGGGATGAATTTGACCGTAGAAATGCACAACAGGAGGTTTCACTGAGAAAAACTTGTAGACGTAAACATGGTTTTGTTTTGATTCCAGGTGTAAGATAGGGGACCGATTCAGGTTGCCCGCAGCAGCGAAGAATTTGCCTCATGCGGGCTCTGAGAGAGGGTTCCTTTGCCAACTGCACACAGTTTAAATCTGAGGGCTCTGGAGAGAGAATAAATGGCAGAGCCCGGACATTGTTGAGGGGCTCGGTGCTTCCTCCCTCCCTTGCTGCTCCTAGTTGCTGTTGATGCAGCATGATGAGAAGAAGTTGGAGATATCCTGAAAAGATGACTGGACGGGCCCCAAGGAACCCGACAACTCTAACCATCAGGAAGTAGCTAAGAAAAATGATGCCCCATATCCCTGTTAACCTCCGGTGTTGGAAGGGATTGGGGTCGAAAGGGAGGAAGAGGCATGAGAAACCAGAATAAAACAGTGTGACAAGTAATGCTTGCAAAAAAAAAAAAGGCAAAAAATAGCCTAGAATTCCTGCTCAGACATAGCCCATGGCAGCTCAGAATCCAAGTGGGTAAGGGGAACAGGGACTGTCTCTGACATGAACTCAGTGGCCAGCTCTTTGACTCCACCCCCCCAACCCCAGAGGGAGGAGCAGCCTTGCTAGGCCACAGAGGAGGACAATGCAGCCAGTCCTGATGAGACCTGATAAATTAGGGTCAGATAGAAGGGGAGGAGGACCTCCCCTATCAGTGGATTAGAGGGGCAGAGAGGAGGTGAGGGAAGGAGGGTGAGATTGGGAGGGAATGAGGGAGGGAGCTACAGCTGGGATACAAAGTAAATAACCTGTAATCAATATTAAAAATAAAATATTTGAAAACGGCAAAAATAACAAAATATCTTTTTTCATTTTTGACAAATTTTTCTCTAAAGGTAACAATCTTTGTTAAAAAGTTAAAAAAAAAAAGTTAATCCTGATTTTTTTAGTACACACTAAAACACAGGCAGAATGCTCAAGCCTTAAGTGAGACAAGCTGGCTTTATCTGTTTTATGGCTCTCTCTGTTTGTCTTTCTATCTCCATCTGTCTCTGTCTCTCTTTGTGTGTGGTATGTGCGCATGAACAAGGCAGATATTTCGGCTGCTTTGGAGAAAGACTTCTAGAAAACTCAGTATTTGGTGTCGTTAGCCATTTGATAGAAATGTTCCTGGTAGAGTTTACTGGGTTTATCTTCCAAGCCTATTTTGCAGGAAGAGGAAGTATCATTCACTAACTGAAAAACCATGTCAGTGTTTAGTTCTTTTAAATCTTTGACATGAAAAAGGAGCTTTTCACTTCCATGTATTGGCTTTCTAGAAATGAAGCAAGCATAAGTACTTTGTGGTATAGTCATTTGTGTATTCGTCATAATTAAAAAGCAGTCCATTTCTGCCAGACGAAGGGTAAGTATACTGTGAAATTTCAAACACTGTTAATATTTGTATTGGGATTAAAAGGCTGTGAAGCCTAGTTTAGTTATACAAAATTTCTCATCCTACAATGTCAATGAAAGTTGAGGGAAGGAAGTATCTGTTAATACTTGTTTAAATAAATAATATTCTGATGTCTGTGTTGAATTTTGGTTTATGTGAAAGAGGGTAGAGTTTGGGAAATATGTATACATTATGTACACATACATAATTATATAAGTTAAAAGCAGAATTGTAGATTTAAAATTTAAAACTTAAATTTAACTAAATTTAACCATTAAAATTTAACTCTCATACTTGGCATGTTCTGGCTGAACCTTACATATAGTCTTGATCACCGATTTTTGTTTTTGTTTTTGTTTTTCCCCTCCATCCTGGCTCTGTTAGATGTTCGTAGTATGTCTTAATCATCCTTCTGCATGTAAGATAGATATGAGAAAGAAATACAGGGTGCTCTCTGTGTATACAGGCTGTGTTGTGCTTTGCGTATCATGTTAGTTAAAAGTGCCCAGTCACTTCCTTAAGAGTTAAGGTGTGTGTCTTCCATCTCCTAGCCTGTCTGCCTTTGCAAGGTGCAGGTAGGATCTCACTTACTCCATGTATAATGGTTCCTCAATTCAAAGTGGCTTGCTTTGGTTGGCTGGTCCTCTGAAACACCATGGTTTGCCCTCTTCTTAGCCCGGATGTTCCAGTCAGCCTGTATGATGCCACTAGCAAGGAGTTCGGCACCTGACTTGTTAATTAGCCATCCCTTTCCGTGCCTTGCATTCCCTGAGAATCTTTTAATATTCCCTTTTCATAAGCGGGCAAATAAAGACTAAAGCTATTCTCAAATCCCAGTTGATCTGTGTACAAGCAGGCAACAACAGCTCAGTGGAGAGCGGGAGGAGCTTTGAAGCATGGAACACTTGAACTTTAGGTAGAGTATTTCTATCTTGCTTTTATATTAGAGAATCAGTGTGCAAATCTGTCATGAAATAATAAAACAAGTACACATCCTGAGAGATTTCTGAGAGAGATGGAGCACTAATAGAGAAACAGCAGTCATTGCTAGACAATCTGGTCTTCATCTTAAGTGAATCTTCCTTTTGTTGCACAAGATTTACGGGGATTATAATGTAAAATATTTCATAGACATGACCCGGACTAGCTCTTGAGTAAATGTAAGACAATCTACCTACAGAATTTCCCCTTTTCCTTTCTGAGGTTTCTTCAGGATGGCAGTTCTGATCCTGTGCCTTTTCCCATTCAATTAATTACTATGGAACCCCAACCCCAGTTTGGCTGTCCTCTGTTACCTTTCCATTGTCTGTTGTATCTTTATACTATAAGTCCCCCCTAAAATATAACTGCTGATAAATGATATAACATTCAATCCACAAATAATTAAGAGAATGCCTTCCATTTATTCTATCTTTCCTTTAACCTAATCTCTGCTTAAATTTAGGAATGATGGTGAGTTCAGAATGTTACATATACTAACACACACACATTCACATACACTGCTCTTACTTTGCTACGGAGCCATGCCACCAGCACTCAGTTGCTTAACAGTTTGAATTCCAGTTCCGCTGCTGTGACGTGGGAAAGCCAGTTAATGACTTTGGAAGTTAATAGAGCTAAGGTGCAGGCCCGGTATTTTTGGGTACTATGAATTCATGTATTCCGCTGATTATGGATTAAAAAGAAATGCATCTAAAGGTGCTGAACATGGGCAGTTCTCTTTTCAGCCCCCAAATATGATGAATAACTATTGATGTAGCACTTATGCTGTATTCAATATTACAGGTCATCAAGAGATGATTTAAATATAAGGGAGGGATGGGTGTACATTTCGTGTACATAGTATCAACCTATAAGAGGGATTCCAGTGTGGGAGATTTTGGAGCTGAGACGTCTTGACATCAGTCACCCTCAAATGTTGAAACTCAAGTGCATTTTATTTAGCACAATGTCTGGCTTGATTATACTACTCATTATCCCTGACTCTCATTTACCCCATTTTTGCTTCATTTTGATATTCTTTCTTTCTCATACTTTGGTCAATGGAGTTGTTATTTTAGAAAGAATATATGTTTGATCATTAAATTTGGTCAAGATCGAACAGTTTAACTGTGATTTCCTAGCAACTGCAGCCTTTCGTATAGGAAAGAAGACATGGCAGTGTTGGTTTAAGCTGGCGTGTGGAACAGGCAGGCATGTGGCTCACCAGTGTGGGGCCCTGTGGGAAGAAAAGGAGCAGCCACAGGTGCTCAGCATTTTGCTTCTGACCACAATTCTTAGGTTTCTCCTGGGAAGAACGAAAGCCATGTATCTCCCCTGAGCAGCTTTGCCATTCTCCACATCCTTGGCAGCTGAACACCTACTATCAAGGCTACCACTGTCAATGCAGGTTTTCTTTTTCCAGCCTGACCTGGAGTGAAGGGGAAATTTGATCTCCTTTGGTTCCCTTGGCCTACCAGGAAATGGAACCAGAAAGAAAGAGGAGGGCAGTGGAAGCTTCTATCCTGGGACAGTGGGATCAGGGTAGGGCAAGGACAGCAGGGACAGGGGGTCATTTCATGCTGCATGAATCCATACTGGATGTTTTCCTTGTAGCAATGCAGATAAAAGTTTGCGACAACAGGCCATTCGGAGCCAGGACATTTGTAGGTGTGTGCTGGAGAGTCCCAAGCTAAGGCTGCAGACAGTCATAGTAAGGAGTGCTTTTGAGAATTCCAGGTGAGGTTAGGTTTATTTTGTCCCTGGGCGTTTGTAACCATGGGTTGTTAGGATTTTATTAGAGATTGTAAAAAGATACATTTATCTTGCTAACCAGTGATGAGACGATGACAGAATGCCAATCCTGGGATAATGTTACTAAGGCTTTATTCTTTTTCCCTCAGTGCTTTTGGAAGGCTCTGTGCATTATTAATAAATAGGATCATCACCGGAGTTATGGTGGCCAGCCTGTTTTCCTTTAAATATTTTGGTGAGATTGAGTTTTGAAATCATGTTAATTGAATGTGGCAGTGAGTCTCAGTGCCATTTATAAGATGTTGCTATGCTCATTTTGTTTACTCCAGCATTCTCTAAACAGTCTTCCTCCAAAGGGGCGTATCATCTTTCAACCTCAGAGAAAATCAGGAGCTGAAAGCGACAAGCTTTCACACCAAATAAGACAGCGTTTCTACCGTTCTCTCTGGCTTCTGGTACTGACGGCCATCACCCAGGAGCGCAGAGCTGTCATTTCAACCCAGGACTAATATTGCTGCTCTTTCTAAGGTATTTTCTGGCTTCTGTGTCAAGTTCCTACTAAGCACTAAAGATGAAAGACCTTGGTTTTCATAGATGTCAAAATCTAACTTTAGATTAGAATCTATGAGAGGATATTTTAAATAACTTAGAATGCAAATGGAAACAGGAAGCATAATAATTTGGCTCCTTTTTTGTTTTGAACGTTAGAATCCTGGGTGTGCTTCTTATCTGAATATGAGTATGGTGGTGTAGACAGCTAAGTAACTTCACATCTGGAGATTTATTGTTTATTTAAAAGTTTCATTGGTATGCTTTAACTTGCTCAGTTAAATGAAGAAGCAAAGAATGAAGAGCATGGTAGACTATTGTTCTTATTGGTTTAAGTCTCGTTTAAGGTAGAACATCATGTATTCTGGACTGACTTCCAACTTCCCATGTTGCTAAGGAAGGCCTTGAACTCCTGACCTTCCTTCTTCCACCTATCAAAGGCTGATTCACAATCCTGCGTCATCATGGTGCCAGTGTGCACAACTTGGAAGCATGCATTGTATTTTCCCTTCAGCTTCCATTATTTCTTGAAAACAGGAATGTGATATAAAATAAACTCATTAGACTTTTCTCTGAAATCTGTGCTACACCAGCAGTTCAGACATTGAACTTATTGCTGCTTTTAACAACTGCCAAAACCTCTCTCTTTAGAAGATGCTTGTCTAAGGTTTGCAGGCCCTGTTTAAGTGTTGTAAATTCATAACAGTGAATCTTTGGTCCTGGTCACATATTAGTGATTTAGAGTCATGCTTTTCTTTATGCATTTTGAGCAAAACTGAAGTGGTTTAAAATGCAAAGCTTTACTTCTGCTCAGAATGGGTGCAGTGTTTCTGTAGTTGAATAAAGCATGTAACGTCACTTTAAGACTACCATGATGTTAACTTGGGGTCAGCTAGCTTGCTTATAGAACATAAATGTTCTAGCATTTCTTATTATATTCTTACATATTTTAGAAATGATCAAATTCTAATAACCAAAAGTTGTAGAGTGGTGAGGGTATTAAGTTATCAGGTGGCTGAGTACCGTGTGTTATGATACCTCCATTCCCTATACAAATTGACAGTGAATAAAATGGAACCCAATCCTGTTGCTAGAGCTTGGTAAAGGCATGGAAAACAATTGCTTACACAATCCCTGGGATTCTTCCTTCTGTGCAATGACATGTCCCAAGTCTATATCAACAATTAGTTTTCCCCAAAAATGTAGAATTAAATGTATGTGTTATTCATCTTGTGTTATTTTCATGATGCTATCACAGTGGTAGTGGGGGAAGAATTCTAGGAATTGGAATGGCTTGGGTTGACACGGGCAAGGCTGTAGAGAACAGTGTCTGTCTGATTTCTTGTGCATTTGATGTCTGAAGAACAACGTCAGCACCTTCTTTCCTTATCAAGTGTCTTATGATAAGCCCTGTCAAAGTGTCTACTGACTCCTGTTCCCCAGGGTGCTGATGTAAACCATGTGTCTAGAAACTCCTTTGCTTAGCATTCCATGAAACAAAAATAAAAAAACATGAGCATGCATATATATCGTTGAGGGGATTCATTGGCTCTTTCTTGTCGTTTGAAAATGGACACGACTCTAATCTGACTGTTATATAAAAGCAATATACCGGGAAGATAATAAACTGTTGGAAAGCCATAAGCAACGGTGTCTCAGCACTGGCATTGGCTTTTGAAGATATGGACAACCGTGATAACGGGTCACAACGTCTCCCAGTCATCCTCTGGCTCTGTGTTTTCTCACTTCTGTGGTTTCGCTTGTGTCATAAGTAAAGGATTTCCTCTTCTCTGCATATCTGAACTCTGCTTCTTTTTCAAAGCCTGTCTGCAGGGGCTTATCTTCCATGAAGAGTTCCCAGACTCCTTTAAGTGAGGGTAGCGCCTTTCTCACTCTGACTGAGCTCATAAATTTTTTTTAACCAGTTCTAACAATTTTCACTAATGCTCATAGATTGTGTAGTTGTTATTTCAGTCATTTCCATTAACTTTTCAAGCCATTACACATTATCTTCTCAAAAAGGTCTTAGGATTATTATTATTTTTGTACCATCTGCATACTAATATCCAAAGTCCATGGAAAGGGTTTATATTAAGCATGGGTTGATTTCCTAAATTATATGGCAATGATGGGCAAGGCAAGCAGTGTATTTTGATGTTATTCTGTTGATACTTTGTCATGTTCATAGCTAGGTACAAATTACATTCCTAGCTAGGCACAGAAGTGAATTTGTGCCTGGAGTTTGGTAAATGAATGATGATTGGAAAATCCTTTGGGTGCACATCAAGATATTCTGTTGCTTTCCATTCTTCTCACTAAGTGGCACGTGTTATTCTGTGATGTATACTTATTACAAATGGATGATTTATCATCTCTTCAGAGATGATCAGGAAGCTGAGAGGGTTCAGGTTTGATTACTCTGTGCATTACACAGTGAAGGGAGAACTTCAATTTGGTTTGAGTAACCACCAAGAGGAAATTTCTTTCACTCATTTTTTTTTCTTTTTCTGTATGTAGTTTTGATCCTATGGGTATCTACACTTCAGATTTAGGTTTCCAGTCCTTGGCCATTCTTTACCCTGGTTTGCAAGGAGTTTCCTCTGAATATCTTTATCTGGTTGAGACAGCATTTTAGAAGTTTGGAATCCCTAACAAAAACAGAATTGTCATCCATATCCTTTCATAGGGAAGTTTCTGTCAATTTTAAATGATCACATATAAAATGGGGTATGTTAAAAGCCTAGTATTTTAATAACAAAAAAATAATCTGTAGCTTTCATCTCTTCTCAAAGAAGCGTCTTTTCGCAGTAGAAGAGAACCATTACAGGAAGCCATAGCCTGTCCAAATGCAGGGCACAGCATTGGACCATGAGGTACCTAGAGTCAACTGATACATTTATAATGGAATCCCTACGCCCACAGTTTAGAGATTAAATCAGAAGGGAGGTTGTGAAATTGTGTCTTCTAGATATGACATGGAGGTTACACCCATGTAATCTCAGCACTATGGGTGCCTAAGCAAGACCTGCTCAGTGATACCAGCTGACACGCCAAGACAGTTGAGAGAATTCTCATGGGACTCCAGAAAATTTTATTTATGTACGTATTCGTAATATACGCACACATGTGTAAAACAATAATCAGAGACAAAGAGACCATGAATTGGTCTCTTGATGCAGGGAATGGAAGACACTGGAGAAAGGAGAGGTAATGAACTAATAATGTAATTCTATTTCAATTAGGAATAAAATAAATGTAAGAAGTTAATGACGTTATGGGGAAAAATGAAAAAAATAAATATTGGGGGAAGGAGAAAGATTTGAAGGAAAGCAAAGGGGTGATTCCCTTCTCTACCCTGCTACGCCATAACACGCCACCTGCCACACTTGCACACAAAGGACACAGACACATTTACCTTCAAGAAAAAAAAAAGATGTTTTACTTTTATTAAACTGCAATTTTTTCTGTATTCACTTTTAACGTCGTATGCCCCTTTACTATCAAAAGAAGGAACGGTTTACCTCTGTTCACATAATTCCTGATTCAGATGCGGATTTGTTTATGCCATATTATGAGCTGACAGTCACTCTGTGGGGAAGGAGTTAGCACATTAGCTAAGCACAGAAAAATGTCTCCACTCCTTCTCCTGGGCGTGCCAGTTCTTTCAGCTGTTGAAGAAACAGGACGCAAGGGGCGGGGGTGGGGGGGTGGGGGGTGGGGATTGTTCAGCAGTGACAGCATGGGGACGTTCTGCTATCAGGTGCCATGGCTTCTTTTCTGGAGCTTCCGGTTTGCTGCTTTAGGTGAGGACAACTTTCTCTGCAGTATCCTCATCTGGAAGCTAAAGAAGTAGACTGTGATATTGTCTTGGCATAATCTCTTTGACCCTTCCCAAGGTGATGCTGTTGGAGGCATCAAGATTTCTAAATTGTCTAGAGGCCCGATGGGGCAATTTGAGCCATGGAGGTCTACGGTACATCGTTTCATCTTCATTTTTCCATGTTATTATCTGGGGTCACAACAGTTATTTCCAGGTGGGTGTGCACAGGGACTATTAACGTAATGATTCTTGATTCGTAAGAAACCTGATCACAGGGAGAAGGCCCCAACAGTTTTGAAACATCTTTTGAAACATCTCCCTGGAAACCAGAAAGTGCTCTTCTAGATAAGGACCTTTGGCTTTTATCATTTCACCAAGAACATATCATTCAGTACTTGGCTCATGGCTGCTGGATTTTTCTGTTATTATAATATTAGTGTTAATAAACAAATTTCATTACTGTAGATTACATTGGAATTTCTAACAAACAGCGAGAGTGTTTTGTACATATATGCCTCAGGTAAAAACTACCGTTTGTTTAGTATGCCTGCCCTTTTCGAGACACCAAGTCAGGAAAAGTTTTATTCTTTCTCAAATGTTAATGCAGAGAGATTGCAGAAGATGGGTGTTGACAAGAGGTTGCAGTGGTATGGCTCCTCCCATGGGCCTGTCTGAAGATGCCACTTTATAGAATCATTATAATAGAAATGTGGCTATGCTTTGTTTATCTTTGTTTACCCTTTGTTTCTGCCACTCTCTGGCAAGTCAACATTCACTTCTGTCCTTAACAGGATCTGGGGATTGCCTTGCAGAGTGCAAAGGATTCTAGCCCTTCGCTTTTACTAGGTCATCACTTCCCATGGAAATGTGTTCCAGGGTTTCTCATTTGAGTGCAAATGACAAAAATCCCTTCTCCTAAACCTCAGAACCTAATTTTGATTGGAGGTTTATGAGGAATCCAGGATGTCCCCACTAACTACTTTGTTGTCTTCTCAAACAGTCATTATCCCAAACGTAGTATTTTTGACAGTAGTTGAATGGCACCTTTTCAGTCTGTTTTTGAGAAGAAAAAAATATCCAGGACGATCCTAGGCAATACAGAAAACAAAGATTTTGG
The DNA here is from genome assembly GCF_907164565.1 of Psammomys obesus. Taxonomy (NCBI): domain Eukaryota; kingdom Metazoa; phylum Chordata; class Mammalia; order Rodentia; family Muridae; genus Psammomys; species Psammomys obesus. The sequence continues at coordinate 15,459,859 of NW_026596134.1, read as the reverse complement.
CTAACTTTCAACAGTAAACCAGGTCAATACCAACAATACCAGGATCCATTTTCACTCACATCTCTGGGTACCACCTATGTGTGTTACAAATACACCCAGCAGAATAGTTCTGTGGCCTGGATAAGCAGATACGACTTTTACTAAGTGATCACATGTGGTTTTATGTGTTTTTTTATCATAGGCATACATGCCTGGTGCCTGTTACAGATTCTAATGCCTAGTTAGGATGTCCAGGGACACAGGTGAGCTGGCCAGACTCAAATTTACCGTAATCTCTGTTTGCCTCTAATGCTTGTCCTCAGGCATTTATAATCTGAGACTGAGAAACTCAAAACCAGATGAACCTACAAACCGCTCTTATTTCTAAGGCAAGAATTTTGTTATTTGCATAAAACATTGAGTTCATGTATTTGCTACGTCTGGATTTTTTAGGATGGAGTATGGATGTGGGTACAGCAGGGGAGTCTGTACCCACAAACCCCATGTCCTTTCTCCTAGACCAATAGTTTGATCATTCCTTATTGAATTTTATCTTCCAAATTCAATCCATCTATTTGATTCATTGTCACCTTAAAAGTAGTCTTCTTAAAAGAAAAATTAAGGCATTTTTGTATCTACTACAAGTATTCTGAAATTTACCCTTTTAGTGACTTTAAGTTAGGTTGGAAGTAGGGAAAGATAATATGTCTTTACTTGTAGACTGGCCTATAATCTCAGGCTTTGCAGATCTTTGTGGAGTAATGGGAGACGAATAGTTAGCATCTCCAAGGCCCCAAGCTATCATGTTTTATGGTCCGCATAGAAAATCCTTTGCTATATGCTACTATCCATGGCTCCAGTGCGCTAGTGAATAAAAGACATTCTTCATACTTTCAAAGCCCTGCGCAGGAACTTCGCAGTGAGAATGTTTAGAAGGGAAGGAAGGTAAAGGGCCTCATAGACACCGTTTTACTGAAGGACTGCAACCTGAGATAATTCTTCCCTTCTGAAAGTCAGATGTTTGTAACAGGAAAAGTGGTGTCTTCACTGACTGCGCTGAGCTATGGGAAGCATTACAGCTAGCATCAGCTCAGAGCGTAGCACATTCGCAGGCAGGAGGGCAGCCCTTAAGTAAAGCTTACTACATCCTTGCCATTAGGGAGATTACAGTCTATAATAGATGTTTGTTGTATGAACCTGTGGACCTATTGATTTCTGTGCGGTGTTACTTATAATGAATGGTCTAATGAGGGACTCATGAGAAGATCATGAGAAAAGAATAATAGTCTGTGCTATGCTTGACAATCTGACTGGCAGAAGGCTCCTCAGAAACTCACGACCAACCCCTCAGTTATTCAATTTTGTTTGTAGTCACTGTTCTTTTTAACTCCATATGTTTTCCTATTTTCTGTTCAGGACAAACATTATGTAATTTTATCATGACAGTTACCTTTCAATATCTCAAAGTGTCTGGCTCTTTCCTTCCATTTGAGCATAGAAGTAAAGCCATCCTGTTTTGTTAGAAAGTCTTTGCTGTCTCTGAATAGTACACAGAGCGACTTACACTTATAATGTGATAAAACATTGCTGTTGTTTGCTGCTTGTGGCTTGCAAACTTGAGATTTTACATGTTATTAAAAGCTTTCAGCACTCTTTCTCCTTTGAAGAATAATCAGCATATTGCTTGCCTCTGGCTTTCTTTCAAGGAAAGCCAAAAAAAGGTGTTTTTTTCTTTTTCTGAAAAGTCTAATTCTAAATGCAGAAGCAATACACACTGATTGTGTTGGCTAGGGCTAGGTTAACAAGCTATTTGTCCTTTTTATTTTTGTTTTCAAACTCATTTTCAGCTTTAAAGCTCTTCTTGGGTAAAACTAATTGCCTGCTAAATGGTGGAAATGTTTCAGTTCATAGGGGAGAAGACATCATAGATAGAATTTAAAAGCATCCCTGACACACCTTCAAGAGCATTTGCTACAGAGGTCAGAGTGGAACTGATAATTCTGCTGGAGGATGCACGCCACTGACATGGATGTTTTCCCGTGTGTATTTGCTTTCTCTTTCTGTAGAAAACAAAGGCAGTGTGTGCTGTCAGTGTGTGCTCCCGATCTTAAATATTATTATTATTCCTCTAAATATAGTGCAGGACATTTGTCAGCGAACTGTAAAGCTCTTGTTAAAAATAAAGTAGAAATTCAAATCCCAAAATAAGTCAAGAGCAATCTGTAATGCCTAAGCACTTGCACTTTTCGCTATGAGCTGGTAGAGTCTTTGGCCCCTGGAATTCCATTGTGGGTCACTCCACTTAAGGATTTGTTCACAGGCTGTCAAATGCTTTAATTCTCAGGGCCCCTTTTGATGTTTCAGGAGAATACTACGAAACAAAATTGATTTTTTTTTAGACTGTATTTTCATAGTCTGTCAATATATATAAAAATGCAGGAGGGGAAACAGTGAATCATTGTATATGACGTATGAATTCATTTCCCTCTGCAAGGCTGTAACAAAACTCCTGTTGACATTGGAAAGGAGTGCATTTATAGATAGGATTCTAGTCACAAGCTCACTGCTGCTGTGACTAAAAGGAGATGCATGGATCCTTACTAATTCCCCACAGCCACACTTTTTATCCACATTCATGATGCAGGCAGCATAGTGTCTTGCAGCGTGTTTATTAATCTCTGGGGACCATGCCCAGCCTCTAGAATGTGTTTTACTTCCTTGGCTGTCAGTAGGACATGCATGAGATAGTGAAGGACAGACTTGGGCCTTGACTCAGCAGATGGCCTTCAGCATCCTTAGAGAGTTTCTTAAAAATGTGAGTTGAGAACGAACAGGCCAGCGGTTTTTAGTGTTGGGATCTGCATTTAGTGCTGGGATCTTGCCATCTCTACATGAAAGGATACTCGGTCTATTGTTTCAAAAGATGCTATGGACTTGTTTTCTTTTTCCCTCTCAGCTCTGCATGTAGCCATCCAGAAAGCTTGCTGAACACTTCACTGCGGTGGCTTTTGTGGCAGACTAGAAATTACATGCTGTATTAACTAGGCAGCAAGAAAGCATATTACTAACATTATTTTCCCACAGCTCATCTTTATAAGTCTGTAATAATTCTGAATAATGATGCAGCCATAACAATGATGATGGATGGGTGATGAAGTAAGAATGAATTCCTAAATGACTGTTTCAAAGAAGTCAGCTTGTAAAACATTGACAGACTGGAGGGAAGGAAGCATCAACCTGACTTCCAGGCAGACTCCAATCCTTGACAGAGGAAACAGATGCCCTGGTACTGTGCAGAGCCTGAAGGTTGGTAACACAAGAAATTTCCAGAAAAAAGTGCACCAGCCATATCATAAGTTTGTTTGTTTGTACTAGCTCAATCTAGGATGACTTTTTTTTTCCTACTACACAAAAAGTATTTCTTGAAATTACAGAAGTGCACAAAAGCAGAGAGATCAGCTCTGGGGGAAGCAGTACCCACTGCATTGTCATGGTAAAGGTAAATTAAATCCAGTTGACATATGGATACCTTTTTCTGATCACCAAACTCAGCATGGCACATAGACACCTGGAACAGTCTTGGAAACCTAGAAAATATCTGCAGAGCCAGAACACATCCCTTCCAGATGGAAACTCTTACTTTTTTAGCCCCAGATCCCTGATAGAAATCAGCATTGGGAGGATACTTTGAAGACAGGATTTGATGACTGCCACTTGCAATGAATCTCTGTTTCTCCCTACCTCCCCTACAGATCAGGACCTCCTCCTACTGGTCCTTTTTTACTTCATTGTCCTTCTTTTCCCAAGAGCTTGTTTTGAAGTCAGTGGGAGTTGTTCAGTGGGTGGGAGAAGTAGAACATTGAAGAGGAAAATAAGAACCAGGAAAAGTGTGTGTTGCTCCATAGAATTAGAGCTTTCTCCTCTTCCTTCCTTTTTCCTTATTCATCTTTGTTTTGAAATGGGTGTCTTCGCTTAAAGAAGAATCATCAGGATTTCACTAGTCCTTGGGAATCCGCTTGCTTGTGCAGAGTGCCTAGTGGGGTGTGATGAGACCCTGTATCCAAGGCCACTGGTGCCAGGATTTAGAAGTTGGGTAGACACTTGAGAATGGGTGAAAAAAAATAGGGAAGTGTCACAAACCTCATAAAGGACCCTAATGTCCTCTAGTACCAATATTCTCATTTTTTTACTATATGAGTCAAATTACTTTTCTTCCCCCAAACCTCGATTTTCTTTATCTGCCAAATGAAAGCCACCTATTACCCCTTGAGTTATTTTGGAGATTAAAGGATATAGTCTAATTAAGCACATTATATAATGTTTTCATTCTACTTGCTTAATAACAAATCGTCATAAGCGGGGTTGTGCTTATGGCAAGGCATTTTCTCTACTGGATATGCACAGAGGCTGAAATGGCAAAATTTGATAGATTTCCACAGCAGTATCATAAGATCAGTGTGGCTACATTCTTGTGAATAAGTAAACAATAATGCAGACTGGACTACGAAAGGGCAGTCATCTCATGTATACAGTACCGGGTTTTCCTGGATCTGTGGCTGTCAGAAGAGCGCATCTCCATCTCTTGCAGATTTGCCCTTGAACATGTGCTAGCCTGTTTCAAGTTGTCTCCGTTTTGTTGCTTGGATTTGCATCTCTTCTTTCTTTCTTTTAGGTTTCAGTTGTTTGGATTTCCCCCAAGATATTTGAGGCTGAGGTTCCTTTTGGCCTCTGAGCTGCCTTTTTTTTTTTTTTTTTTTTCAAACATAAGCTTTGGATAAGAATCAATAGAATGTCAAGACGCCAGGCACATTCAGCCTAATGGCAGATGGGTGTCTGCTGGACAGTGTGACTGCTTTCCTGACAGTGGAAAATTTGGGCTAGAACAAATGATCCAGGAAAGGTGTTGTTGGTGTTGTAGGGCTCTCACAGACTTTTCAGAAGAAAGAAATGTGGGGTTTGCTCCTGATGAGTACAATTACAGAAGAAATATCTGCTCAGTGTGTACTTGTACTGCTGTCAGTGTGTGCTTTGATCAAGCTTTTTACACACAACCTTAGTAGGGTATAATTTAAAGTCATAAGTACTAGCTATTGTTCAAGGAGCAAAAACTGAATGAATCACCTGAAGGTCTCAGTTGCTTTCGCCAGCCCAGTTCCTGTCACAGGACAGGAGTCTTAGAAAATGACCGATCAGAAAGCAGGTCTGACAGACTGAGAGTTAAGGAAATGGGTCTAGATCCAACTATGGGTCTCTTTGTATCTTGTTTCTACTCTTACAATATTTTGAATGTCTCCATACTTTTAGACCCTTTTACATAATGAAGGCAGAAATTCAAACAAAGTACTAGAATACCTTATAGGCACCCCATGAATTCTGACTTTCTAGCTGATCCATGGAAATAGGACACTATTTCATGTTGACACCATTCAAGTTTCTTCCATGTTGACATTTTTCTCTGTCACACTGGTCTTTTTTTTTTTTTTTCCTTGCAACTGGCTTCCTCTTGCTTCAGCAATTAACTTCAAATATAAACTGAGTTCATGTACACTCTTTCAGTTTTAGTGACCTCCCACATAGGGATGTTTCTAAACCATCATGATCTAGATTTGGACAGACGGTGAATAAGTGGAAGTGAAACTTACGCAAATTGGGTTCTCATTTGCTCAGTGATGGTCTGGAGGCAACAAAGAGGGCAACCAGTATTCCAAATTCCAGAAGAGAACAAACAGTGCTCTGAGTGAGACGTTTATGGTTTCAGTGGCTCATTGAAGCAAGCCACTCAGCCCCAAAAAGGCATGCTTTAGTGGTCAAGAAAGGAAAACAATAATTGCAAAAGTGTCATGGGGTTCTGGTTGAAAAGGTTCAGGAAAATCTACCACATCTCAGCTTCTTGGAAGCATGTTCTGGTTGTTGTGGTGCCTGCTTCCTTCCTCAAAGTTCACAATCTCAGAATTCTTAGGCATTCCTGCTTGCCATCACAGGAACAGTTATCTACAAAGCTTTATTCCAGGACACAGATGTCCATTTTCTGCTGGAATGAGAGGTGAAATTCCCTCCATAAAATCCTGACATTACAAATATCCTCATAGGTTTGTTTTACTAAAATCTTTCATGTTTTAATTTTTAGGAACTAATTTTCAATGTTGAAATTATTTTTTTTGTTTAAACAAATAGCGTGCATATTTACAAATATTATGACAATGGTAAAACACTATTGCCTTCCCATATTTTACTTAAAAAAATGTGATATAATTTTTAAAGCCTTTTTTAATACTGTTGTTTGCTTGTTTGTTTGTTTTTTCATTTCATTCTGTTCACAGATTGGAAGTGTTATAAACAAAATTATGTGTCATTTCAATTCAATCAAGATTATGGCTTTTGAAAGTATGCAATTTGGCTATGATTGTCAGATGTACATGAAAACACAAATGTTGTCCGGTATGAACATACTATGAGGGACATGTAATGGTACCTTTAGTATCGAAAATTTTTTCCTCAGTGATGACTGCTAATCTATAGCCTGTGTGATATATGGACTAAAGTGTTTTCGCAGGTCCTGTATTAGATCATACAGGCAGTGGTGAGGGAGAATAAGTGGAATCTGGATGTAATTCTGTTCAGTAGTCATGTGAGCATTATTTTGGTACATAAAAAATATTAGGATTGATTGATGTGCCTGGGTGTTTCCCTCTAAGGGAAATGTAGCTGTAGTTTATTTTGATTTAAGACTAAAGGAAATAGCCAGAAAGTTTGAAACGGGAGCTTGGGCTGTTTTTTGCTCAATAATTTCAGACATCCTTTTGAGTTCCACTCATTGATTTTCATTTGTACCTAGCATTTGTTTGAGGCATAGTTACACAGTTTTATGAAGTTTAGGACCCCGGCATTTTGAGTTAAAGTCCTGGCACTTAATTACAGTGGTACTAAGTCATTTCTCTTCCATGGTTCCCAGTTACTGACTCTGTATTGGAAATAACTGAAGAACCAACTTCATTTGGTTTCATGAGCTAAATGAAGGCACCTTAATTGTCATGCCTGGCAGATACAGTCAAGTTCCCTTAAATATTACTGGTATAATCTCTACTGTGAGTGTAATTGATAATTAGTCCTATCTTAAGTGGCCATTTAGGGGATGACATGAGATATTCATGTATAGACTCTTTCACCTCGAAGAGTAAATTCTTCCTTTTTATTACCAACTCAGTAGGAAACTTCCTCATTTTGAGAACTTGTTCAGTTGTTGCAGACATAAACAATATAATAATAAAAGCAATAGTAGTAGGAGTAATAGTAGTAGGAGTAAAATTTAAAACTGGAAGGAACCTAGGGAAAAATTCCCTCTTGGGAACGCAACACCTGGTTGAGGGTTAGGGCCGTAAGATGTATACAATCTCCAACGAACAGTAAGTTCTATGAAAAATGAACATTATTGGTAAGGTTCATCTTTGAGGTTCAGACTGTCTCTCCTAGTACTTGTCCAAATAATACTTAGAGAAATATATTTATTTGTATTTCTGCCTTACTTCTCTAAGGTATTTCATAACATTTTCAGAAGCAAGATAATTTTAACAATATATATAAAAGGCTTTAATTTTTGTTCATACTTATAAACCTTCCCAGATTCTTGCTTCTGGGAAACTGAAACATTAAATTTTTCAGAGTAGTAGTTTTCAAAGGGTTAATCCATTGAACAATGGACAGACGCTCAGTCATGAGCAGCATTCAAATGTGGTTTAGTACAATGAATTTTAGGAGTGTAGTTCTATTTTGGCAGCAGGACCTTAAAGGCACAAGTACTTCTAGAATCACACTCTGATGCCTCTGAGAGTTGCTCGTAGCATATCCAGGAACTTGTATAGGGTAAAGGCATAGTCACAACTCCTGGCCCCATTTAGGAGGGATGCCTCAAGATGTTGTTAAAGGAGGAATCTTTGTTCACTTTAGAGCCAGAGAGTGCAGAAAGTTGACTGTCACCCTTTAGATACCAGAGAGCAAGGGCCTACTTGGGATCAGCTAGGAGAAAGCTAATCAGAATCTGACTATGAGCATGTGGATGGTATAAGAACAATTGGTGATTGACACTGGTTTCTTGCTATTGACTGGCCCCTGTGGTATGAATGCCCTTAGCATTATAGTCGGATTTATTTATGTATCAGGGGATGCGGGCTCTCTTGCTTTCTCACTAGTGAGCTTGAGGGTTCTGAAAGGCCCTCCAATTAAATTGCTCTGTTGTCATAACCTCCCTAAGTACTGCTGAACTAGAGCTGCTTAGCGTATTACCTCATAACATGAACGAGTGAGTTGATTAATGTTTGTATAAGACTTAAGATGCCTGTTCTGAGTGGAATGTGCATGTACCAGGTTTTAGAATATTGACTCAGGACATGATACTTATTTCCTTGTTTAAATAATTAGGAAAGATATTTTGTGATCAAACCATTGAAAAGGTATAGAAGAGAAAAATGTAGGGGCCAATGAAATCTGCACAAAGCTTTCTTTCTCTGTATCTTCATTCTACATATCTGTAAAGTAGCAGATATCGGGTACCTAGGCTGGGGAAAACAGTGGGGCTGAGGGTCTTCCATTGACAGTGGTTGGCTGGCTTTCCTCTTCCTGTCTTTCAGCATGTGACAATACACCCTCCAGAGCCACAGAGGATGGACATTCTTCTCTGGCTCCCAGGCCCTTTGCTCTGCTCGCACGCAGGCCTGCCTGGGTCCAGCAGAGAATCGCCCACTGTGCTGTGTCTGGCTTCTGCTGCAGATGCACACTCACACAGGGAGCTAAGTGCTGCTGAAAGCTGCTTTATGAGCCTTGCAGAGTCGGTGTGCATGTCTGCAGCTGCGCTCATGGGAGAACGCTAGTAGGTTCAGGCGTTGCCGACCCCGCCTTTGGCAGGCCTTCTGTGTGGGAGCTAGGGGAGGGTTTTGTATCCTTGCTTACTTTTCAGTGAAAAGCGGAAACATCCAAAGTGTTCAGAGTGGACTAGCTGGGAGGATGGCAAAGGGATAAATAAAGACATAGATTATCCAGGGGAAGGCAAGAAGCAGCCTAGGTCCCTGTGACATAGTGAAAGGGTGCTTGACTTAGTTCCAGGACACATGCAGGCATTTCAAAGTCCTCTTCTGACCCATTGGGTGGCTCTGATTTCCTTCTTCATAAAGTACTCTACTGATACCTACAAAGGGGGCTGGAATTAAGGGAAATAATGCCCTCTACGTTGTCTGTCATTTGCCCTCTGAGCCCTGACCATTACAAGCTATTTCTGATGAGATTTTATGGAGTTGACTGTCTTCTTTATCAACCCTCCGGGTTAATAAAGAAAAGTTGTTTACTAAGACATTCTTCTCTCCCTACTAATAATCTCTTTCAGCATTGTGTGATCCCAGTCTGTCATTCTTCAGAACAGTATTTACAGTGTACTAGACTTATCCCGCCTTCTCCTTTCAAAAGGGGGAATATGGTGGTTGGTTATGATGGTAACACTGAAACCATCCACATTTTAACCTTAGAAACCTTCTTAATTTCAGGTGATAAGCAAAACTGCATTGCTGATGATTTTTTTTGAAAATTCAAAGCTAAAGAGCAAACTAACCGTTGACTGTAAACAGCACACAGAAGGCATCCTCATGTGTGTGTGTACCTAGGTGTGTACATGTGTGTTTATTTTTAAGCCTACATGTCAGTGTGGATACAGAGCAGTCTAGCATGTATTCTTTCTTGTATTGTATAATTTAAGGTTCCGAGAACGAGGGTAGATTTTTTTTCATGTTTATCTAGATCTAAACCATAAGACATTTGTTATGTGGAGAAAGAAAGCTGCAAAGGGCTCCTTGGATTTTTTCCTGGAGCTTTCCGTAAGGACTAGAGGAAGATGTCTAACTAGAGATGAGTGGTTCATGTGCCTTTCCCAATGTGGAGAATGAGCATCAGCACTGCAGTTTTGCTGGCAATTACAGTAAATATTTTGATATATTTTCCTCTTTGGCATCAGTTCTACATGCTTTTGATGAGTAAGTGAGAGTTTCATTAAATACTTTTCACTATTAAATATGATTAATGTAACCAATGTTTATATAATTTAAACATACATATGTTATATGTGTTTACGTATGCATTATATATTATTATAGTATTGATAAGACCTCATGCATAATAGACAAGCAGATTGCCACTAAGCTACATTCATAACCCAGATGATTAATTTGTAAAACAACACTATGGTAGGTAATTGTTTCATTTCCATTTGTCAAATGAGGGAAATGAGGCACCCATGCATGCACTTAAATAACTTAACCCTAAGTCTCACACACACACTCAATGTGAAGATATGGGTTTGTGTTCTGTGGGTTGTGCCTTCTCTAATCTGGGTTGACCCGGCAGGGCAGTGCAAATTACCGTGCTCAATCAGCAGTCAGAAGGTTACAGGTGAGAAGGAAAGAAAGAAAGAAAGAAAGAAAGAAAGAAAGAAAGAAAGAAAGAAAGAAAGAAAGAAAGAAAGAAAGAAAGAAAGAAAGGAAGAAAGAAAGGCTGTAGTAATATATGGTAAAGCATTGCCCTGTGGTTCAACTGCCACAATGAAAAGGTAACATGTTAGATGTGATTCCGTAGAATAGCAGAATTTCTAAAACAAATTCTAAATTTCTAAATTTCTTTCTTCATGTAACAAATGTCTTATGGTTTAGATCTAGATGGCATTAAAATTGGTATTTAAAGCTCTTCTGTGTGTACTAATGTTCCTTTAGTAATTTATGTCATGGATTTTTTTTTTAATTATGGTGCTTTTGGAGCTGGAGAGAATGCTCAGTGGTGAAGAACACTTGTTCTTGCAGAGGACCCTGGATCTGATTCCCAGCACTAACACAGCAGCTCATAACCATTTGTGACCTATACACAGAAAGTAAAACAGCCTTACACATAAATTTCAAAATAAAATAAATCTTGAAAAAATTGGTATATATTTGCATATATAATACATAAAACATGAAAACACATGAACAATTTCCTTATACATATTACATATTTTCATGGGAATTGTTAACAGAGACTCCATTTGGAAATGAGCTTTGCATTGTGTCCAGTGTGATCTCAAAGTAATAAGAAAGAGATTCATATGGAAAATGTTGACACACAAGAAAGGCTTGTTCTGAGGGGCTTTGGTGGGACAAAGAGATTCCCAGAGAGCTTAAAAATGCTAGAAATGTTTTTGTATTTATTTTCATTGGTTTCCTTTCCAGACCAATAGTCTCTACTTTGACTACAACAAATTCTAGGCGGTTTTATATAACCAGCGTCTAACTTGGTGTTTGCCACTTTACTGTATTTTACACCGCTGTGATTGCCTGTTACCATCAAAGGAGGAAGCTCAGGTTAGCCTTGTTTCCAGAAGTGACGCCTGTATGCATGCACACTGACTCACACACAAAGTCTTGCTGCATTTCAGGAAGTGGGCCCAAGCACACTTTTTGCATGGAAACTGCTTTGTCATCTAGTTTGTAGCTGCCTGAGGAATGAAAGAAAATTAAAAAGCAGAGGTCATCCTGGTCCCTCTAATTGACACTGACAGCAAACACCAATGTGCTAACAGTTGCAGTGAATTTCTGCTGAAAAGCTCCTTCTGCTGCCGGGATCCTCCGACTTGTTTTGTTTGTTCAGTGGTGTATAATCTTGTGGTTTCTGGCTCTGCTCACCTCTGAAAGCAAAGAGACATATTGGAATTTTTTTTTTAGGTCATTTTAATAGGAACTTGCTTTCAAGTACCAACTGTTTCAACAAATTAAATGACCTGACCAAGGAGGAAACCCACCCTCCCCCTGTCCAAGTGAAGACATCCCTGTTATTCAGAATTCACCACAAGATCAGCAGACACATGCACATTGACTCTTCAGATGTGGTCACAGTTGGCATTTCAAATAAACCATATCGGATCCCTTAAGACTAAATAAAAAATTTTAGCCTTGGCATAGGAACTGCTGTTTCGAAGATGATACAAATATAATCTTGATTTTTAACATCCTTTCTAGGTGTAAATTTCTCCTGCTTAAATGCTGGCCATAATTTTTCATTGCCTTTCCTCTTCAGCAAATACTCAGCAAATTGTTGAATGGTAAAGGATGAGGGACTGTTCTGGGTTGTTTAATTTAGCATCCTTTCTTATTGGTGGTGATGGGTTTAGATCAAGATCCTCTAAATGCTATCAAGTCTATATATATATATATATATATATATATATATATATATATTTCAAAACTGAACTTTCTTAGTGGTGTTTTAAATTTAGAACTAGCACTTTTGTTTTTTGTTTGTTTGTTTGTTTTGATTTGGTTTTGCCGAGTAAGATTTTCTTCTTCTTTTTTTTTTTCCATGTTTTAAAGCCTTCTGGGTAACATTAATGCTAAATTTTCAGGAGCCTTTAGGTAATGGGACGACACATTTTGATTGAATAGTTTCTTGTCCTATGAACATGTAGCTTTCAAGGTAGAATCTGCTATTTTATTAGCAATATTATATAGGTAGAAATACAAAGGCTCCCAGAAAATTAGTAGTCAGGTTCCTAATCAAGTTCCTGTCACCAGTTCAGTATTCCTTGGAGGTGACACTAGGGAACATTGACTTCTTTGTTTCAAAATGTTGTGCTGTGCTATGCATTGGAGGAGAGTTAGCCATCTAGGTCATCTCTGCCCACTCAATACAAATCAAACTTCAGGTTGTGACTTTCAAAAGTGCCTCCATCCGGGCCAGGTCCTTTAGAGTGGAGGTAGAGAGGTGAAATTGTTAGTTATGTGGAGAGCCTGGGAATCTTCTAGAGCGGTTTCTCTCCTCTTAACTCATGCAGAGCATCCTTTCTGTGTTTATCTGTAGGCAGTGATATTTGCCAGCTTTTGTCCCTTGTGTTTTTGCGGATATGTTCAGTTCATAGTTCAGAGGTTTGAATACGTGATGGCCATAGCATCTTCACATTATCATACGAAAAGGCACATGCGGTGCATCATTTGATTATTCACATTGAGTGTGTGCTTGGAAATTGCTGTAGTCATATGCTCACTGAGTCAGACATTTAATCACTGTCTTCTCAGAATACTGAGTGGCCTTGAGTAAGTCACTGGATTGCTTGTGCTTCCTTTTTTTTTTTTTATTTAATTCCTCTTATAGAGGAAGTGAGAGCCAGTCCTTTTCTGCTGTTCCTTTCACCTCTTACTTTGGTTACGTGGTGAAAGGCTAATTGCAAGGTAGTTTGAAAGAAATTCTAAGCCAGTTATTTCACTGAAAAATAAATACCAGGCTTCAGAAAGAAAGCACCACTTTCTGGCTTTAACTTTTGATATGAAATAGTCACCATTTTTTTTTATAACTTGTTTTTACCTGTAAAATCCATGTATTCCCCTAGATGAATTTTTTTTTTATTTTTGTTAATTACAGTTTTTTTTTCATTTTGTATAACAGCTGTAGCCCCCTCTCCCAACCCCTCCCAATCCCACTCTCTGTCCTTCTTCTCCTATTCCCCTCCACTAGTCCAATGATAGGGGAGGTCTCCTCCCCTTCCATCTGACCCCAGTCTATCAAGTCTCATCAGGACTGGCTTCTTTGTCTTCCTCTGTGGACTGGTAAGGCTGCTTCCCCTTCAGGTGGAGGTGATCAAAGAGCCAGCCTATGAGTTCATGTCAGAGACAGTCCCTGTTCCTATTATTGGGGAACCCTTTTGGACACTGAGCTGCCATGGGCTACATCTGAGCAGGGTTCTAAGTTAGCTCTGTATATGGGCCTTGTTTGGAGTATGAGTCTCAGAAAAGACCCCTGTGCCCAGATATTTTGGTTCTGTTGCTCTCCTTGTGGAGCTCCTACTCCCTGCAGGTCTTTCTATCTCACCTTTCTTTCAAAAGATTCTCTGCACTCTGCCCGAAGTTTGGCAATGAGTCTCAGCAAATGTTTTGATACCCTGCTGGATGGAGTCTTTTAGAGGCCCTCTGTGGTAGGCTTCCATTTTTAAAAAGTGGATAGTTAAGTCAGAAAGGTTTTAAGGAGTTTCAAGCTACTGTTTGGCTTCTGTTTTCTCAGTGTAGACTCTTTCTTAGGACTTCCTTAAGGACTGGGCTCTAGAGCTAGCTCAGGTGACACTTTCTGTGCACTGTGGGCCTTTGCCCTCCTACTTCATTCCCAAACTCCAAGCCGAGCATCTGTGTGGCATACCTACCTGCTGAGTCTGTCTGACTCTCGTCTAACACAACCGTTTCAAATCTCTAGGCTTAGCCTGGGCCTGACATTCATGCGCTTCCCCGTCTTGTTGACTGCCTGGAAGCTTGCCTGCATATGCCATCTCCAACTTCCATGCCTAGCCTCCGTCATACAGCATTCACACTGTCCTAACCAGTGAATGCTGAAGGCCCAGGCCCACCCACAGAATCCTCACACTACAGGCATGACCTGGGCATCCAGGCTGGCACACACAGCCTGAGCATGCCCAGCTGTTTGTCTCACTCCCACGCATTTCTTAATTGGAATCCTCTCCTTTACTTGAATCCATATTCAACACTGTGTATCTGAAAGATTCCCCACAAACATCTCCTACCTGAATTGAAATCAACCAAGCTTGGACAACAACAAAAATACAGCCACTAGGGAAACCGAATGAAGGTGGTGGCGTGTTGTTACAGGCGTACAATGATACTCACGGAAGTTAATGCTGCAGCGTGTGCTGTAGGTGCACCGGAAGTGCACTGCATGGCAGTAAAGTCTTCTCGCGATGCGGGGTGGAGGGTTTGGGATTCGGAACATCTGAGGATGCACAGGCTGAGCATACACCACAGCCGGTCAGAACAGGTTGTTCATAATACATTTGAAACTTAGGTGACCACTTAGGGGTAGAGAGACCCATTGCTTCAGTCCTGCAAGATAACTATCATGTTGCTCCTGCCAATTAATGCATAAAACTATCTGAGAACACCCCCTGCACACATGTAGCAGATACACAGCTTGGTCCTCCTGCAGGCCCCTCAGCAAGTGGAGCTGGGCCCCTCTTTGATGCTGAGGGCTGCCTTTGGATCCCTGTCCCCTAACTGGGCTGCCTTGTCTGCCTTCAGTGGGAAAGGATGCGCCTGTTCCTGCAGCAACTTAATGTGCCAGGGGCTGGCTGGTACCCATGGGGATCCTCCCCTTTCTCTGAGGAGGAGGAGAGGGGAAAGTGGGTAAGGAGTGCGAAGGGGGGTTACTGGGAGGAAAAGAGGGAGGCCTGTGATCAGGGTGCAAGGTGAAATAAAAAAATAAATAAATAAATAAATAAACTACCTGAGAACAATACAAATCTTCATATATCCAGGGTAATAGGCAACTATATCTTTCTCCTTAATTACGTTTGATTTACTGAGTGACAGCTGAGCATGGTTCCTAATTTATAATTGAGCCATAGCTTTAACTGATGAATGCACAACACTTTTACTGTGTAATAAATATTTTGACAGGTAAACCTCAACTCTTACAGATGTGTAGGATAAAGGAACATTACCCTTGCGCAGAATGCTCTATGATCTTAGTGCACATTCATCTTATTGTTTAAAACACAGGTAATGGTCAAGAAATGAATAATTTACCACACTAATTGAAAAATCACAAAGTAAATTACAACACGATTCAGGAATTGTCAAATGAACAATTTCTTTACATCATGCTAGTAGATCTGTCCCTACTTGAAATTGGTCATTAAAATAGTTGTAACAAGATGACAATGCATTTTAAAGTGACTAATAAGTTTTATGTAATATAATACATGAAAATCTCATCGTTGTAAGATGATAGTTATTAATAAGATTATTTTATAGTTTTAAATTAATTTTATTTTTAAAAATTATAATTACATCGTTTCCACCTTCTGTTTGTTCCCTCCAAATTCACTCACATAAACTCTAATTGCTCTTTTTCAAATTCATGATCTTTTTAAAAATTAAATGTTATAGGTTATCTCCATGAATAGTCCTTGGTTGGAGTATGAGTCTCTGGGAAGTTCCCTGTGTTCAAATTTTCTTATTCTGTTGCTCTCCTTGTGGAGTTTCTGTCCTTTCCAGCTCTTGCTATTTCCCACTTCTTACATAAAATTCCATTCACTCTGCCCAACAGTTGGCCATCAGGCTCAGCATCTGTTTTCATAGTCTGCAGGGCAGAGGCTTTCAGAGGCCCTCTGTGGCAGGTTCCTAGGTTGTTTCCTGTTTTCTTCTTCTGGCTTTCAGAGGCCCTCTGTAGCAGGTTCCTAGGTTGTTTCCTGTTTTCTTCTTCTTCTGATGTCCATCCTCTTTGCCTTTCAGGATGGGGATTGAGCATTTTAGTTAGGGTCCTCTCTTTTGCTTAGTTTGTTTAGATCCCATGGCAGTTCAGTTTCCAAGTGGGTTACATAGTAATGGGAAGAGGGACTGCCTCTGACATGAACTGATTGGCTTGCTCTTTGATCACCTCCCCCTGAGGGGGGAGCAACCTTACCAGGCCACAGAAGATGACAATGCAGCCACTTCTGATGAGAACTGATAGTTTAAGATCAGAAAGAAGGAAAGGAAGACCTCCTCTATCAGTGGACTTGGGGAGGGTCATGTATGCAGAAAGGGGAGGAAGGGTGGGATAGGGAGGGGAAGAGGGAGGGGCTTATGGGGGTACAAAATGAATAAAGTGTAATTAATAATAATAAAAATATTTAAAAAATTAAATGTTATACTATACATATATGAATGTTTTATTTTTCCTAAATACATGAGTAAAACCTCAGTCTGCATAATGTTTCACTGTATATATGTTTTCAGGCCTGAGGGATCATCACAGGAGACAGTAAAAAAATATTGTAAGATCCAGAAGAACAGGGATTTTCTGTACGATTGTGTCTCCTAAGAACATCAGAAGCTACACCCATGAAGTCTCACCAACATTACTGCCTATTCACGAGCTAAACAAGGGCAACAGTAGACTGGCTGATGTAGCTAGGGGTAAGCCTATGAGTCCTCAAGCATACCCAAAGAACTACAGGCAACCAAGGAATGCTGAGAGTGGGAGAAATAGTCATCTCCAGAGAAGAACACATCAATTGATTATCCAGTGAAAACATTTTGTAAGACCATTTTAGGGGAAAGAAAGGAACTGGATAACCATGGCATTCTTATATCTTCATAAGATATTTTTATCTTATGTCTTAATATCAGTAAATATTTTGAGAATAAATAAGGCATAAAAGTATGAAAATGAGTCCAGAGGACAAACACTTGACTTTAATGCCTCTCATCTTATTGAACATATCCAGGTTTTTCTCCAATTCTAGTAGGAATCCATCTGCAAACAGTGAAGCATCTTATATATCTTATATGACTTGTTCTATCTCTCCTCCTGTCATATAGTAAGTAATAGAACTTTTTGTAAGAACAAAAAGTCCCCAGGATGTGGAAATATCTGCTCCATCAAAAATTAAAACTCTGTAAATTCTGCCATTGTTCAATAAGATAGTATATGGAGTTCTGGAGAATTCACATGTGAAAAGTAAGCTACTGTGTTAGTCCCATGGACTCTAATGTATGCTCAAATTACCTAATGTTTAATACATGATTTTCAGATCAGTGGATGGAGGTGAAATAGAGAATATATTCCTTTCCTTATTATATATTGTTTCATTTTTGATATAGGTATAAGCCATATTTACTTAATTTCTTAAATTGATGATGGACAGTTGGTAATATGTTTCTTTAAGATATGAAAGAAGGGGAGTTAGTATGATGGGGAAAGGATAGGAGCTCCACAAGGACCAAATATATCTGGGCACAGGGTCTTTTCAGAGTGACATTCAACCAAGGACCATGTATGGATATAACCTAGAACCTCTGCTCAGATGTAGCCTGTGGTAGCTCAGTAACCAATTGGTTTCCCATAGTGAGGGAAACAAGGACTATTTCTAACAGGAACTCAATGACTGTATCTTTGACCTCTCCACCCCCCAAGGGAGGAGCAGTCCTGTTAGGAGCAGTCCTGTTAGGCCACAGAGGAGGGCTTCGCAGCCAGTCCTGAAGATACCTGATAAAACAGGATCAGATGAATGGGGAGGAGGTCCCCCCTATCAGTGGACTTGGAAAGGGGCACGGTGGAGATGAGGGAGGCAGGGTGGAATTGGGAGGGAATGAGGGAGCGGGACACGGCTGGGATACAGAGTTAATAAAATGTAACTGATAAAAAAATAAAATTAAATAAAAAAAGAATAAAATACAATAGGAGAAACAAAAAAAAGAATGCTTGGTTAACTGCACAAGAAAAGCTTTAAAGGGTGTTTTAAAAGACATCTATGTGATGTTAATAGATTATTTACATTTTTCTTTAATGCAGATGACTTTCAATGATTAGTTTTTCAATCTCAAAGTTTTAAATTTTCATTTCTATTGCATACATTCTCAGTTAATATGCACTCATTTGTTGCTTTTGACATTTCATGATGCTAACCACTTACCATCTCTTGCATCTAATGTTCAAGGTCTTTCATTTCACATCCTTTGGCGGCATAGCTATACAGTTAGTCTAAGTCTTATCACACTTTTTGTAAGGTGCCTCTTTAAATTGAAACTTGGGTACTTTAATGATGTGGAAAATGTGTTTAGCAGAAATCAGCTGTGCTAGTAGGGCATTACATATATCTTATGCTTTCTGAGGGTAAGTCCTATGTTATATGGTCCAGTATTTTTATTCCTTTTGAGATCCAGAGAATAACATTTTGAAGTCTCCCAACAACTCTCCAGCATTATCAACTATTTCTTTTGATTGTTTGGCAATGTTTAAATGACTCAGTTGCCTATATGTTTCTTGAAATAATTTTACAACTGACTCTGAACATAAAAGATAGTTAACACATGATTGTTTTAAAAAATTATACATTTTAAGCCACTAGTCGCCTTAGACTCTATCTAGATCTTGTCAATTATCTACCTTTCTAAGAATATTCCGGTATGTATTAATAAATTATATTAAACTATTAAACTTACTATTGAATATAATGCTATACATGCAGGTTTAAATAAGATTACATACATAATCTTAAAGAAATCAGCTAAAGAGATTTTGGCAGTAAGTAAGTAGCTTTAACCTAAGCTAAAATTGATATTTTTAACAATAATAGTTTAAGTCCACTCATGTTGTGGTATTTCAGGAAGCTGATTTCAGCTTCTGAATCAAGTTTCTGCAAGGAATGCACATCAGGTTTGGGTCCATAGACACACCCAATTCACTGATAATGAGAAAGAGGACTGGCCTTGTCTTGACAGGACCAAGACATCTGTCTTTTTCTGATCGAGGACATGATATAGCTGGTGTGGGAGGAGAGCTCTGCCACCATGCTGTATTCAGAGGCACATGAGCCTGCTTAGTTGCTCCAAACCTTTCCCAAGGTATTTCTTACTCATCAGCAAGGTGATCTTCTTTGGGAATTCTCTGGGGGCTTTCCTGCACCTGAAAATAGGTTTAAAGTGATTCATGAAGACTGTAGGCAGTCTTTAAAACACATGAGTCATTAAACTTGGAAATGTGACTGGTGTAGTTGTCAATTTTGATCTCTCATGTGATAGTCTCAAGAATCACCTAGGATACGACCTGGCCATGCCTGTGAGGAATTGTCTAGATTAGATTGATTGATATGAGGATACCTGCCTAGAATATTGGACCCTTCAATGAGCAGGGTTCCTGGACTGAATAAAATGAGAAGGTGAACTGAGTAGGAGTCTTTTATCTCCCTGGAACCTTATATACAGATGCAATAAAACCATCTATCACAAGCTCCTGCTTCTGTGACTTCTCAGCCCCAAGAAGCTCCATTAGATCAGAGAGCCAGTAACTGCTTTGGCTGGGCACATTTTCACAGCACCAGGACAAGTAGCTAATACGGCTATTCATATGGCACAAGAATATGACTGTGCAACATGTCGGCAGAACAGAAAATTGAGATGCAAAAAAGCACTTGAGTCAAGATAGGTCCACAAAGCAATAACAGAAGAAATTGTACAGACACATAGACATGTCAAGATTCATTTGTTTGTGGGGAGTTTAAAGCTTTTCAAAAGCAGAAGGTTGAGAAGGATAGGATCAGGTGACTGTCAGGGTAGAAGAGTCTTGCTTGGGTTCTGCCTGCTTTTCATGTTTGTTCTCAGTGAAGAAAGTCTGGCGTGTCTGAAGTGTAGAACATACACACACATGAATTTTTGCCTGTAAGCCTGTGTGAGCTAGCAGAGATTCCCACAGATGTCTTTTTCCTATGTCCCCTATAATTCTTATTTTAAACGTCACTGGTGAGGTTTAGCTTGACTATGGCTATATAAAATTGTTCTCACACAGCCCTTTACTACCTACCTTAAACTTCTCTAATCTAAGTTTGCGAAACTTATTTTAACCTAGAAAACACTTGGGAAATATCTTCTCGAACTCTGCAGGATGCAGAGCCTCCGGGATTAACTGTCTTCTTTATTTGAAGTTGATTCAAATAATACAATTATGTTTTAAAACCTTTGAATCTCAGTCTTTTCATTGATATCCTTAAAATTCTGTTAAGAATTAAAGTTTCTTTAACAGTTCTATGCATATTCCTTTCAATCAGCTAATAGGAGATAAGGGTTATAAATTGTTATGACCCATGGTTTGGGACGTCTCATAAGCGTAGGATCAAGTGCCAATTCTTAAAATAATTTCCATCATGTTGAGAGATTTTTAATTTTCCTTCATCTTAAAAGTCTTATAAATGTGTGAGTAATCAGGACCTCCAGGGATTATTCTGAAGATTATTAAGAAAATATGATGATGATAAAAATGCCTGACAAAATGCCTGACATGGGTAATGTACTCAGAAGTTGATGCACACACATTTCAAGGACCCTCTTTGTGTTTGTTTATTTATTTAGGTGTATATACATGCATACAGCCATAAGAAATTATGGATTTCTTTCAATGGTCTAAAATAAAGAGCCTTTTGAAGTCTATGAGGAGCTCGAGTTAATGCTCTGCTTTTATCCAAGTTCTAAATGCCTGCCGTGTTCAAAGGGTACCGATAAGATTAATACGAAAAATTTCTTTGAAGTCCTAATACAGAAGAGCCTAGGAATAAAATCTATAGTTATTCCAATAAGAAAATATATAAAGAAACATAAACAGTGGGGAAACTCAGCTAATTTTGGCTAGTTACGCTTTCTTGACTTTACCTGTGCATTTTATCTGTTTCCTGGTTCTGTGAAGAGTTGAGATGGTCACTTGGTTGGCACATTGCTCTTATTCTTTGGTGTGCTGCCAGGTGTCCATATGAATCCCTGGAGGGGCGATTCTGCAGAGCTGAGGATTCTGAATTTGGCACTAGGCTTATTTGCATTCATATTAGGAAAGACCAGTGGAAATGTCAATCAGGAAATTACACTTCATTTTTCTTTTTGTTGTCCTTCCCTCCATTTCCCCCTCTCTTTTTTCTCTTCTCTCTCCTTATTTCTCTCGCTCCTTCTCTCTCTCTCTCTCTGCTTCTCTCCCTCTCCATGGCCAGGAAGAGACTTTTAAAATACTGCTGCCACCCAAACAAACAGTGTCTCCCTGCACAAGGAGGGAGACGGTCCTCTGAACTGTTGTCCCTGTTTGTTTTCACTATTTATCGTCTCTTGTAGATCTTGAGACAGATATGGAAACTGTCCTCACAGGTTTGAGTAGAGTCAGTACAATAACTGTCTGCTCTTACCTTCACGAAAATTTAAAATGCATCGTATATATCTGTAACAAAGTTGGACACACACTTTCTGTGTACTTCTGTTCTTTGTCTTTTTTCTTTCTTTTTTAAGCTGAAGCACATTTTTTGGCTATTTGTCATCTTTCTGTTTTTTAGAATTCTGGACCAAACCAAAACTGATTTCGAAGTTATGTGTGAGTGTGTGCTTGTTCACAGACATTCCTCTGCTGGGTGCCCATACGTGTACATTACATGCATGGGTATGTGTGTTTGTTTATGTGTAGGCCTGATTGATACCCAGTGTCATCCTCAAGTCAATCTCCACTTTAGTTGTTAAGATAGTGTCTCTCACTGAAGTACTGATGAATTCAGAATAAGACTGGCTAGTGAGGGAATCTACTTATCTCTGTTTCTCGCAGTGCCTAGCTTTTTACACAGGTGTTTGGAAGAGGAGCTCAGGTCCTTGTGTTTGCTACCGCACTGTTTCCACTAAATGATTCCTTCAGCCTGTGAAGTAATTTTTCATGTGAAAACACTAGGGCAAGTGTATGTTTTGTCCAATGTGCGAAAGAATTTCAAGTTCAGAAATTTTAGTATGACTCTTCCCTTCATCTTTCCTGGGACTTGGTTATGCTTTGGAACAATTTCCCCATTTAAGATCTTTCTGCCTGTCAGCGTAGTCCCTGGGAGAATTCAGGTGTTTTCCTTGCAATTCCACAGATCCAGACATGCTAGCAGTGCTTTATTATATGATGTGGTGACTTTCAGTTGATTTTAAGCACGCTCTAAATGGTATGCTCACTTTAAATGAGAATGCTGAGCAGGGAGATAGCATGTGGCTTTAAATATCTGATTCTCAGTATGCAAGCAAATTTTTAAAAAGGAGAGTTTTGTGACAGTGAAAATTAAGGAGAAATCAGAGTTTTTGAATGACAGAAGTGATTTTCTTTTCTCTTATTTTTAGCTATGACTCATTCTGTTGTTATGAATCTATAATTAGGAAAACCAGAACTAGCTATCCAAGTTTAGATCAAATTAGATATGTTCAGATATGACATAAAATGCCACTACAATAACATTACTACTTAAGGATTTTTTAACTCAAAAAATCATTCAAATAAAATGTAATATGTAAATGTCAAGTAAAAATGTAAGAGGGAAAATATACTGTAAGCATATTACACATATTAATCAATATGTCCTTTTATTAATCTGGAGAAATTTGTGGCCAAATAAGATGAAATACGAAAATGTAATTTGACAGAACAAGAGACATCTTAGTCATAGTCACCGCCTTGTTTGACAAATGACCCTAGAACACATTCCCAAGCCCTGTAGGACAAGCAAGGTCTAAAGCAGTCACCCAAGAAATATGTACCATCCTCCGATGGCCAGGCTATTCTCTAAGTGATATTAGAACATGTAAATAGTGTGAAAGAAAGCTCAGGTAACTTTCTTGCTAGCCACAACCTACATGTACTATATTACAATCTAAGTTCCTTTATCCTGCCTTGGGCAGCTAAATTCCCCCCCCCCCCCATCTTGATGCTGGATTCCATGCAAGATAAAGTTTAATCTTTATGTTTGTCATAAATTTTGGGATTCTGGAGTCATCTGCCTCTTTAAGTCCCAAGCCAAGTCTAAAAGTAAGAGCCTGGTTCTCAGACACCAGGACTGAATTTCTCTGAAATGCAGTCATATGGAGATTCTTTGTTGAATTATGAAAAGAATATAGATATGCATTCTACTAGAAGTTTAATTTTTAGATTTGTTTTCTAAATTATGCTGGTGAATCGTCTCGATAAGATAATAAAAATTTCCAGTCTAATTTTAAAAATGAAACTGTTTTCTCACTTGAAAAACAAATACTGGAAATATCAACATGCAGTTGTCTCTAAGATATTTAATAGGCTTGAAAAATCCAGAGAATTCCCAATATGTTCATAGAGACTCTAAATGTCTCTCCTTGGTGGATTTTATTTCTACAAATAAATATACTGTTATTCAGTTTTATTCAGTAATATTTGATTTAAACCTATATAATACAAAATAATATAAGATGAATGGAACTTCAGAGAATATAGATTCAGATAGCATTGTTTTTATACAAGCAAAATTTCTATATTTGTGGTCATAACACACTTTTCTGCTGTTGGAACTCAGCTGAGTTGATTGACCAGCGCCAAACCATCTCTGATGGCTTGTGTACATTTATCACTATTTGAATTAAGCTGCTGCAATCGAAACTGTCAAGCTGGTCACTTCACAGAGACACAGCCTATGTCTAATGATGAAAATAATGATTATCTTATATTGAGCACTTACTCCATTTAGGCTCTTTCCTAAGTAAAAGCTTTGCACAAGTGGCCTCATTTAATCTTTGCAGCTATGCTGCAAGGAAATGTTGCATTAGTGAAGTTAAACGACTTGTTAAATATTTGCCCACAGCTCCTAAATGGCAGGGCAGTGTTTGGATCTACAATCTGACTGACTATGTTTCATTCATCCTGGTATTAAGCAGCCTTCTTCTCTGAGTAAACAGATTATTCTGGAATCCTAAACTCCTTTAGATTTTCAAGTTAATTCTTGACCACAATCCATAAGCAATGCCAGACACTAGAAAGTTGTTCAAGGAATTTTCTTTTCTATTATTTTGATGAAACCTACAGGCCTAGTCGATTCAGCATAAGCTTTGGCATCTGATGGTGAAATTCAGGTACTCTGAGCCATCCCTAGGTCACAGGCCTTTTTCTTAATTGGACTTGATAGTGCCCATCCATCTGTCAATGAGACTCAAGACCTCAGGCTGAATGAGACTTTACTGATGAGAACTCCCTCCTGTTACAGTTTCAAAATACTCAATTCCAGACAACCAAGATGTCTAGTAAATGACAGAATTGAGACAGGATCTAAAGCTTGGATCCCAGTTCTCCTCTTCCTGCTATAGACAAATGGTTGACTTAACAGTGTACAATCTGTTCTGTGTAGCTATACACTGAGGTTCAATAAGAGGAATACAGTTATTCTTTATATTAAGGTGGAAAATGGAATTAAGGTGACCTTTTTGAGTCAATAGGCTAAACATATTGCTCAGGGTTAAAGATAACCATTTTGGTTGCTACCCTAGGTCATGTTTCTTAGACAAGTCTCAAGAATCATTTTAATGGGGCTAGGGGAAAAGAGGCTGTGACTAAGAGGGTTTCCTGCCCAAGCATGAAGAATGGCGCTAAAACCCCTAACATTTGTGTCAAAAGCTGGGCATGGCCCTGAGTATCTGTAACCCTAGTTGAAGGAGCAGAGATAGAAGGATCTCTGGGAACTTGCTGATCACCAGCCCATTCCTCTCCAAGGTAATCCCCAGAAACCTTGTCTCAGGGAAATGGGGAGATTTCTAAATCAGGATATCCAATGGTCTCTTCTGACCTCTGTCCACACACATGGGCACATGCTCTCCCACACACGCACTACACACACACAAACACACAATTTTCTTTATAAAGACAGTGGAGTAGGTGGGGACCAAAGGGAAAACATTCTCAGTTCTCAAAATAACTCTGAGAGTTAAGTATCATTCCTTTATATCGAGATTTTTTTTAAAGTGAAATGATGTTCAGTGTCTTCTCAATATCACACACCTATTAAAATGTTTAGGAACTGAATAGCCCTTCTTTTACCTTTAAATGCACTTACTTGCTTATGTAACACATTGGACTGGCTGGATAAATATTTACTTGATCTAATAGTGTCATGTAAAGAAATTGGCAAATTATAACTTGGCCATTTATTTTCTTCCTTTCTTTTCCCCTCCTTTTTTTCTTCCCTGCATCCTGTCTTTATGGCTCCTCTACCCTTCATTGTCTCTCCTCCTATCACTTCCTCCTTTGTGGTATTCTCTCTCTCTTTTTCTCTCACATGTGTCCTCTTTAAGCTTATAATATATTCATAGTGCATTAATTTATATATGATAAAGTCAGAGCTTGAGAAATAAAGTGATTTATGCTTTCTCACATAGTTAATAAGTGCTTTATTCATGACAAAATAAAAGAAAATACAAAGATAAGCAAACACAAACCCATGGAGATGGGAAGTGTTGTTTCACATTATTGTCACAGTGATGGGCACAATGGTACTTTCATAATGTGTATCTGTGGGTCCAGTTCATTGCATAGGAAAGACTAGAGAAAAGGAAGAAGGATATGGAACATTTTAACCCATTTCCAAATAGACTGTCAATATCAAAGAAGGGAAGGCATGGGAGAAACTCTCATCTCCCAATAGATTCATTTGGCTGGGATGCTAAAAAGTATGAAATGAAGTAGTGATAGCTTTTCTTCTTTTACTCTGGAGAGCTGAGAAAATGTCAATGACATGGCTCAAAATGAAAAAGCTAGAGAAGAGCCAGAAATGCTTGAAGTTCAAGGTAAATACATGGCTGTCCATATTTCATTGGTTTGGTAGTATAGAGATGAATTTATGGTCAAGTGCCATAACTGTCTCAGACATTAAGGATAATGCTTTATTAATATTAAGTCTGTAGTATATTTGATCAGTGGCTGCAGTAGAGGTTTCTTTGAGGGTGATACTTTCGGGAGTTGGGAAGTAGACAGGTACATTTAGAAAGATTAAACATGGAGGTAGCTTTTAGGTGGGTGATGACAGGCAAAAGAGAGGTGGTCACTAATTTGAGTCCATTGAAAAGGTAAAGATTATAACTTAAGTAAACCATGAGTCCTTAAGTGGTTCCATAGCTAATTCAGTTGGACTAAGCTACATTGTTTGTAACTAGAGAATAAGAAATACAGACATAATTTACATAAAAGCAAAGACAAGATTGGGTGCACAGTTGGTGAATTTCCCATGCTTGCATGAGATTTGGAACAGTGAAAACATGGCCATCTTTATCCTTCAGGTTGACTTAGCCTGAGGCTCCATCCTTGGCTTATGCTTCATGATGCAGTACCTTGCCTGGTGTAAGTTCTTAGTGGATTTGTTTTCGGTGACAAATTTAGTCTTTTGTCAAGACAAAATGATACATATTCCTCACATTTTATATTCTAAATGCCTTGTAGAGTCATAAATCCAAATGCACAAGTAGCGGCAGGATCCTACTATAGTCGGGGAGGTGGGAAACGATGTTGTATGACAGACACAGTTAAGCTCACAAAAAAAGAACGTAGAATGATTAAGGGACTAAGGCATAGAAAGTTAAGGTTGATATGAAGACATAAGACAATGCTGAAGGAGGTATAGGACGAGATTTAAGGGGAAGCACAATGTAAAAAATTCCCATGAAAGAATGTTTCTCCTGATAGTCAGTAAATATCTTTCTGTACCAGCAGGACCAAGGTAAAACTTGATGTAGTTCAACTCAGGACAATGATGTTCCATTGTTTTCGGAGTTGCTTTTATGTCACATTCAATCTTAAGTGAAGACAGAGCTTCATAAAAGGGTTCTTAAATATAGTGACAATTATATGCTTAAATTATGCCCAGTATCACCCATCACCTGTGAAAACTGGGGACCTCTCATTAATGTGAGACATCAGGGTGCATTTGTGGTTAGTGGCAAGGAACCATAGAAAAATGATCCAGAGAATAAACCCTGAAGATCTTGTCAACACAAAAGAAAGAACAGAACACTGTGGCTTGACTCCAAGATCTGCTGCCTGCTTCCTAGAACCAGCTTAAGCAAATCCTTGGTAGGGCTCTGTTTTGTCATTTAGAAAGGGAGAGCTATGATGACATTTGCTTCCAAGAGACTATGATGTATCCAATGAGGTATATCAGAATCTTGTTCAATGAATGATTTGTATACACACATATCTATGCTAATCATCATTATTATCTGTAAAGTTTCAGAGATAGGGATGACTTTGAAATAATACTAATATGCCCTGTACCAGGAACAAAATACTCATGAATGGGAATGTTTTTCTTTAATGGCATGGAAGATTTTTAAGATACCAAGATCTACCATGGTCCTTGGACATTAGAGGATAGGTTCATTGTCTCAAGTAACAATACTTTGTAGTCATTATAGATGCTTCCTTTTTAATCATATATAAATGTGAACAAAATTTATCAATATATATTATTATATTATTAATATATAGTAGTATTGTGTCTATTAAGCTATATTGTAGTTATACATAATAAACACAGTAGATGCAAATACAAATATGCATTTTTTTCAGATACATTAATGATTTTCTGTGCTTTTTTTCCTGACCAAAGAGTTTTTGTTAAATGTTCCAATTTCTCAATCACAAAGTTACTAATGTAACCTTAGGACAAGGTTACATTTTGCCATAACTAGATTTCTCTGTGTGGAAGGAACCCCACTATACCACTGGTTCTTATTTCTGTCCTGATATTTTTGGGGTTTGTAGATGGCCCTTCTGATTTCATAGAAGCACCCTGTAGCTTACAGAACAACTTGAAGAAATCAGGCCTGATTACATTCTCTGCTTTCTTTATCTTCATCAGGATTTGTTCAAAACTTTGGAGATTTCAAAGTGAGAGTCATTGAATGATGCCAGAAAAGTATAATTTGACTAAAACTGATTATTTTTGATGGATGAACTGAAAAGGGAGTAGTTATACTTTAGCAACTACACTTTCACATTAGTGGCTTCAGTCACATCAACTGTTATTAGTCTGGCAACTTATTGGAAAACAAGTTGCTTATAATGTCACACAGAATATCGCATCATTTCAAGCATGGGATTCTGTGTGGAGACCTTTAATGCTGTGCAGAATGAAACTAATAATCATATTGAAGGTACATTGCAAAGAAATCTGTCATGTCTCTGGACAAATGGCCATCCATGTTCTTGGGTTGTATTTTGGGACAGACGATAAATGCAGATAATTTTCTTGCAACTCACTGAAGAGTATAAATGGGAAAACACAGTTTATTTCTCATGCAACTTTCTCTCCAGTCTTTCATGTCTCCCTCATCAAATAGTTTCGCTTTTTTTTTTTTTAAGCAGGACACATTTTTGTTGATACCTCTATTGATGAAGTTCTGCTATAGTAATTCATTAGTTCATTCTTGTCTTTCTCTCTCCCAAGTAATATGCAGGTGGAACATTGAAACTTTTTTTTTTAGTTCCCTAAAGCTGCTTAATATACACTGTCCACTTAGGAGCTCACTTATTAACTAATGCAGTTTTTCTTCTGGAGTCAGTGGCAGAGGAAAAAAGATAGAGGTCTGTTTGTGCTCTAGGGAAGAGTCGAGCTGCAGTCCTGGATATTGATTTTTAACAGAGGGCAGGATAGACTGTGTGTGTGCTTTCTAGAGCAATTTACTGCATAACTGAGAACCGCATCAGAACGTTTCTGTAGTATTTTTCACTGCTGATGGAAGCTCTCTCATGAGGAACAGAGAGATAAGAACAGATAAGAAATTTTAGATTCCCTTTTCAAATATATATTTCAATTATATGTATTTCAATATATATCAATATATATTTTACTATACGCATATACATTATATACATATATATAAAACTCACACAAAAATGTGTGTGTGTTCTATATATATATATGTGTATGTGTTTTCTATATGTGTGGGGGGGGCTCGTGCGTGTGTGTCTGTGTGTGTATTCATTCTGGCAAAGATTTAAGTTTTAGCCTAAGAATGGAAAAAATATTCAACAATTAACATTTGTACTGTAACAAAGTATTTGTGTATGTGTTATAATTGGGACTGTTCTGATTGTATTAAGGTATATTTCTTTCATGAATGCTCACATTTGTTTGCTTTCTACATTGTTTTGATGAGTTAAAACGTCTCAAGAAGCCATTTTATTTGTCTCATAGATTTAAAAATGTGTTGTTATGAAGTGTTGTGTTATTGTTATGGATGGGTGTTGGAAAATTGTCACACAGTTTAAGGTTGGAAGGCAGATTACTTCACACTCATGAGTATCCGAGTCATGCCCATGAAGGCTGAGCAACACATCTGCGTTTGTGTAACATTCAGAACTCAAAGTAGCTTTTAACTTTTCTCCGGATCTTAATTTATGTATTCTTTTTTCCTGTGTTTTCTACATGTTTGAATCTTCTCTGTGGTGCCAAGTCTTTTATCAAGCTTGGTTATATTTTCAAGGACTTTAAAAATATTTCAAAAATATTAAGTTTGACATCTTTTGACTTTCTGCTACCTACCCACAGATTGGACATTATCATTCTTGGTAGATCACACTTTAAATGGTGGATGATTACTATCTAGCTCATGTCTTCCAGATTAAAATTCTTGGTAGACTTCAAGGATGAATTATGACTGTGGGATGCATTTATTTCTACAAATTGAAATGAGTGAAGAAATTGAGAAATAATTGGAAATTTTCACAGAGAAAATTTTAAACAGGAACATAGGAATTTGTTTCAAAAACATAATATTTTACGTTTTTCCTTCCACTGGACTAATTATAGAACCAATAAATGGGCACAGATAAATGAAGTTGCTCTCTACATATCTGTACTTCAGAGCTGTGCCAAGGAAGTGTTTTCAAAAACGGCTTACAACAGAGTGAGGGTGGGAGACTGGTTTCCCCTAGTGTGAACATGCGCGCGTGTGAGCGCGTGCTAAGAACTGAAATGCAAAAATTAGAAAACAGCACAGAAAACTGGGAGATACTTTTCCAATGTGTTGGCTTGTCAGTGCCATTGCCGGGAGCACTCCTCTCTGCAGACTTCAGGGTTCTCACAGGTCATGGAGAAAGTGCTACGAACTAACCACACTCCTTTTGGTGGTTACATCAGTAAATTGAAGAAATAAACATTAGAGGCTAGTTTTTACATAAACCATACATAGCTCGACATGAACTTGCCAGGCAGGAAGGCCCAGGTTTCATTCTGCACATGGAGTTACTGACTGAGACAGCATTGCTTTCTCGATTCATGGACTGACCTCTTCTCTACCCTTTTCTATCTTTTATTGGAATGAAGATGCTAAGATTTTTTTTCTACCGTGTCTCCCCTCAACCGCAATTCATTAGTACTTTGACTTACTATCAAGTTTTAAAAATTATTGTTGTTTATTATTATTTTTCTTCCTATTATTTACCTTTTAAATTTCAGACAAGTTCTAATATGTGGTTATCACATTCCTCCCCATTCTTCCGACCCTCCCTTTTTTTCCGTCTTCATTCTTCCTTCCATCCAACAGCAGAAGAATGAGGATGCAGGGTCTGTTCTCAGTATTATGTTCTCTGCAATTCAGAAGGCACTAGGGAACCACATTAATATGAGAATGGTGTTAATTGGGGATCAAATGTCAAGCTGGAAGTCTCCACTCCCCTTATCTCTGGCATACTTCCCTCCTGAGATAGACACTTAGTTTTGGAAGCAATTGTTTTGGAGGTTCAGTAAAATATCAAAGTGCATCAGTGATTCCCAGGGTCTGAGAAAGCAAGTAGAGTTAGCTGATGTCACTTATCTTAATGAACACTTAGCAGCAGTTTTCATTTTTGTTAATGGGTTGTCATTGAGGATACGAAGCCATAACTCACTGTCCTGGACAGTGGATTCTTAGAACTGCTAAGAACACAGCACCTGGGAAATGACGGTTTTCAGCTCCTGAGATAAGAAATACTCTGGGGGCGGGGGAGGAGGCTGGCAACCAAAAGCAGATACAAAATGGGCATCAAGTAGAATAACCTGTCCTCAGGTCGAACATATGTATGTTTTGCAGATCTACCGTAGGAATTGGATGCAAGTGAGTTTTTTCTCTCTCCCCATAGCACACAGGAGGAAGAATGTATCCACGGCCTTTTGCATGTTAGAACTCTGCCACTGAGCTATGGCCCTGGCTGTTTCTTAGTCATCCTCCCAACGATGAGCTGCACCTTCTTATATGTCATTTGTTTATGCACATGTTGCTGTATTATGAAGTTAAGTGCATCTCTGCATTAGCTAACCTGCCCCTACACAGCGCCACCCAGTAGTTGACTGGCGAAGTGGTGGTGTATTTTTTCTCTTTCTGATGGGTGAAATTTCAGAGTAGATATGGACAGGATTGTATTCTTCTGAGGTCCCTCTCCTTGGGTTGCATAAAGCTGTACTTTCTTACCCGTGTGCCTTGAAGTGGTCTGTCTTCACTATGACTCTAAGTCTTGTTCTCCTAAATTTTTTTTTAACTAAAGATACAAGAGATATTCGCTTCTGTCTCTAAATATAACCTCATTTTAAAATATTAGAGGTTAAGATTTTAACAAATGAATTTGCATGCATGAGTGGATAATGGAATTTTATTTAATTTCAGTATGCATTAGGAGTTAGAAATTCTAGCATCTAACTAGTATGACGTCTTTTAATGTTTTTGTGCTTTGCTCACCCCGCCAATATGCTTACAAGGCAAATTTCCTCAGTGATGCTTCTATTTATTCAAAAATTGTGCACAATTTCTCTTTATGTAAGGAGGTAAAGGGTCATCATATCTTATGAGGAGCTTCTACCATTAGAAAGAATATCTGAGGCATTTGCGAAGCTCTGGTGAAAGATACATACAAACGTATACTGTGGGTGAAATTATTAGAAAGCTAGAAACCTTATTAGCCAGTTTTAAAATGTGTGTGTGTGTGTGTGTGTGTGTGTGTGTGTGTGTGTGTGTGTGT
>NW_026596134.1:15417008-15427557 GCF_907164565.1 Psammomys obesus | reverse complement strand
TGTGTGTGTGTGTGTGTGTGTGTGTGTGTGTGTGTGTGTGTGTGTGTGTGGTTTTTGTACGTTGGCTGACTTAAGTCTCAGAACATCCTGGATGGCCAGGCAGGTTACACATTAGAATCCTCAAAGTCCAGCAAGTTTTGCCTAGAAAGCTGGCAATGTGTTACTGGGCTTTTCTTTTTCCAGCTCTCTGCACACACGTTCCTGTCCCCAGCTGGCCACCTTCTTCCTGCTGTATGAACAAGCTTTGAAACATCATAACCTCATGCACCCCAGCTCAAAAAGGTTTAGCACAGAATAGTATGGAATCTGTATACCTAGGATGTTGTGTAGGTAGGGCATTATAGGCCTAAGGTGACATAGCAACGTATGACACTTTATGCAACCCAGGCTCTGAAAACTGGGGTACCATTTGTCTAGCGGTGGTAATCTGGTCACTTTGAACATTTTCTGCAACTGTTACTAGCTTTGAGATTACTTCTATACTTTTAATTTTCTGAAAAACAGTCAAGAAATTATGGAGGGAAAAAAAAAAAACATGAACACTTGGCAAACACCAGAAAACTTATTCTAGCCATTGGTAGTTAATAGCCAATTGATTCATTAAAAATTAATGATAATAATATTATGCCCTGACCCTTTTGCCTTATTTCTTTATTTTTGGGTATGGTTTTTGTTTTTTTGTTTTGTTTTGTTTTGTTTTAAGACAGGGTTTCTCTGTGTAGCTATGGCTGTCCCTGGACTCGCTTTGTAGACCAGGCTGGCCTCGAACTTGCTGAGATCCACGTGCCTCCTCCTCTGCTGAGATTATAGACGTGCACCACCACAACCAACTCCTCTTCTTTCTTGGTTATTTCTGCAACCATGGTAGTCCCTATATCCCCAGCGTGGCTCCAAGATCAACTCAGCACTAGTGAGGAGACTGGGCTCTAGAAGTGCATAAGATTCCAAGAAGAAGTGTAGCATGGGTGGGCTCGAGCTCCCATTGAAAGAGACCCATGCTGACTCCTGGTGTTCTGCTCAGGCGAAGCAGCACAGCCTCTCACCCATGTAGCCTTCAAGAAACCTGGAAAACTCTGGACTAATTACAGGATCACTAAAGCTAATTTTCAAATGCTCCATGGTTGTTTTCCAGCCTGTGCATAGAGGCTAAGTAGAAAAAAAGATGCCTAAAGATTTTCTTCACCACATCAAATAATCTATAGATAGTGAGCAATTTACTTGCTAGAGAACAGCAGGTGGTCTGTGCCTTTCTCTATGGAAGGGACATTATACTAAGGTGGGAGGGGAGGCTTCCAGGCTTGTAAGAGAAGGAGGAAGACACTTCTAATTAATTAATTATTTGACTTTCTTCACCCAGCACCAGTATATCACTTTGTAATCAAAGTCCTTATTCTCTCAAAGCTATATTTTTCTTGTTTGTTTGTTTTTTTTTTTCTGTCTATATCTGTCTATTCATCAATATCTTTATTTATTATGCTTCATCTACTTCCAAAGAGAATTTGAGATGGCTGGAAAAATGCATGAAGGGTTTGGGAGACACAGAAGTAGCCATTGAAATAATTCTGACATGGTTGGGAGATCCTTTTCTTCTTCAGTTTCTATTTTCTTGAAAACATTTCCCCATCTAGTTCTTTATGACTTTCTTTTGGTTCTTCACTGTACTCATCCACACAGTGTCCAAATCTTAATTTATCTTGATATCAACTTCTTGCTCAAGTGCATTCAGATGGAGCCTTCCCACATCCAAGAATATTATTTCAAGGCTCACCAAGGCCACACAGTTTGTACATCCTAACCCCACGGAACCATTGACTGACTTCTTTTTTCATTAGAAGCTAAAGTTTTTAGTTTTTTTAAGGTAGTCAGAGTGTTTTTCCCTATCAACATTGTATCCAGCTTGGGACTGGACTATGTACTCACCCCGTTCTCCGATAAGTGCCCTTCCTCATCCTTAATCCTCATGTTTAACAGCTATTCTCACATCTCAATTCTTCATGTCTGCTTTTTATGTCTGTTCTATGTTAATTCACTCCTGTACATATTTTTTTTATTCTGTATCACATTTTATTTTTATGATATTGCTGAAAATTATACCACTTCAAGTCTCCTTAGTTGCTTTTTTATTTTACTTTTTTTTTTTCTCTGTAGCCATATGACTGTGCTGACTTGTAGGGAATTCATCTCTCTTGCCCATACAGAAGCCACTAAACAATGGATGAGTGGGTAAGAAACACCAGCTTTAAACAGAGATATAGGATAAGCGACTTGATTCATCCAGGAAGGCACTGGCCTAACCAGTGTGTAGTTTGCGTCATCAAAATCTATATAAAAAATCTCACATGTTGCCAAGTTCCTATAATCCCTCTGATGGCAAGATGGACCTTGGAGGCATTCACTGGCCAACTAGGCTAGCCTACTTGGCAAAGTTCCAGCACAGTGAGACTTCGTGTCTCAAAGAAAAATGTGAAAGGCACCTGAAGATCACCCAAGGTCATAGTCTAAACTGACTGCATTGTAACTACAAAAATGTAAATACTGAGAGCTGACGTGAGCAGTGCTTAAGGAAGTGGAGGAAGTCCACTGAGAAATGA
This sequence comes from Psammomys obesus, assembly GCF_907164565.1. NCBI lineage: Eukaryota > Metazoa > Chordata > Mammalia > Rodentia > Muridae > Psammomys > Psammomys obesus. The sequence continues at coordinate 15,424,966 of NW_026596134.1, read as the reverse complement.
TAATACTGGGTCATCTGCTCACAGATGCTTCTCCTGATGTGTATCTTTTTCCTTGACTTGTGCTTTGTCATCTTCCTTTGAGTAATGATCTGCCGTTGGATGCAGTTATCTACAAGTTCTTGGAGGAGTCCCTTTTTCTAAAATAGGACCGGTGGTGGCCACATACCAACTCATTTTTCCATAGCTCTCTATCAAAACACTCCCTATAGGTGGGTGAAAGGGAGTGAAATTGAATGGATCAGCAGAAGCGGTTCCTTCACCTGAGGAACCCAGTGTTGCGGCTTCAATTGCTGTTGTTGTTTACAGCTAATGGCAAACAGGACCAACATGCTGAACATTTGTTTTCTGAATTGCAGGTGTTTGGGAACGATTGATAATTCCTGTGCTTTACATAAGCAATAAGGAGTGCACAATGGCTAAGTCATGTTTCCAAGTTAACTTACTCTATTTTGTGGACTACTTCCAATTCTTGTCAAAGCCAGGGACCTCTTTTCAGCCAAGCTAAGGAAGCATGAGTTGCCCAGTCTCATGCACACATGTAATGATCTCCTCATAACTATCTCTGTTTCAGGTCTACTTTATCACTGCTCACTTCCTACTGTTTTCTGACTTCATTTACATTTAACATAGAAGACTGCTGTTGTTCTGTCCCAACATGAACTGGTTAAAACAGAACAAAGATTAAAAATGAATCTTGGCTATCTTTTCATATGAATTATGTATATGTGTCTGTCTAGCTATTTCTTTGTTTTTCTCTGTCTGTCTGTCTCTCTGCGTGTGCATGTGCATGTGGGTGTATGTGTTTGTGTGTAATTTGAGTACCTATCACTGATATTACCTTTCTTGTGGTAATTTTATGCCTGGGAGACATTTACCAAATCAAAATACACCCGAGTTTTAAGCAGAAAACTTTCTTTATTTACGGGAGGGGGAGGGGTTGTGTATGGTCTCCTCTCCTCTTGCCTCCTTTCCTCCTCTCTAATCACTTTCCTCCCCTCCCCTCTCCTGTCCTTTTCTCTCCTCTCTTCCCCTCCTTTTCTCCTCATTTTCTTCCTTTCTCTCCTCTAAAATTAAATAGCTGAAGCCAGTTGGCAATATATACATTTGAACGCAGAAGGAATAATTCTTTAGCATTTGGAATAAAGTATAAGAGCAGTGTTCTGATTGTGTACAACCTACACAAGGATCTGCTTATATGATTAAATGTCTACGTGACTTCTCAAAGGAATCCCTGTATCTGTCTGCTTGCCTCTCTTCCTCTTCCCCACTCTGTATATGTATGGAGGTTTCTGTAATCTGTTAGGAGTTTTTTGAATATATTTTCAATTGAGTCATTTCTTCTGTGTGTTGCGTAGCCTCCATGGGTATGACGCTGGTCACACTTCTCTGGAGTTTTATTTTGAGCTTTAGGAATGAATGATCTTAACCCGCATCCTCTCATGTTCTGGAGGATAGGACATCCTTAAGAGAGTGGGAAAGGGTCAAGGATTTAAAAAGTAATAGCATTTCTTCTGTTTCTTCTCTTTCTCATTTTCCAAATCCAGAAATAGTCCCCAGAATGTAGCCTTGACAGCTCAACATGACAGGCGCCTAAGGATGAGAACATGCATTGTAAAAACTACTCATTCAGAAAGGACTCCTGCACCATTTATACTCAGAGCCATGACTAGTACCAAAATGAACTTATGTGATGAATTTCTCATTCTTTAGATTCAAAACAAGATAACTCACCTGGGAACGTACGTTGAGTAATTGTTTTTCATGTGTATAATTTGTATTGCCCATTGAAGTCTTCCTTCTCCTTCTGAAGGGCACATACGATTTTCTGTTCTGTTATGTATATTATGTGTGGTGAAATATTTTGGTGGAGAAGTAGGCCATGTTTATATTTTTGGATTCAGTATTTCCTTTTTTCCCTTTTTTTTTTATAGCTCTCAAAGATACTGGCCTATTTTTTTTATTGATACTGAATATGTAGAATGATAAAATGCTAGGCAATTAAAGCTCACTTGAACAATGAGCTTCTATGAATATTTAGAAATCAGTGAATTTCTGTAAGTATTTAGAAGATAATGACATTATGTGAGCAGAAAGACATGTTTTATAGTTCACCACAAAGGAATTTTCTGATTTTAGCTCACTGTCTTCATAGAACTGAAGCATTAATATACTGATGTGCATCTTCTGAAACCTAGTTTTCAGTAATGCTTCACACTGACACTATTTCTAGGTTAATAAGACCAAAGAATTTAGTGTTATTTAATAAATCAAACACAATGCTGAAGGGATTGCAATTTTTTTTCTTGTTGCATTCCTATTCCTTTTTCTCTGATCATCTACTTTCTTAATGTTCAGGGACTATTCATCCATTTCTTTATCATTCAGTATTTCTGCACAGCTTAAAACCCTTAAGCCAATTTTAAATATTATCTTTGTGATTACTTATGGAAATTCAGATTGAAGATGTTTACAGATTGACTATTTGAATGGAACAATATCTGAAGGTCATTCTTTGATTCATTCATCTATTTTATAAACAGTTCTTAAATCCTTGCCATATGCAGGTGTGGGTTCTGGGAAAATAGTCAAAGATGTTAGGGTCTAGTATATGCTGAATGAAGGACCCCAGACTTGAGCAACAAAGGTCATTTATTCTGCAGAAGTCCAGCATGCTGGGCTTACCACCTTTACAACATGGCAGCAAACCCAGCCTGAGGGGAGCTCGAAGGCCCCTTTTAAAGCCAGAAAGGGAAATTCTGACTGTGACTAGGTAATTTCATTGGGATTGTCTGGTGTGTGTGTGTGTGTGTGTGTGTGTGTGTGTGTGTGTGTGTGTGTTTTCCTGTAATTCTTAGAACTTTCTCTCTAGCCAGAAAATAAAGCCTGTCAAGGTGTTGGTTAGGCTTATTTAGTCAGGCTCCCTCAATATGAAAATCTGACCAACTTGCGAGGAGCCTGCATGGACAAACAAGGCCCTGAAGTTCATATGTGGACTCAGATCCTAGCCATGTCTCCTATTCACTGATCAACCTTTACATGGGTCCATATATTTGTAGTACTGGTGCTGGGAATACATATGTCAATAACAAACAACAAAAGGAACATCTGTAATCAGTGAATGAAAGATGGAAAGTGAAATTGTCCTGGTTTGAGAGAAGTACCTCTGTCAAATAGGAAACAGATGCTACCAGGCACAGGAAGTATTGTTGTCTAAACTAGTAGCAGGAGAGACCAATCTACTGCACATTGTTTTCTGTGTGCTGATAATAAAAGATGGAATTACACTTTCCTACAACTTTACTGGGATTATTTGGGTCACAGAGGTGAAGCCAACTTCTCAAGTTCACACATGGAGGAGATAGAAATGCTGTTTGAGTTTATATGTCCTTTAAGTCCACCCCTTGCTAACAAGTTCACTCTCCCTTCCTTAAACCAGTGGGCATTTTGATTAATTGATGCTGTTCCCAGGTTATCCTTTTGACATTGAATCTTCCCAACTTTCAATAACCATAGCTGATAGTTACCTCTACAGGATAATGAAGGGCCTATCCATAGGGAAATGTGACATTATCAGCCTGCTCTGAGTGACTGGATGACTTGAGATCAGAACCATTTTGGATTGACTCCAAACTCACTTATCTTTCAAAGTGCCAAGCCAACTCCTTTCTGGCTGTTGCAGAAGAGAGAATGACATAATGTTTAGATGCCATGGAAGGAATTCTTGAAGGCAGTATCTGGGTCGATGTTCTCTAAAGTTGTTGACCATTAGTCACCTGGGAAAAATCTATGCAATGTACATACCCAACCACCTTAAAATAATAGACTAAAATATTCCTACCGGAAGGTCATTCTTGATGAACCATGCACTTTTGTGTTTCTATTTGTTCATTCTTTCTTAATTTTTCTCCATTTGCAATTGGCTTTACATGACTACTGATCAACAGCTCTCTCAGTGATGGTTTTCTGGACATCCATCAAGACACCTGGTCATCCTAACCACTGGCTCAAACTAACTTTCATGGTGGTAATGTGGAAAGCAGTCAGTGTCAGGCAGCTCAGCGTTACAGGAATCACAAGGCAATCACTTGAAACCCCCAGTGAAATGAGCCAGGCAGATGGCAGTGGTGGATGTATATTCAGATTTTATGTATCTGACTCTGTAATGGTGGCTGTTTGTTTGAAGTTTATTTCTGCCATTCGAGCTAATTGGAAACCACGTGAGAAAAACCTTTTAAATCCCATAGAGTCTATGCTGGGCTAGAGTAGGTTTTATTTTTACTTTTAATGTTTTCAGCTCTAGACTTACTGGAGCCAGAAAATTGCCCACTGCTTAAACTATCTCCTTTACCCTTTCATCTTTCTCTTCTCTCTGATATCCTTTCATTTTTTTTTTCTTTCGGCTTCAGAAAAAAAGAAAAAGAATATTCACCTGATGATGTATTTCAAGAGAAGGAAAAGTAATGTCAAGATGTGGGAGGGGCTGTTGTTCTAGACTATCAAATTCCCTTTCAAATCCCACATCTTGGTCAGGTAATAGGTCAGGTAATATCTCCATTGTTATGTCACAGAATTTATACCTTATGCTTGGGAATGAAGAGCTGTGCACAAGATCTCTAAAGTCCTTTGATGATTTCATATTTCAAGGAAGTCATTTATAGTCTGGTTACACCTGCAAGGATCTGATTTTAAGTTCAAATAGTTGCACTCCAGAAACTCTCGGAGTGGACCACAACCCTGGAAAGCTTTTCTTAGTGAGCCCATATTCAGATCAGCACCCCCTCTACACACACACAAATATTTCATGCATCCTAGGTTGGCCTTGAACTCATTATGGGTCCAGGGAAGACCTTGAACTTCTGGTCTAGTTATTAGAAGTATAGGTGTGCATCGGCATGCCAGTTAATGTGGTGATGGTATTGAACCCAGGTCCTTGTACATGGTACATGCTATGCAAGCACTCACCAGCTAAACTACATCCCCAGACTTACCATCTCATTTGTATCACATCATACTCAGTGCTGTTCTGTCACAGTCCAGCCAGTAAGACTAGCTGTGGAACCACTAAGATTTTATAAGGTTTGTCCTGGTGTCATTATGTGGTGCGATTGGCGGTGCTTATTGACAATTCTTATTTTCTCTTCTATGATTTTTATAGTCTGAGTTTATTGAGTGCTCCTGGAATACAGCCTTCTGGAATTAATTAAAAAAGGCCCACTTCTCAGGCAGCTCTCCGGCAGAAATGCTTAGAAAGCTTTTGCATGATTTATACGCTCTGAGTCTTAGTTCCTGCAAAAAGAGTTAAATTAACTTACAGTAGCCTGGAATAACTGCTGTTGTCGTTATAATCTTTATGATATTGGTGGGGTCATGTTCTCATTGTCTCCAAACAGTATTTATACACCTGCCTTTTGAGGCTGTGCTGCTACAATGAGTGCAACTTTCCCTTTGTACCCAAAAAGTTCTGTAAAGCCATTCTCTGTGATCTGCTTTCCTGGGCTGGGGGAGGGTCATATTCCACAAAGTATTCATCTGAGTAAGGAAAAAAAATGTTTGCTCTCTATATTTTGAATTCATTCTATAAAACATTTTTATCACTGACTTTTAAACACTTGTAAATAGACTGACTGTAGAATGATTTTTGAAATGTTTATTATAGTCTAAAAGGACGATCAAGAGTTAGAGAAAGTGTTCTGCAGTAGACATTTTAGTCCTCTGGGTTGAGCTGGGTTTTATGTCTTGATTCAAGCTTCAAGCAGTCTGTCTTCATAACACAGGCTTCTTAGATGGATTCTTCCTTTAAGCCTTCTGTCCTTCAGATCCAGTCCTACCACTAACACGGCTTTGTTTGTTCAGTTTTTGTTGTTTGTTTTTTTCTAGTATGCCCTGGATTAGGTTAGAAACCATTGAACAGTGCCAAATCTCTGAGTTTTTTAACCTCACAGTCCTTGGCATATTTTGCTAATTCCCTGCTTATGAATTCCTTTCTCTACTAAACTTTTAAACCCCACTAGGTCAAAAATCCCATGCCACTTTATGTGTGAATTCAGCATGTTAATAATTAACTGGTCAGCATCAGTGCATAGGTGTTGCATTAAGGAAGTAAATAAATTACTTCCCCTTGGAGTTATTTAGCCAGCACTGAATCTATATTTGAATTTTCTCCTTCATGCTCCCTGCCTTTGTCTTCTGTCTGTCTGTCTGATTATTGTATGAGTCTGAATCCCTGCCTGCCTGAAGGCGGTCCCTGTATCTGTATTTGTGTCTGTGTGTGTATTGCATGACTGTGTATCTGTGTGTTTGTGTGTGCTCCAAATAAAGAACTTTGCTCTGTCTTTATCAAACAGCACAGAAAGCATCAAATGTGGAAGGAATGAGATGATTTAAAAAAAAAAAACTGTAACAGTTTTGAGAGATGAAGTCATTGACTCCAACTGATCTCAAATGACCCAGACAACAACAGTACTATAAATATCATTGTTTATCAACCACTAACCATAAATATTTGCATTCAACATTTATGGTAGATATTCATTTTAGGAGATTGCTTTCAAACTCTGTATTTGTTACTTTCAGCAAATGATATATATATGCACTCTTCTGGGTTAACAGCATTGAAGAACACATGACTTCAGATTAAAGTTAGGCATTAGCTTAGATTGTAAAAGCTGATCATATGGGTAATTAAAGACCAGTAAGGCTGATTGTTGTTCTTTTAAAGGTAGGTTAAGCAAACAGGCTGAATACACAGTAGGACAACAGTCTCAAGTCATAAATGACCTGAAGGTAGATTATTAACTCTGGCTGTGAGGTCCAGCCAAAGTGCCACTTCCTTATGATATAAGAAACATTTTATCATAACACACAGCTTGGTTCTCATTCTGGTTAAGTATTACTTGGATAATTGAACAAAACTTAACATTTGTGCTGGAAATATAGCTTAATAGGTAAGCTTGCAACCTAAGTGTGACAGCTTGATTGTGAATCTCCAGCACCTCTATAAATATCAGATGACTGTGATCACCCACCTGTAATTGCAGTGTACTGGAGGCTGAGTCAGGATATTCTTCAAGAAAGCTGGTGAGCTAGCCCAGCCAAGTAACAAGCTCTGGACCCAAGTGACTTTAAAATTGGGCCTGTACATGAATGTGTATATGTCACATAAATCTGCATACATGTTTAGAACATGCATGCAAATATACATATATGTACACACACCCTACAGACATGCAAACAATAACCCAGACACAATATTTTCTAAATTTATATAGAAACTAATGTTTTTCATTTATAAAAGTGGGCTCCTCTGATCACAGATAAGCCTGTAAATTCCTACTGGACATTTGTACTAGTCACTGAGGTAAAGATTTTCTGTTGAATACAAGTGGTAATGTACACACTGGACATCCCCATAAGTAAGATACCATTTACAAGTAAAATAGGACTTGATGTTATTTCCCATAGACAGAAGTGTTTGGTATGTTTTCTGCTTTTCTCCTAAGAGAGACGTGGGACATGCTTTTACATTTTTCTTATGTTTAATAAATTAAAATGTGAATGATTAATTAAGGTACTGTTGTTTAGGGGACTGTTTCTCCAACGTCAGTGCACTTACCCAAGGCTTTTGCTTGCATGCACATTTCATCCCGTGAGATTCCGTGTTGCTGCCAACAACCCACATCAGGCTCATGTTGCTGAGATAGCCACCACACAAGAGTAAAAGGTGTTAAGGAATCATTAAGACTATTTGCAAGTTAAGCTAAGTATGGCACCGAGGCTGTGTGTGTACATATATATTCACATTGTATATATATTCTATACATATAATATAATATAATATAATATAATATAATATAATGTAATGTAATGTAATGTAATGTAATGTAATGTAATGTAATGTAATGTAATGTAATGTAATATAATATAATATAATATAATATAATATAATATAATATAATATA
>NW_026596134.1:15372357-15416998 GCF_907164565.1 Psammomys obesus | reverse complement strand
TAATATAATATAATATAATATAATATAATATAATATAATATAATATATATTCATTCTTTTCCTATACTTCATTAGTATAATCTATAAGCATAAAGAGATTTCTTTTAGAAGAAATGGCCCAGGTTCATTGATCCAATGCACACCAGTAACTAGTTATAATTGCTGAATTTTCATGTATGTGTACTTATTTGTTTATGTGTACATTTGTGTGTTTGTCCATGTGTGCATATTCTTTTGCATGTGTTATACCTAAGTATGTGCATAGACACCAAAAGTTGACATCCTGGGTCTTCTTCAAATACTCTCCTTATCTCTTAAGACAGGGAGTCTCACTGAGCTTGAAGTTCGGTGATTCATTGACAGTGACAGGACAGCAAGCCCCACGATCCTCCAAATCTCTACTGCTGCCATGTTGGGATTAGAGCTGTGTAATGATGCCCCAGATCTTTACATAGGTTCTGGGGACCCAAACTCAGCAAAGGCTTTACCAACCTAGCCATCTCTACAACCTTAATCACTTGCTCTTTAACTATGATTTGGCATTATATAAAAAAAGAGACCATACCAGTTCTCCAACCACCCTCCTTGCTTCAAAGTTTCCAAGAAGTTCTAAGGTTTAATAACTAATAAAGTATGATAATGTTCTAATCATTTTGTATTTCAAGGCTCTTTTAATATTTTTTTCCTTTAAATTACAGAACAAGTGAATGCTGTCTTTGGCAGGTAGACAACATATACAATACTCCCTTTTATTTCCAAATTGCAAATTCTGAGTCTAAAGATAGATGAGAAAAGAGTTTCAGACAGAACCTCTGCTGTGGATACAAGTTGTTCCAATCTCTCTGTCGGTGAGAATTGAGGAACTTGCAGCCAGCCATGTCCTGTCATGTTAGCTTATTTTTTAGGGAAATCAAATCTGGCACCTTTCAATTAACTCCTTTCCTCTCTATCTAAAAACAGACGTAACACACTGGATCAAAGAAAGCATGAGTAGTATCCTTGGATTGCTTTTGATTGCCTTAATTATAGTTTCTGTCCTTTCAATATTTACTAAAAGTTCTTTTGTAAAGGCAAAATAAAATAAAATAAAATAAAATAAAATAAAATAAAATAAAATCTCTCACACTGGAAGGTGGTAACATTGAAACACTTTTATTCTCAGTTTCCAGGTTTGCAACACTTAGGATAATCACAGTGTTCTATCTCATTGATACCTAGAGGTCCTGAGGGAGGGGACAAGGGGAAATGTATCCTCGTACTGCTGTTTGCTCAGTCTCCTGGGTAACAAGTTTAAGCCTTTCTACAAGAAGAAAAAGTGAAAAGTCAGACAGAGGTAGAAAAGAGATTTCTTTGCCTTCATACTTGAATTATGTTTCATCAGAGAAAATAATGTGTGGTATTTTTAATGATGCTAGTTGTAGTTATGATGTTAACTAACACCAAGAGAGGTAATTATTCCACCTCTGGTGTGTGTGTGTGTGTGTGTGTGTGTGTGTGTGTGTGTGTGGTGTGTGTTTGTGTGTGTGTGTGTGTATGTTCACAGCAAAAAAGTAAGTATTTGTCTCTGCATACCCTTATTCTCTTATTACCCTTCCTCTGTCCTTTATAAGGATTCTCTAGAATTCCCCATTAAGGATGAACAAGATTTTGTACCATAATTTGAAAATAAATTTTTCAGGAGGTAGAAACTTACAGATTTTCAGTTTTCTTACCATTTGTAAAATACTAACATGGTAACTATGTTTAAAAATCCATCCTGGAGAATTTCTTAATAAAGATGCACTTTCAAATAGCTTAGTTCCCATTTTGCATTTTCACAATCGATAATTCTGTAGGACTTCATGTCATTTCTCTTACATTTCCCCACCTCCATCTTAAAATTATAGAGCTTTCAACTAATCTTCACTAACAGACACCATGAATCTGACAGTGTGTAAGTTGTACTTGCCTATCAGGATATGCAGATAATTAAGAGAAAATAGTAATTGAGGTGTGAAATTTGCCTAAGATGTTTGCCAATAAGCTGTAATAGCCCCGTCTCCTTTTGAAGATTTCACATAGTATGATCACTTATTTCTTATGTGATTTCCTGATGCCAACCTGCCTTCCAGTCCTTAGCCCCAGTTACAGTTTTCCTACTCCACGACCTCGTTATTCCAATACTTCTTACTACACTTAACTGACTCTATGTCTTTTTTTTTTTTTCTACAACAGATTACAGGCTCTGCTTGACCAAGAAATTCCTAGGCTACTCTACACTGGCCTGACTTACTATAGAAGAAGCAAGATTTTCCTGCCTGGCTGGACTTCTTTTGACAGTACTTATCACTTGGCATCAAGCTTTGCTTGTGTGGAAAATTATTCCTGTTGAGTTGTTTTGCACATGGAGGACCACTGCACAAGGACAACATAGGCAGATCAGACTAAAGACGTCAGAAAGATTGTTTTACCATCTGCCCTCACGTCACTTTCTTTAACAGAAGTTCTAGACTGTGACAGAACCTGGTCCAGACATTTTGCTTTTGCTTTCTGGTTTTTGTTTTGTTTTGTTTTGTTTTTTTGGTATTGTTTGTTGTTGCTTTTGTTTTTAAATCCTCCCCACCACCATCACATTGTATTTTATTTCTGTCCTTCAGAAATGGGCCTGCAGACTACAACGTGGCCCGGCCACAGGGCTTTTTCCCTAAAAATTTGGTTCATCATTTCCCTGGGACTCTACTCGCAAGTATCAGAACTCCTGGCTTGCCCTAGTGTGTGCCGCTGTGACAGGAACTTTGTCTACTGTAATGAGAGAAGCTTGACCTCAGTGCCTCTTGGGATCCCGGAGGGCGTAACCGTACTCTACCTCCACAACAACCAAATTAATAATGCTGGATTTCCTGCAGAGCTGCACAACGTACAGTCCGTGCACACGGTCTACCTTTACGGCAACCAACTGGATGAATTCCCCATGAACCTTCCCAAGAATGTCAGAGTCCTCCATCTGCAGGAGAACAACATTCAGACCATCTCACGGGCTGCTCTTGCTCAGCTCCTGAAGCTGGAAGAACTACATCTGGATGACAACTCCATATCTACGGTCGGAGTGGAGGACGGAGCTTTCCGGGAGGCGATCAGCCTCAAGCTGTTGTTTTTATCAAAGAATCACCTGAGCAGTGTGCCTGTTGGGCTTCCTGTAGACTTGCAGGAGCTGAGAGTGGATGAAAACCGAATTGCAGTCATATCAGACATGGCGTTTCAGAACCTCACAAGCTTGGAGCGTCTGATTGTGGATGGGAATCTCCTAACAAACAAGGGCATCGCTGAGGGCACCTTCAGCCATCTCACCAAGCTCAAGGAATTTTCCATAGTCCGTAACTCGCTCTCCCACCCACCTCCTGACCTCCCAGGTACGCATCTGATCAGGCTCTACTTGCAAGACAACCAGATAAACCATATCCCATTGACAGCCTTTTCAAACCTCCGTAAGCTGGAACGGCTAGATATATCCAATAACCAACTACGAATGTTAACTCAAGGGGTCTTCGATCATCTCTCCAACCTCAAGCAACTCACTGCTCGGAATAATCCTTGGTTTTGTGACTGCAGTATTAAATGGGTCACAGAATGGCTCAAGTATATTCCCTCTTCTCTCAACGTGCGTGGTTTCATGTGCCAAGGTCCCGAGCAAGTCCGGGGGATGGCTGTCAGGGAGTTGAATATGAATCTTTTGTCTTGTCCCACCACAACTCCTGGCCTACCTGTCTTCACCCCAGCTCCAACTACAGTTTCTCCAACTCAATCTCCTACTCTCTTCGTTCCAAGCCCCAGCAGAGGCTCTGTGCCTCCAGCTCCTAGCCCATCGAAACTTCCCACCATCCCTGCCTGGGATGGCAGAGAAAAAGTGACTCCACCTATTTCTGAAAGGATCCAACTTTCCATCCACTTTGTTAATGACACCTCTATTCAAGTCAGCTGGCTGTCTCTCTTTACTGTGATGGCATACAAACTGACATGGGTGAAAATGGGCCACAGTCTTGTAGGGGGCATCGTTCAGGAACGAATTGTTAGTGGAGAGAAGCAACACTTGAGTTTGGTTAATTTAGAGCCCAGATCCACCTATCGCATTTGCTTAGTGCCACTGGATGCGTTCAACTACCGCACCGTGGAAGACACCATCTGTTCCGAGGCCACTACCCACGCCTCTTATTTGAACAATGGCAGCAACACTGCTTCTAGCCACGAGCAGACAACCTCCCACAGCATGGGCTCCCCCTTTCTGCTCGCGGGCTTGATCGGGGGTGCAGTGATTTTTGTGCTCGTGGTCTTGCTCAGTGTCTTTTGCTGGCACATGCACAAAAAGGGACGCTACACCTCCCAGAAGTGGAAGTACAACCGGGGCCGACGGAAAGACGACTATTGTGAGGCGGGTACCAAAAAAGACAACTCCATCCTGGAGATGACGGAAACCAGCTTTCAGATTGTCTCCTTAAATAACGATCAGCTCCTTAAAGGAGATTTCAGACTGCAGCCCATTTATACCCCAAACGGGGGCATTAGTTACACAGACTGCCACATCCCCAACAACATGAGATACTGCAACAGCAGTGTGCCAGATCTGGAGCATTGCCATACGTAACAGCCTAGAGGTCCAGCACCAGAAAGATGGACAACCTGACTCTCAAGAACACACATGTGTGTGCACATAAAGACACGCAGATTACATTTGATAAATGTTAACCAGATGCATTTGTGCATTTGAATACTCTGTAATTTATACGGTGTACTATATAATGGGATTTAAAAAAAAAGTGCTATCTTTTCTATTTCAAGTTAATTACAAACAGTTTTGTAACTCTTTGCTTTTTAAAATTAAAAAAAAAATAAATGTTGCTGAAGTACTGTACGGGGTTGTACAATGAGAACCCAACGCCAAGGCAGAAGAATGAGTGATTCATCCTTAAGATGCATATTAACCACTTTGCTATTGAGGCTGTCAGAATAAATTCCTTTTCTAGAGCTGATAGTCATAGAAAAGAATAGTTTGAGATGGGCTCATCAGGATAAGAGAGATAGTTTGAGTAAAGAAAGAATGGCCTAGTTATTTCTGTTTTCTTATACCTCCTGGCCTGGAAGAAACACATTTTGAAAAATCCATAATATGATAATAGAGTTAGTTACTCCAGTTTGACTGAGTGCAAGAAATAGAGAGAACATCTTGAAGAAGCCAGTTCCCATGAGATGAGTTAGGCCTACTTGTCCAAATCAAGGAAACGGAGAGGTTTGAAATGTCCTTAAAGCCCCAGGGTCGGCTTCTGACTGTGAACTTCAAAATCACTCTTCATGCTTCCCTGGCCTTATGTGATAACAGAGTTGGAAACCTGAGTCTGATTCTAGTCATCTTCAGGGACCAATATGACCAGTTCTAGCAAGAAAAATTCCCCTTAAAACTGTCACTATTTAAATCACATGTCAGGAGAATCATATCCAACAGAGTTATATTCTAGAATAATTTTTTAGAAGAGGCTAATAAAAAAAATAATGGGAAGAATTATATTGAATGGAATTATTTTTGATAATGAAAATTATTTGGGTATATTCACTTAGGCTATATCAACATGATATTTACGCCAACAAAGGAGCAGTGTTTGGGATCTATTACAGTAATGTGTTTATTTAAAAAGTGCTAATGACATTTAGAAAAAATCAGTGGTTCTCTTACACTGCATCAACTGAACTTTGTTAGTATCATGTTGAAATAGCTTGAATTAATACCTATGTTCTCTCTCAAATTCTTGTCTTCCAATCATCTTGCACATATTTTTTTGTAATTAAGTTGTATATGCCACATTTGTTTTCTCCCCTCTGACTGATATTTCAAAGAAAATTATGAATGCAAATTTTGGTTGCACAAAATAATCATTGTCTATTTCTACGTATTAAAATCCATAATAATATTCATTGCCAATGATTTTGTGAAGACACCCAAACTGGCCAAAACAAAGCGTATTGTTAAAAGCAATACTATGTTTTCATTTTGAATTAACTTCGATCCTGTTCCACATGGAAATTCCATTTGTTCCTTTTAGATTGTGAATGTTCCTCTAACTTGGTAATTATAGAGTGATAATCAATCTTATGCCAAAAGACTACTAGTGAAAATGAGGAAGACAGTGACTGAAAGTTTTCCCAAATCATGGCAGAGAAGGTCCAAAAGCAGAGGAAGAGAGGGATAGCCATGGTTTATGCTAGGTAGTTTTGAAGCAAGTCCATTTTCAAAAAACATGCATAATTTACCCTAGTTCTTGCCATCACTTAGGTGTAGAAGGGCTATAGACCACATACATTGTCTAGAGAGGTTTACCCTTGGGGAATTGTTTATTTCAAAGCCACTTTTAGACATTTCATTCTGTGCTCCTTTAAACCATCCATCACTTTAGAGACTCATGAAGTAAATGTCATACTCTTCTTGCTTTCTCTTTCTCTCTAAGCAAAATAAAACTGTGATGTGTCTTCTTGTAAAGTTTAGGTATAAAATGCTATGCAAGCTTTTCTTTATAGTGAGAGCTTTATTTTCTTTAATAATATACCCCAACTTATATGTTTTAATCTCCCTCATCCCCCAGAATAAGCAGAAAATATAACTGCAGCGAAAAATGTAGACACAAGCATTGAAACTGTGCAGTCAGTGGAGCTGAACATAGTTACGAATTAATTTAATTAATTCTAAAATGACTCGGGTTTCCACTTTAGTCTATTAGCTAGAGGGTTTGGGCTGTTGGTTTCTGTAAAAGTAGGTTCACACAGTGAAGGGATAAGACCATCTGGAACGGTGATCAGTACAGCGTTACACTATCTAAAATCAGGACAGTGACACGGGGCTGGCAGTTTCCTTTCACCGTCCTCTTGCATCTCAATGTGTAGGTAAAACTGTGTGCTGGAAGATACAATGGTACTTTGATTTTTGAGGATTTTTATTTTGTTATAAACAAGATAATTACTTTTGTCTTTTTTTTATTGTATGTTTAACTCCCATTGGGATTTGGGGCTGTAGAAATGCCCTATCTTTGTCCCCAAAGGAACAAGAGCAGAGAGGTTCTCATAGTATTTTGTGGCACCCACAACACTATTGAGAATTTAAGTAGCACTATGGAGTACCAGTCATGGGAAATGTTAGGGTGCTCTCAAAATTACTCTGGTAGAAGGTATTTCTGGAAAGAGAATCTTTATTTTGATCTCATGAGCAACATGGCAAATACATCCACCATGAAAATCAGACTCCTATTGATAGTAGTGTGCCCAAGAGACTCTCCTACATCAGAGTGGAAATCACATCATACTATAGTAACTTACGGAATTTTAAAAAGACAGATGAACAGCAATCCTTACTGGTTAACATTTTGGCTGCCATCTTTAATCAGGAGACTGTATTCTGCAGCTACATCTCCTCTGGGTTTTATCCTTCTTGGCCTCATTATTATTTATTTCGAGGTGATTAGTGAAGAATCCAAGTTGAGCTGTTCCTATATAATGTCCAGCCCTTGCCTGTACAGTAACTTTACCTGCACAGAGGTTATTGCAAAAGGAAAAGCAAAGCATGGTCACACAGATGATATTGTTAGTTAAACAGAAGGTAGTCACCAATACCTCCTTGCTTGCAGAGATGTACTTGACCTTAGAGATCCTGGGTTTCACTTAAACACTGTCACATGCCTTGGGTGGGCAGTACAATACATGGGACAACCACAGACAGGCATGAGAAGAGTATTCCCTGCTTATTTATGATCTAAGTGGAAAAATCTTCCCTTGTGAGATGTAATGCTATTTGTAATTTTCCAGATGTTTACTGATACAACATTAGACAATTTCAAGAGTAAAAAAAAAAAACAAAAACAAAAAACAAAACTATAATGTCATCTCTTTGATTAAAAAATATCAATGGCATAGCTCATATTATATTTTTGTTTCTTAATAATGGAGGTCATAATGGTCTTAGTCATGCCACACAGCCATAACTTCCTTCTCCCCTGGAGAAAACTTAACTCTTCATGTGAGGGGAACATCCATTCCAAACAGAAGGCACCTTTGTTTTCTGCAGAGGCCGGTGTGCCACACTGGATCAGCAAACTTCAGCTGCAGCTTTGCCTGCAGCTTTTGACAGTGCATGATGTCTTTGTTCATAGCATTTATCTCTGACCTATCAAAAAAAAGATGTTAGATGTTGCTTTATAACTTGAGGATAACACATAACTGAACGGGAAAGCAAAACAGAAGAGTGCCCAATACGAAAATGATATACACACAAAACAACAACTCCCAATTCTTAGTCTTGGCAAACTTTGCTTCTTTTCTTTTTAAAATTAAAATAAAGGATGATAGGAGGCTGCATTTACACCCCTTTTCAGGCTCATCAGAGAGTTAAAGAAATTGTTGGCAATGGGGATGCTTTTCACTGATTGTGGCGAAAACGTTTTGTACACAGTATAATACTGTTTTAGCAAACCAGGTTGTTTTGTTATAGTATTTGCTTTTCTATCTGCACATCCACCAGAAGAGCACAAACCAAGGCATTGCAACAGGCATTTTTAAATTAATATGAAACATACAAATCCATCCATACACATACATGAGGGTGTTTGTAAAGATGTCTGTGAGATGTGAGATTTGTAACCAGTTATAGCAAAATGAGGCCTCACCACTGTATGCCCTCATAATATAGTATTTACTGAACGTTAACTTTGATGATCTGTTACTGTTTGAATCATGTTGAGTTGATTCTGGTTTGTGTTTAGTGTGTTTCTCTGACAAGGGACTGCAAGGGGTTGGAGATTCTGTGTCATGCATCCTCTGAGACCTACCATGTTGCACACTTTGTTAACTACAAACTTCACTCTACACTATACAGTACCATGTTGATATATTCAGTAAAGGCTTATTTTAAAAGAAAACCTGTTGTGTTTATCTGAGTGAGTTCACTGGAGTATAACCAGTTCTTGTGCTGCAATGTAAATGAAGAAGTAAGAAACCCATTTTGTACAACAAAGATGGCAGAGATGAAGTAGTCATGGAGTGTTCATATAAAAGCAATCTCTATCTTTAGATAGTGGTCCTTTTAGCATTAAGAGGTTCTTTTAGATTGTGGTAGTCTAATGTTTCTTACTTTTCCCCCACTGAAATATTTTCAGAAAATGATCTTATACACATACCACTACAGAAAGCACAGGATTCTGTATTTGAGAAATATAAATAAACACATGGAACTAATATGTACATAATCACAGAAGACTTTCATTTCTCTTTCACAATATACACGATTATTTTTTTCTTTTAATGTTAACTTTGGGAATTCTTGACCCTTTTATTAAAGTATAGTTTCACTGCCTAGTCATCTGTATGTTTTGATGGACACTCAAAATAGGTTGTCTACTCCTATAACTCGGATTTGATTCTAATTAGTCTTAAAGGACTTTACAGAAGCCCTTTCTTTAACACTTGACCATTTCACCACTGATGTATTTGGCAGGGGCTGAGTGACTCAAGAAATAAAATTATTCTTATCACTTAACCAACATTACTAATCCAGGACATCAACTGGATAGCGAATGGTGAAAACCAGTTTTAGTTGGCAATTCATATTACTTTGTGAAGACTATACATAAAATACTGAAATTGACAATCTTGATTATTTTTGACAAGAATTACAGACTTTACCATAAGTAGGCTGTTAGCCAATATGAACCATTCATTTAGTAGAATTTATTAAATTCTTCATTCACTGTTCTGGGCTATTGGGTGACTTGAGAGACATTAGAAGACTACAAGGAAAACTTGGATAAATCAAGTTTATTTTTTACCCAATGGAAATCTGTGCACCCAACAAATCTACTTCCTGACCTACTGTTTACAGGACTATGTTATGTTCTACTCTTTTAAATTCAGAGTATTCTCTTGGTATTAAGAATCTCAAAGATCATATCCTATATTCTTTTTCTAAGACAATCTAGTATATTCTATATATCATTTCACTACAATAACAGTGTGCCCAGAGTAATAAAAGAGATATATCTACCTGTGAGGAAGGAAGATGATACATTAGTCATAAAGTCTCATAAATTGTTACAAAGAGATAGCATATTGACAAATGGGGGTTCAGTTAGGATTAAGTTGTAAATTCACAACAAGAGATTTAAATTGTATTTGCAGTGTACACATGCAACCTCTTAACTTTCTGTTAACAACTGGAAAAGGAATCAAATTTAATAAGTATTTGTGAAAACTGTGATGAACACAAGGAAATAAGTTCTCCCTCTCTGTCTGTATCTTCTTTTTGTCTCCCCATTGTGTCTTTAAGATATCCATGTAGGTTTATTCTCAGTAACTTTTCAAATTTTAGAACTGAACTTCAAGAGAAGCTCAGTGTTTAGTCCATAATCCCAATGTTGTAGATACTGGGGTCAGAATTTAGCTTCTACAAGGACTACATAGACTCTTCAGCAAACTGAATAGCCTAAGGTTGACCTTAGGATAAAATATTAGTCTTAATAGTTTTTGATGACAGTTTTGCAGGCTTTCACTGGATGTCAATATTAATTCCTGTGTCTAGACGGGCACATTGATATTTCCCTGGGAAAGGTGTTATACCTTATAACTTCAGTGATTTATAAACTTTCATATTGGGGTAATCTCTCCCTATTTATACATAACAGTATTAGAGTCTGTTCAACTCCATGAATTGGAAGTTTAACAGCCATTGTTGCCTTCTAATCATTGTTATGTTAAATTTTCATGGAGTTGTTTCTTTCTTACACTTAGACACCTTTGAAATCTTCCATGTATTCTACAAATTCTTTCAGCCTGTCCATTGCCTAGTAAAATTCCAGGCCCCTGGTAAGTACCACCCACTTCAGCAGTCTTTTTTTCATGTAATTTATTCACTTTTAAATCCAATTAAATCCTTCCCTCCTCTCCTTCTGTTTCTAACCTCCCTCCCTCTTCCCCCTTTTTCACCCTCCCATAGTCCACAGAAAAGTGGAGCCCTCCTCTCCTACTTTTTGACCCTAACCTATGAAGTCTCATCAGGACTGCCTGGATCCTCTTCCTCTGTGGTCTGACAAGGCTGTGTCAAGAGGCAAAACCTATCAAAGAGCAGGCAAGCATGTTGAGGTGAGCGATAAACCCTGCTTCCCTTATGAGGGAACCCACATGGTAACTGAGCTGCCTATGGGCTACATCTGAGCAAGGTGGGTGTCTAGGTCCTCTCCATGAATGGTCCTTGATTGCTGCATCAGTCTCTACAGGACCCTCTGGGCCCAGATTTGTTGGTTTTGATGGTCTTCTTGTGGCACTTGTTACCTCCAGGTCCTTCTATCTCCCAACTCTTCTAAAATACTCCCTCCTATGTTCATGGCAACTTTATTCATAGTAGCCAGAATCTGGAAACAATCTAGATGTCCCTCAACCAAAGAATGGATAAAGAAAACTGTAGTACATTTACACAGTGGAATACTACTCTGCTAATAAAAACAAGGAAATCATGAAATTTACAGGCAAATGGATGGAACTAAAAAAAGATCATCCTGAGTGAGGTATCCAGAACCAAAAATACATGCATGGTATATACTTTCTTATAAGCAGATATTAGTCATATAATACTAGATAACCATACTATAATCCACAGACCTAAAGAAGCTAAATAACAAGGAGGACCCTAGGAAGGATGAAAATAGAATAGACAATGGAAATGGTTGAGGAGAGGGAACATGACAGTAGCCTATCACAGATATCCTCTGAAAGTCTCTACACAGCAGGGGATAGGAGTAGAAGCAGAGACTCACAGCAGCCTTAAGTTAAAAATGCTTCCTACAAGCCAGACATGGCAGCCCATGCCTTCAATCCCAGCACTCAGGGATGCAGAGGCAGGTGGATCACTTCAAGGCCAGCCTTGTCTACAAAGCAAAGCCCTGTCTCAAAAACTAAAAATAAAAAATAAAAATGCCTCCTACAAATGGAAGCTTGAACCATGTGTGTAACCTTGCTCAAACAGTCGAAAATGTGTTTTACATAGAGAAGTAAAACAGTTTCCCTCGAAAAAAACCTTTTGATGACTCATTAATTATATTTTATAGAAAATTTTTGTGACCATATATTTGATTTACAAGTTTTGTATAGAATCATGACATGCCCATGATGGAGAGAGAACCACTGAACGGCTGCTGAGTGAAAAAGAACACACTGTTTTGTAAATGTAGCCTTTCCACCAGTGTGCAGAATGCAAGTCAGCTCAAGATATGTCAGTATCACGCTTCCCTAAAATGGAGTATACAGAAGATACTAGAATATATAAAAAGACGTGATTTCAAATGAAATACATTTGCTATAAAATAGCTAAGTTTAGTTTGCATTTGCCATGCTCAGGGTCAAACTATTACCTTCATTAAGCTGTCCTCTGAATCCCGCACAATTCTATTTTAAATGGCTTGATGTTAGTTGATTCCACCATGCCAGCACCATAACATGTAAATCCACCCTTGGATGGCAATGGCCTGGCAGGCAGCAACCAGAAGGAACACATGTCTATGGCCCTGGAACGCAGGTGCCATTCTTACCACTTGCCAGTTACTTTTTGTAACCAATAAAAATCTTACTTTTGTATTCTGGTAGTGATTTATACTTACGCCTCCTTTTTCAGTTCTGTCATCCCTTTAAAACATTTCATTATTTATTTGAGTGTTATTTTTGCCTTGGATGTGTGTCTGTACACCACAAACACGCATGTCTTGTGCCCATGGACCAGAAGAGGCATTTGAATTTACTGGGAATGTAGTTATACAGAGTTGGGTTATGCCACTTGGGTGCTAGGAATTGAATATTCGTCCTCTGGAACCAATGAGCCATCTCTGCAGCCCCTGTCATATTTTGATATTTTCTTTCTGTACATACTTTTTTGTCAATGAAAGTAAAGAGCATCAATTCACCTTTCTCACTGTAGTTTGTCCCAGCATTCCTGTCCTCAATATTTTATTTTCTTCTTCTTCAAGAAGTGGAGAAAGCCAAACATTTCATTCTTACATGGAAAATATTTTTGTCTTTCCATCCTTAATTTCATTACACAATTGTTTTCGAGAAAATTATTTGCCAAGTATCCAAGAAAACCATGATTCAATAGAACCAATTTCTATTTTCTTAGGGAAAGTGGTGATTGGCTGTCCCTCTTTGTATAGTCTTACCTTCTTTCCTGGCCCTCACTAGTAAGTCAGTCTCTCTAGTCTTTCTGAATAGGAGAAAGCTGGAGTGTATTTTTTCCTGTAATGAAGTTCAAGCTCATGAGCGTGAAAGCACTCATCTATAGCACGTCAGACTACTGCACAAAAGCTAATCTATTCAAAAGTGACAGAGCTCTTTAATTCTGAGATGAAAGCCGTGTAGTCATTTCAGTTCTCTGCCACAGGTTGCACTAAGGTGAATCAGGAGCACTTCTGTACTTCAGTCTTCTCCTCTGGGTCAGGGGAATTCAGATACTCAACTTCACAACAACCCAGCACAGTGCCAGGCACATGCTGGATATACAATAACCTCAGCTGCTTTGGAAAACATGTGGAACTGGCATTCAGAATTTATCGTCCATACACCAGTTATCTATTGGACCATGGCTATGGCCACTTATATTACTCGCTGTCAAAAGCATTAGAGTTCATTGTGGTTGCAGAAGTCCTGTTCCTGTTAAATTCTGCTTCATTCCTGTTAATTTCTGTGAAGTTTATCTTCTGTTATTTTGTTTAATTTTTTTCTCTGCATCCGGGGGGGGGGTTGGGGGGGTTAGAAGTACCTGAAGAAGATGCATAGAGGATATATACAATAAATATCTGAGCAGTCAGTTTCACTGATTTTATTATAAATCCTGACATGTTAAACATTAACCTGGAGTGTTGGAGCCGGGGCTACGCAATTAAGAGGATTTACTGCTCTTAGCAATAACCCAGGCTCATTTCCCAGCACCCACATCAGGAGGTTCACAACCATTTGGAAGTATAGCTCCAGGGCAACAGTCTCCCCCTTCTGCTCTGTTAGCATCTGCACACATGTGGTAACTGTAAACTCATTGAGGTATACACATATATAAAATTAAAAAAAAAAGAACGTTAAACAGGTTAGAGAAATAGCATACATACTCATAAACAACAGGAGTGATAGAATCTCAAATAACTATGACTTTGAATCCAAGCAAGATTCTTCAGTGCTCCGAAGGCTCTATTGCCTCATACATGAGACAAGATACTAATATTTCTGGAGGTTTCATAGAGTAATAGAGGTATGAAGATATCAGTGACAATCATTACAGCTGAAAAGCTGCAAATGAATAGAGAAAAAACAACGGGAAGCACTCATAGTAGTTCAAAGGAAAATTAAATAAATAAGATATATTTATAAAACAGATTGAGTGAAAACTTCATCTGAGTCCTTGAAATGCTGAATTTGTCTCCTATTTCTGCAAGTCTTTGATGTTTAAAGCTAGTAATTGCTTCATATTTAGAGAAAATAAATTATGAGAATAATACAAAGGATAATATTAAATCATAAGCCTGTAGTTTAGAATCAACAGGGCAGATTTTAACACCAACTTTCTTGCTTTGTCCTTTAAATCTGGAAATAATACTTTTTTTTTTTTTTAAATCAGAGGATGAGTTCTTAGAACAATTAGTTGATTCTTTTCCCAACATCTTCGGTATGTTTAAAAAACTACTGCTGTTGAACAGATAACAAAGAGTTGCTAATTTCAAAAAGTTTAGACTTAAAATAGTTGTCTATAAAGAGCATTTTTTTTTTATCATATCACACACCTGGAGCAATAATGAAACATTGTTTTATAAAGATGTTTGAATAGTGTAGACTTCACAATAATTTATAATTGTGTAATGACAAATATTTTTAGATTGATTTCTTTTGAATGTACAATTGGAAAGTGATTATTAGGACTGAAATTAAAGTATCATTACCAATTTTTATAAGCTTCTATTTATATTTCTAATTTACTAGCTTTTCTGTGAAACTTTAAAACTTGAATTCTTTAAGGAAATTTGACAAAAGACAGCCAAATTATTGAAATAATATTTTGAAAGTTTTATAAATATTATGCTTCTTAGTAGAACTAAATTATATTTTAAAAAATAAATTAACAAAGAAAATTTAATAAAAGTTTTTTTTTTTGCCTTTAGGTTTTTTTTTTTTTTTTTAA
This sequence comes from Psammomys obesus, assembly GCF_907164565.1. NCBI lineage: Eukaryota > Metazoa > Chordata > Mammalia > Rodentia > Muridae > Psammomys > Psammomys obesus. The sequence goes on along the minus strand of NW_026596134.1, from coordinate 15,401,787 downwards.
TTATTGTTATAAATTTCCTCCCCAAGAGATAGGTAGCTACAAGGGACAATAACTGTTATGAAACAAAGTTTACTTTAAAAAAATTGTTTCTAATATGTCTCTTCTTTTTTTAATTTAATTTAATTTTTTTATTATTAGTTACATTTTATTAACTCTGTATCCCAGCTGTATTCTGCTCCCTTATTCCCTCCCAATCCCACCCTCCCTCCCTCATCTCCTCCCTGCCCCTTTCCAAGTCCACTGATTAGGGATGACCTCCTCCCCTTTTGTCTGGCCCTGTTTTATCAGGTATCTTCAGGACTGGCTACAAAGGCCTTCTCTGTGGCCTAGCAGGACTGCTCCTCCCTTGGGGGGGGAGGTCAAAGAGCCTGCCATTGAATTCCTGTCATAAATAGTCCCTGTTCCCCTTACTATGGGAAACCAATTGGTTACTGAGCTACCATGGGCTTCATCCGAGCAGAGGTTCTAGGTTATATCCATACATGGTCCTTGGTGGAGTGTCAGTCTCAGAAAAGACCCCTGTGCCCAGATAGATTTGGTCCTTGTGGAGCTCCTATCCTCTCCATGTCATACTAACTTCCCTTCTGCCGAAGGTTTGGTTATGAGTCTTATATTTGTTTTGAAACACTGCTAGGTAGAGTCTTAAAAAAAGTATTTATCGACACTTTCACTACAAACACTGAAATTATACTAGGGAGTTTAGCAGCATCAATACTGCTACATAATGGCAGAAAATCAGAGGTGGTACCATCAGGGTGAAAGATGTTACATTTTCATTAATCTCAATTAATTCTTCATGGTGAGAGAAAATAAAATTTTGATGAATTGTGTCTTTGCAATAATTTATTAAATATAGTTGCTATTTATGAACTCATTACAAAAAGTCTGTTTTCAAGTGCAAGGCTTCCCCCAAAATAAGCATCAAATTAATAAAAAGAAGAAGTCTATTAAAAACAAAGTGTTTATTTGAAATTGGCCCCATTCCCACATTCAAAGGTAAAGAACAAAATGTGGGCAAATAAGTTGTGACACTATTTCCCTTTAAGAAAAAGATCTAGTTCCTGTCCCTTCCAGGTCTTTCTGTCTTCCACTTCTTCCATAAGGATTCCACCACTCTGTCCAAAGTTTGGCTATGAGTCTCAGTATCTCCTTCCATACCCTGGTGGGTAGAGTCTTCATATGTCCTCTGCAGAAGGCTCCTGTCCTGTTCCCTGTCTTCTCCTACTTTCAATGTCTATCCTGTTTGACCTTCTGAATGAGGTTTAATCATCGTTCCCTAGGATCCTCCTTGTTGTTTAGCTTCTTTAGGCCTATAGATTTTAGTATGTTTGTCCTTTATTATATGGCTAATATCTACTAATAAGTGAGTAAATATCATTTGAGTCTCTTTCTGTTTCTGGGATACCTCACTGAGGATGATCTTTTCTAGTTCCCACCATTCGCCTGCATATTTCATGATTCATTTTTAATTGCTGAATAGTATTCCATTGTGTCAATGTACCACATTTTATTTATCCATTCCTCTGTTGAGGAACATCTATGTTGTTTCCATGGGTGCAGCCTTGCCAAGCCACAGAGAAAGATGATGCAGCCAAACTTGATGAGACCTGATAGAATAGATGTGGAAGACATCCTCCCCTATCAGGGGACTAGGGAAAGGGCATAGAAGGAGAAGAGGGACAGTGGGTGGGACTGGGAGGAGACAAGGGAGAGGGCTGCAATGGGGATACAAAGTGAATAAATTGTAATAAATATATAAATAAAATTAAAAAGTAAAAAGAAAATAAAAAATAAATATGAAGCAAATGTTAAAAAAGAAAAAGACCCATATATGTTGTGAATAATAAACTTTTATTAACCATTTAATAAACATTTAATAATAAACATTTATTAATACTGTGATTTGGGTATAAGTAAAATGTTTCTAATTTAGAAACAATGGAAAATTATATTTAGACCTAGAAGTTATCAAATGCACTAAAATGCCGTACAAAGTAGTTAGCATCCAATACTGGAAAGCTGAGTACTATTATTAACATCTGCCAGTCTCATGTCTTCCCCTATGAGCAGCAATGATGTAGTCACGAGTATGGGTCCATCACTCATTTCCGCCATACCTTGCATGGTTATATAGCATTTGAATTGAGCTAAGCTTTAAATGATGATCGCTTCCTTTCATCCTTATATACTTATGCCTGTAGAAAGGCTCCTTGAGAGTTTTTACATTTAAATCTTATGCCAGTATTTTATAAAGGCCAACTCTGTGTACCCATATGACATGTCATTAAAAGAGTGCTTGCATTTCTGGTTATATTATTTTGCTATAGCATCCTCCATTTGCCTTGACAACAAATCATAATCTTTACACACTTGAACCCAGGCATCATCACCCAGATGTGTACACATAACTGGGTTCTTTCCCAGCCTTTCATATAGAACTCCCTACTGAATAATTTGACCCTTTGATGAGAGAAATTCATGGAATTAGTTCAAGGTGTTGGACAGGGATAGATTCTGAGATGTACAGGGTCCCACCAGCCAATCTATATCCAGCTTTTAACAGAAACGAGGATGAAGTCAGCCCTCAGAGGTCATAGCTACTGACATTAGTAGATACCAACCATGGCATCAGCCCATGGCACAGGGTTCCTGTCCTGGCAGCCTCATACCACTTCCCTGTTGATGCATAGACTCACACCATGAAGAGCAGCAATACATTACAGAGGACGCTCTGACAGAAGAGGCTAAATGAAAAACTTAAGCTGGACCTGGGACTTTCACAAATGGCCATCTAGAGTTAAAGATTCGATAAGTGATCTAAAACAACATCATCCTGCTCTACATTGCCTGCGAGCACAACCTGTGCGAGAAGACAGAAAAAGAATAGTCTATTCGTGGACATTTGGGAGAAAGAGGCTCTGGTCATCTTGAATTATCTGGCCAGAATGCTCTACAGCACAGGCATCAAGAAACTGAAGCCAGAACTTAAAATAATTTCCTTCCCGGAATTCCTTGGAGAGCAGTTAAAATTAATAGTAGAAAAGATCACTCATCTGTGGATTACTTGCTTACAACATCCCTGACCTGCAATGTATATTTAAATAAAGTATCTGGAAGCATTGTCTGTAAACCTCTGTCTTTTATCGCTTACTTTGAGTAAGCTCTCAGCCTACATGGAAGCCAACCAACCCTCACCAACACCTACATATACAAGACTGGCAACACGGGGCAATAGCTCCTTGGAAGGGCAGCAGATGGAGGAAATGAGCCAATGTTTGCATTGCATGTGTCTTTGAGGAAGGACTGAAGTAGCAACATTGACTGACACCTTTTCCTCTTTCCACTTCCTTTCCTACATACCCTAACTTGTCATGGGTCCTCTTTTCTCTCATCTAATCTTTGCCCATCCAGGCCATTTGAAGCCTGAGATTCTAGTTTTCCCAGGAAAACTTTCTTTCTAACATGACTGTGTTCTGTGCTGACACTCACCTTACAGTCCTGCTGGTGAGTTGCTGTAGTGCTCTGAAGAGCCAATTTGGGATTCTTACACAGGGCTCATATTCACAGTGCAACCTGAGATGCTAGTATGTAGCCGACATTCCCAGTGTAGTTCTTGTCCTACCCCATCTGTCCTCCATAAAGCTCAAGCCACACTTGCAGTGACTTTTGTACTCACCACATTCCGATGTGACCAAAAAGGATTCCCTGGAGACTCTGGCTCACATTTTGGTGGGGTAAGCAGTGATTGGGACCTCCTGAGCCCATGGATTTGAAAAAAAAAATTTTTTTTTGGAGCCAAGATAATAATTTTCTATTATTATTATTATTGTTAAAAATTTATTAGCTTTGTATCCCAGTTGTAGTCCCCTTCCTCATCTCCTTTCAGTCGCTCTCTCCTTCCCTCTTCCTCCCCTATCCATCTTCCCTAGTCTATTGATAGGGGAGGTCCTCCTCCGCTTTTGGTTGACCCTACCCTATCAGGTCCCATCAGGAATGCCTGGATCCTCTTCCTCTGTGGGCTGGCTAAGTTGCCCAGCAAGGGAGAAGTGATCAAGGAGCAGGCAACTGAACTCATGTCAGAGACAGTCTCTTCTTACCTTACTAGTGAACACACATGGAGAATGAGCTGTCTATGGGCTACATCTGGGCAGGGGATCTAGCTCTTCTCTATGCATAGTCTTTGGTTGATGCATCAGTCTCTGCAGTCCCCCCTTGGCCCAGGCTTTTTTTTTCTTCACTTTGTTGTTTTCCTTGTGGGTCTCCTGGCCTATCTGGGTCCTTTTATAGCCTCCTTTTTTCATAAGACTCCCTGTGCTCTGTCCAAAGTTTGGCTCTGAGTCTCTGCATCTGCTTCGATCCCCTGCTGGATGGAGTCTTTTAGAGGAAATTTGTGGTAGGCTCTCATCTTGTTTCCTCTATTCTACTGCTTCCTGTGTCTATCCTGTATTCCCTTTTGAATGCAAATTAAGCATCTTCCCTAGGGTCCTCCTTGTTGGTTAGCTTCTTTAGGTCTGAAGATTTCTGATGTTTATCCTACATTATATGGCTAAAACTTAAAACTGAGTATATACCATGTGTACCTTTCTGCTTCTAGCATACCTCACTCAGGATGATCTTTTCTTACATCCATTTGCCAATCCTACATCTGACAGAGGGCTAGTATTCAGAATATATAAAGAACTTAAGAAATTAAATACCAACAAACCAAGTAATCTAATCAAAAAATAGGGTACAGAGCTAAACAGAAAATTCAGACACAGGGGTCTTTCCAGAGACTCATACTCCAACCAAGTACCATGCATGGAGATAAACTAGAACCCCTGCACAGATGTAGCCCATAGCAGTTCAGTGTCCAAGTGGGTTCCATAGTAATGGGAACAGGGACTGCCTCTGACATAAACTGATTGGCCTGCTCTTTGATCACCTCCCCCTGAGGGGGGAGCAGCCTTACCAGGCCACGGAAGATGACAATGCATCCACTCCTGATGAGATCTGATAGACTAAGATCAGAAGAAAGGAGAGGGGGACCTCCCCTATTACTGGACTTAGGGAGGGGCATGCATGAAGAAAGGGGAGGGAAGGTGGGATTAGGAGGGGAGGAGGGGGGGGTTATGGGGGATACAAAGTGAATAAAGTGTATTTAATAAAAGTTAAAAAAATTCTCAACAGAGGAATATTGAATGGCAGAGAAACACTTAAGGAAATGTTCAACATCTTTAGTCATCAGGGAAAGGCAAATCAAAATGACTCTGAGATTCTACCTCACACTCATCAGAATGGCTAAGATCAAAAACTCAAGTGACAGCACATACTAGAGATGTTGTAGAGAAAGGGGAACCCTCCTCTATTGCTGGTGGGGATGTAAACTTGCACAACCACTTTGGAAATAAATCTGGAGCTTTCTCAGAAAACTGAGAATAGTGCTACCTCAAGTCTGAGGTATACCATTCCTGGGCATATATATGAAAGACGCTCAACCATACAAGAACATTTGCTCAACTATGTTCATAGTAGTTTTATTCATAATAGGCAGAATCTGAAAATAATCCAGATGACCCTCAACCAAAGAATGGACACAGACTTGTGGTGCATTTGCACAATGGAATACTACTCAGCTATTAAAAGACAAGGCACTTCTCGCTTCTTTCATTCCTGTGAAGAAAACTTCTTTGTGCTTCTATTTAAAAATAACAACTATAGCAGCAGCAGCAGCAGAAGAAGAAGCAAAAGCAAAAACTTCATAATTAATTGGTATAGGACAGGATGAAGACAACTGAGTGTATATAAAGGAAAATGAAAGAAACTTGGGGATAAGTCACTTGAATGGACTGACACCATGGAAGATTTCAGTTTAGGGTAGCAAGGAAAGCAAGCTCTGCCTGTGGGAGTAGTTTTCCTGTGAGTTTTACTCAATTACTAGTACAAAATCTCCTGCTGTCACCTCCCTTTGATGTCACCCAAGCTGAAGAGAGATTTCTCAGAGGATAGATCCTCTTTACAGAAAAAAAGGTAGGGAAGGGGCACCTAGACATCTTCATCTGCATAGACTAACCCCAGCGTGCCACGCATTTCTGAATGGGATGCAGACTTCTTTCAGGCTTCTGCTTAACTATCATCATGATGCTACTTCTTCCTCTAACCAACTCTGTCTCTTTACAATGCCTTTGACTGGTGTCCATCTCAAAAGACCAACCTAGTATGACCTTGCCTGCTTGCGTCTGTCTGAGTCTGCTTCCCTGCGAATGCAAACAGCCAAGCCCATTTCTTAGTTTTGCAAAAACTGTCCTAAATGTAATTAGAGATAGAAGCATTAGCTGTCTAAAGTTGAAAGCCTGAGCTCAAAGGACTGCCTGTCTTATTGAGAAAAGTGAAATGAAATTGCACTTCATTTTATAACCTCTCATGGTTCTTCTGGTTCTGTGAATTTGAATGATACCTGTGAGCACTGGAGGCTTATGTTTTGCAGCAAATCTGTATGTAGTAAGCCTGTTTTGGATAGCCACTATTGCACCTTTTTCTGATGACTGTAATTTCAAGGATACAACCACATAATGCTATAAACAAACAGGTGAGCAAAAGCAAATAAAACATACCTAGCACTCATGTCTTTGAATAAAACAAAAAGAAGTTGTTTATCACTTTACATGAAATCTGTAGGCAAGTGGCAGTCAACTTTACTGGTGTGATAGAGCAAGTGTCTGCTGTGGCTAGATAAAAGAAAATAAACTGAATTCAAAAAGATTTTAGGAGCTGGAAGCCTATATTCTGCAGCCATTTTGGTCAATTATTTTAACAATACCTGCAAGATTGAGCGGATTGTCTTAACTGCTGGATAGAAGCTGAGAAAATGGAGACTCCCTGTTTTCCCTCTAGTTGACAATACTCCTTGACAAATTCAGTTAATCCGATTGGCCTGTTGTTTATAAGCAGACCTCCCCGTTAAGTTGACAGAGCCTTGACAAAAGTAAAAGAGAACTGAATTCTCCCTCTGAAGTAGTTTATGGTTTTAAAATAAGCAGCTTTTCTTGAAAGTGGCTTATCTGTATGAGAAAAATGATGATGGACATGAAAGTCCATCAAACATTTAAGGTCCAAATTTACTCACTTCCTTGCAAGCAGAACAAACAACAAAAGGTGCCTTGCTAGGAATCCAGTGACCTCTGTTGCTACCTCCTGATGCTTGGCTTTTCAAGAGCCTGAATGACTGACAGCTGCTGAGCTTTCTCTTTTGCATAGCCTCCATAAAACACATCATCTGTATTAAACATAGAAAAAGTGTAGCTGGAGAGTGGTTCCATCTCTAAAATCCTTGTAAATACAGGGATGTAAGTTTGCTTCATAGCAATTATGAAAGCAAAATAAGTAATAAACCACCTCCCTAGGTGTCCCTCACCTCCAAAAGACACATGCACAGGCACCTGTTCACACATGAACACTCACACACACATATATACTTTCTTGTAATCTCAGTACTATGAGGTAAAAGTTTTTGCAACTGGATTTAAGCCTCTTGACTACAACATAGAGAAGTGCATATTCTGACAAGCACATCTTAAAAAGGGACTCACTAGCCCTTACTACCCACAACTTATCCTAATAGGTTTAAAAAAGCGTTTTCAATCTACAGCTCCCTGTAAGCCTTTATCCAGTATGGCTGTGTTGCTGTGTGTACATCTTGACTCACTTTCTACTAACCAAAGAACTTTGGAGCCATTTGCTTACACTGCAGCAAAGGTTTAAAATGTACATAAATTTAGTACCGCATTTAGTATAGGTCTTTATAATGTAGGTGACAATTATTCTAATACCACATACAGAGTATTTTGCCTATGGCTTAAGTCTGATAAAGCCCACTGAAAGTGATACCTAACAACAAAGAAAGATTTTACGCATATAACCTCCTCTGGGAAACACAGAAGAAAATCTGATATTGAAGGATGAGGTGGCAAGTTGGGAGGATTATCTCTTTCAGCAAAACCCTGGATAGGATTGATGTTCATTACTCCCAATTATTTCTATTCACTTGAATTTCTGGAAAACACCAAGTACTCGCTAACTTGCTATAATCCTCTCCTTTTGCAGTCTATGAATGAACTCAGCTTACCAAAATATATGAACACGTCTCAGATTTTTAAGGCAGAGGTGGAGAGAAGTTATCTTCACAGTATTTGGGCTTAAATACTATGGCAATCAAGCAGACAAGGCATAACAAATGCTCTTCTGTCAAGGGTCTAGTAGAATCAGGAGAGAACTGATTCCTTGAGAAGGACTATGTTAGTGTGTCCTTGGATGCAACTGCCCAAGAGAGTTCCTGCAATCTTTCCCCACAAATGCAAGGTGTGTACTACATACTTTCTTGTGGGAAGCATGTGGAATACTTTCTATTTCTTGAATTTTATTGATACTAATACCAAAGCAGATTTGTTTACTCAAGGATGTAATATAATATTCAGTCCCTATTCAGGCTAAATTTGAAAGAAGAGAGACTCTTTAAGTGAACAGTTAATCTGTGGCAAAATGCCTTGCAGTGAAAAAAGAAAAGAATAAAACATCATGTAATTATAATTATCACCTTAGGTCACAGGCAATACAGACCCCATTAAAGCCAAGGTTTTCATGGTCTGTGTGATTGCTTCAATAGAATTTCATGATGAGAATATAAATTCAGCAATTATGGAACAGGTTGTCTTTTTTACTGGACTAAACAGAACAGCAAATATTTTTAGATATTAGCTCAAGATAAGTCTGTAAGACAAGCAGCATCCATGACTATTATCTCACCATCTTATAATTGAATCCTCTTTTGACAAAAATACGGAGTGTCTGATCATGCTCACAGTTGAATTAAAATGAGGTTGATTCTCAACATACATAGCTTAGGTCTTCATCTTCTTATAAAACCAGTAATTGCACCAGAGAAATTGGTGATTTTACCTAAAACTAGCTATAATGCGGAGGTGTGTCTCCACGAATCATTAAAGGGAGTTTGAAATACAAACTGAATAAATTGTAAATAATAATAAAATAAGAAACGGAGTTTTCAATATATTCATTTTGTGGAAACAGAATGATACCATAGCATATGAGAATATTACAAATTATTTCACAGGTCCATGATAGTCTTATACTAGAGGTTGTCTCTTATTTAATTTATCACATGATTAAGGATGGAGAGTTGAGAATGAAAGGAATTTTCATGTAAATTCAAATGTATTCAAGAAGGTAGAAAAAATGATCATGAAAATCTTCACACCTGCCACAAATTTCTGTTTTTTTTTTTTAATTGGGCTATCTCAGAGTATTTTTTGTAAGTAAAAATATAACTTTTGTTGCATACTCCAATGTTTGAAATCAACTTATTTGTTTTGTAGATATGCTATTTAGATAGTTGCATCTAATCTCTAGGACTGTGAATTTATAGCTCATTCAAAGAAGACACATTCTAGCATGTACAGGATGGGGTACAAGTTACTATCTTTGGTATAAGTTACTATGTTTTAGAAAACTTACTAGTGTTTGAAACATATGGTCATACACTCTGGAAAATATTGCAGACCTAAAAAAAATTAATGGTTTATAATATTGAGGCTTTAAAATAAAACCATGCCTTGTTTAAATGATTAATATTGCCTTCATGCCCATATTCTGAATTTTGAATAGGTTTTGGGAGAAGCCAAAACCTTGGATATTGGACCCAAGGGACTGAGTCAATAGCCATCATTACTGTTATGTGCCACCAGCTGCATGAAGCAGCTAGCTATTTAAAACATGATAATGGACTATTGAAGACTCAGTTACAGCACCATTTCATTGAAAGTACCATTGGATATTGAGAGTGTTGCCATTAAGAATAAGATATGTGTCTACAGTAATGAGTATTAAATGGGTACTCCCTCCACCCCTGTAGTAAGTGCCATGTGAAAACACTAATGGGAAAGAGACAAAGTACCTTCACACATTCCTCAGAGGAAACTGAATGTGAGCTGAGTAGACAGATGTAACTGAATCTGGAGCTGAGGAAACTTGTAGGTTCTAGCCTATGGCTATGTCAGCTCTCCCTGCTGAAGGCATGGTTACGAGATAAGTAAATGAGAAATAATAATGTTCCCTAAAATATAGAAGTTTTAACAGCCCACATAATCTATTGAGAAAACACACATGGCCAAGCTTTAAATTTTCGAGCAAATAGCATAGACTAGTACTTTCTTAGTTACTATATATATGCCTTCAATATGTTTGTAACAAATGGTTAGCTGATCTATAATTCTGAAATTTGTGAACATGTCACATGCTATTTGTATATTTAGCTTATGAAGTATACTAGATGTCTAAAGCATTCCAAGTATATTTACTATGGATAATACAAATCTTTTGATCTTTGAATGTACAATGTAAAACACATTTTTCTTATACTTAGGATTCATAGTTAGTTAACTTATTTAACATTTTAGAAATATTAAATGTTTAAATATACAGAAACTTACTAATTTTGACTTTTCCATTATAGTTTCTTCCTTAAATCCCCAGTGTATTTATTCTGCATAACGCTTTACCTGAGTGGAAATCACTTGACCCAAATTCTGATGACTTAATAGCTTGTTGTAAGGGATTTCCTCAAGTACATTACAATGACTCCTATTTGCATCCATTGGATTTTTGGTTTATGAGATTTAATAATTTGAAAAACAAGAGAGTAATCAGGAACTAAGATGGATATGCGTGTCTTGAAGCAGAATTTAAAACAGTTCAAAATATTTTGTCAGATGGAATCTCAAAGCATATTTCTTCTCAGTAATGTACATGGATTATGGGAGATTAAATGTATTAATGAGGGGTTAGAATAGTGCCACACTGAGTCTAATGAATAAACAATTTATAGTCAGAGTCAGTGAATTTATCATGCTACATGTAGGCAAGGGATGAGAAGATGAATGCTTCCAAAATAAAATTATCTATGCCGTATTATTCGTGCCTCTTGCTCATTACAAGATTTAGTGTTCTCCATATGACCAATACCTTAAGCTCTGATTTCTTCCTTTATTTTTTTGTCTGATTTGAGTCATTAGCTTCAACAGAAAGTCAAAATTTTGTGCAAAGAATGTGTTTCCATTTTCATAATTTATGTGTTAGATATAATACACATATTATGAAAAGAATACACTACTTCAGTTCTAGGTTAGTGTAAAGTTTTTTCTGTATTATTTGGTAATTTCTTGCTTCTTTTCTAGGTGAAATATTTTAATAACAGTGAAATTAAGGAGAAAGAAAGGGAACATTCATTCATCTATTTGTCAAATACTTGTATTTGAATGAATATTTTTGCAGATGTGTTTCAGAAATTCATTAATTAAAAAAATGGCAAATCTGCCTGATGCTCTTCTCCATTTCACTTACCACATAGTTTTTTTTTAATTCTCAAATATTATCTATATCTGTTTATATTAAAAAGTAATATACTATTATTTTATGTTTTAAATTCATCCTAAACAGTTTCAAATGTCATGGTTTTGTCCTCAATATCATGTTTTTAAATTTTGCCATGTTGTTTTAAATAACTTCTTTTAATTACAGTGTAGTATGAGTCATACAAATGTATAATTTTTATGTCATAATCTCAGAACTCAGGAGGCTGTCACAGGAGGATTGCTGTAACTACAATGCATTCTAATACTGCCTCATAGAAGTGAATTAATTCTAATTTTCCTATAGTATAGGGGTATATATTTCAATTTTAGCGTTGTAAAGAATCCTGTAATAAGCAATATTGTAGCGGATTTTCTGTCTTCTATGCAATTTCTCTGACATGGATGTCTAACAATTAAATTGCGAGGTTGAATATTCTTGCAAAATATTGCCATTCCTAAAAATCTTCAAATCATTGAACAAGTAATAAATGAAAATTCTCTTTTCCATGTGTTTGATATTTCCTTTTTAAAATATTTAAATGTAATGCTGCATTTCATTGATAGGTTTATTAGCCATCAGGATGACACATTAAATTATTGTATTTATGTCAATTTCTGTCAATTATGTCTTATATTTGATTCTATGACATTAAATGGGTCAAATTTAGAATGCATTTTTGAAGTTACATCATTTTTAATTAAATCATGACTCACATTCTCAAAAAGATATTTTGATAGCCACAAATACCATAAAGTACCTTGGTGTGACTCTAACCAGGCAAGTAAAAGACCTTTTTACAAAGAACTTAATGTCTCTGAAGAAAGAAACTGAAGAAGATATGTTGCTTATAGATCAGTAGGATTAACATAGTACAAATAGCCATCCTGCCAAAAGCAAGCTACAGATTCAATGCAGTTCCCATCAAAATACCAGCACAATTCTTTACAGACCTTGAAAGAACAATTCTCAACTTTATATGAAAAAACAAAAAAACAAACAAACAAAAAAAAAACCAAAAATTGCTAAAACAATCCTTTACAGCAACAGGTCATTTGGATGTATCTCCATCCTTTATCTCAATATGTACTATACAGAGCAATAGTAATAAAAACTGCATGGTCCTTGCATGGAAACAGAATGATGGATCAATGAAATCAACTAGGAGACCCAGAAATAAACCCACACACCTACAGATACTTGATTTTTGACAAAGAAGATAAACCAAACAATGGAAAAAAAGATAGCATCTTCAACAAATGGTGCTGGTCTAACTGGATGTCTACATATAGAAAAATGCAACTAAATCCCGTTTTATCACTTTGCAAAAAACTAAGGTCCAAGTGGATCAGAGACCTCAATATAAAAACAAACACACTAAACCTGCTGGAAGAAAGAGTGGGGAAGAGGCTTGAACTCACTGACACAGGAACAACTTCCTGGACAGAACACCAACAGCACAAGCTCTAAGACCAACGATCAATAAATGAGACCCATGAAACTGAAAAGCTTCTGTTAAGTAAAGAACACTGTCTTCAAAACAAAATGACAGCCTACAGACTGGGAAAGGATCTTCACCAACCCTATATCTGACAGAGGGCTAACATCCAGAATATACAAAGAACTTAATTTAAACACCAACAAACAAAATAATCCAATTAAAAAATAGGGTACAGAGCTAAACAGATAATTCTCTATAGAGGAATATCCAATAACAGAGAAACACTTAAAGAAATGTTCAATGTCCTTAGTTCAGGAAAATGCAAATCAAAAAGACCCTGAGATTTCACCCATCAGAATGGCTAAGTTCAAGAACTCAAGTGACAATACATCCTGGAGAGGATTTGGAGTAAGGAGAACCCTCCTCCATTGCTGGTGTACAACCACTTTGGAAATCAATCTGGTGCTTTCTCAGACAATTAGGAATAGTGCAACCTCATGATCCAGCTATATCACTCCTAGGTATGTCTCCAAAATATGCTCAAGTATACAACAAGGACATTTGCTCAACCATGTTTGTAGCAGCCAGAATCTGAAAACAACCCAGATGTCCCTCAGTTGAGGAATGGATACAGAAATTGTGAAACATTTACACAATGGAATACTACTCAGCAATTAAAAACAAGGAAATCATGAAATTTGCAGGCAAATGGTAGGAACTAGAAAAGATCATCCTGAGTGAGGTATCCCAGAAGCAGAAAGACACATATGGTATATAATCACTTATAAGTGAATATTAGACATATAATATAGGATAAACATACTAAAACCTGTACACCTAAAGAAGCTAATTAAGAAGGAGGACCCTGGGTAAGATGATCAATCTTCATTCAGAAAGACAAGCGGAATGGTCTTCAGAAGAGGGAGAAAACAAGAAATAGGACAGGAGCCTACCACAGAGGACCTCTGAAAAACTCTATCCTGCAGGGTATCAAAGAAGATCCTGAGACTCATAGCCAACTTTGGGCAGAGTGCAGGGAATCTTAGGAAAGAAGGGGGAAATAGAAAGACCTGGAGGTGACAGGTGCTTCACAAACAGAGCAACAGAACCAAAAATCTGAGCCCAAGTGTCATTTCTGAGACTTACACTCTAATCCAGGACCATGCATGGAGATAACCTAGAACCACTGCACAGATGTAGCCCATGGCAACTCAGTCTCCAAGTGGGTTCCCTAGTAAGCGAAACAGGGGCTGTCTCTGCCATGGTTTCAGTGGCTGGCTCTTTGGTCACCTCCCCTTGAGGGGGGAGCAGCCTTAACACGCCACAGAGGAAGACAATGCAGCAGTCCTGATGAGACCTGATAGGCTAGGGTCAGATGGAAGGGGAGGAGGGCCTCCTTTATCAGTGGACTTGGAGAGAGACATGGGAGGTGAAGAGGGAGGGAAGATAGAATCGGGTGGACATGAGGGAGGGGGCTATACCTGGTATACAAAATGAATAAATTGTGATAAATAATATATATATATATATACTAAAAATTTAAAAATATATTTTGATTTGTCAAACTTTTAATATTGTTGATGTATTTACATGTAACTTTATTGCTTTCCTTTGCTCCTTTGATACCATTTCTTAATGTTTTTGAGATGATTTTCTAGTCTTTGTGATTACAACATAGTTATATCATTTCTCTATTCCCTTCTATCCAAGCCCTCCCACGTTCTTCTTGCTCTCTTCAAAATGAATAAAACTTTTTAAAACTGTTACATACATACATGCATACATACATATGTGTACATGTGTATTCATAAATATGTAAGTGCAACCTACCCAGTCTTTATAAGATTACACGTATGCAAAAAAAATTACATGTATGCATATGTTTTCAGGATGACCATTTGGTATTAAACAATTGAAGACGAACCTATAGCTACCATTTTACCAAGCCAGCATTAGTCTGTAAATACCTTCTCAAAATTTGGCCTTTTTATGTGTTTAAATTGTGTCTCTTCCAAGAATGCTTTATTTGAGTGCTTTTAAAGACATATATTCTATTTCTTATACTGTTAATGGTTTTCTCAGACTCTCAGCATGCATATTTGACTTAAAGTTTACATTAATCATCACTTTCTCACTGACTCATTCTTTTGAACAATAAAAGGCATCTCAGACCTAGTATTAATGGTCACCACCTGCCTTCTAACACATGCTTTCTCAGCAGGGTTTTGAGCCAATGAATAATAGGTTTTAAAAACTTTTCTATATTATACATGGCACTAAAAATAAAACTAAGAGAATAATGTTATCAGTTAGGTCACATTGGATCAACTTTATTTTTAAAAAGGAAAGTAGTGAGTTGATAACAAAAATATTTCTTAGGCAAGAGGCAACACTAAATTTTTTTTAATGATTCTTTGTGAGTTTTACCTCATGCACCCCATCCCAGTTGTCTCCCATTCCTTTTTATCCTTCCACAGCCCTTGACCTCCTAACCAAAAGAAAAATAAACTAAAAAATGAACAGGACAAAACAAAGCATAGAAAACATTTGCCTTGGAAGCTGTAGGGTGTCACACCGTGTTGCATACCTTTTGTCTACATACCTGTACTTGAAAGCGTTCATTGCAATGGGTCATTGGTCTGGTTCAAAGCATCTGTCTTCTGATACACCATCCGTACTGGATCCTCACTAGGTCTCCTCTTTGTTATCCTGCTGTTACCCTGTGTCATTGTGGTGTTGCAGCTTTGGGTCTGCAGGATCTGCTCTTTCACATACTCCCACACTTCATAGATGAGGTAGAAGTGGGGTGTGCCAGCTCAAAGTCCTGGATCTGGGCCTGAGTGGTAGCTGAGTTGGTCAGCCTGCCAGCTCTCCCACATCCACACCATGAGGGTGAGTTTTCCAGCACTGTTCTGGCTCGCTTACTCATATTCGCAGACTGCAGGAGTTAGCTATCTCATCAGCACTCATGCCACCAGAGCCAGCTCCTCTGGGCTGCCCAGTACTACAGCCAGTGAGGGGCTGGGCCAGCTCTCTCACTCTCTCACTCTCCGGGCTGGCTCACCCATGCCTTTGCAATCAGAGCCAGCTCCACTGTGTTGTAATGAGATCCAGCAACACAGATCCTTGTTGCTGCATGGCCATGGGCCCAGGCATGGCCTTTAGTGGCAGCATTTTTGATGGGATTTCATCATGGTTCAGGTGGCAGGGCTGGCTACTCACAACAGTCTCTTCCTCTCCATGCTCATGTCTCCAGTTCCACCTCTCTTCAAAATGCTCAAACCCCTTTTTTTCTCCTTCTCTGCTATCTGTTCACCGCACGCATGCACACTGTAATGGCTTGTGGCAGGCAAGTCTTGGAGGTGGCATGGCAGCAGGTAGGGGAGGAGATTTAAACATTTTTCTTTTTCTGACAATAACTAAGTTCCTTAGAATAAACACAAAACAGGCATATATTTTTTCAGTGCTTTTCTAGAATTTAAAAATTACTTATTATTTGACAATATATTATTTTGAAGAATTTTTGCTTTGCACATCTACTGCATTTTTATTTTTATCAAAGGAAATCACAGGTTGTTACAGCACTTTGGCCATTAGTCAATATAATAGCATCCTAAAATCAGTGAACTTCGATTCTATTGATTATATACCCCATTGATTTGTTCTTCAAGGGCAAATACTATAGGTAGGCTATGAGGGGATTTTGCCCTTATTCTCAAATCCATCATCTGATATACATTGATTGAAGTGAAGGTCATTTACTATAAATGAGGGAGGAGATGAGTTCTAGATATTTACCTGTACATCTGAATTTAGGCATAGATAATCTCCACTGATGTTCTGTTGAAGGCTCTAGCACACTGCTTATTTAAATAAAATGTTGCACAAAGTTGTAACACCTTCCCTCCCCCTCCCCGCAAAAAAAAGTAGATTTCCCAGGGAGCAGATACAACTTGGATAGGTGCCAGTGTGGTCATCCGGGATGACAAATCTTCTGGTAGCATTAGTAGAATGCCATTCGGCTAATCATGCCTGGGTGAAAAATATCTAGGGAATCACTGAGGGTGCTCCACTCAGTCACATATACAGAGCTTCCCAACAAATGATCTCTAGAATGACAATTTATATGCACAGTTTAGAGATTTAAGGGAAATGTCTGGGTGACATAAAGGTTCTTCTGCTATTAGCATTCTCCTCAGTGCTGTTCCAGCTTGCTGCATTTGCCTTAGAAGCACATGAAAGAAGCCCAGATACAACTATATGGTGTTCCCTTCACCAAAGATGCCTTGGAGAGATCCTGCCCTGAGATGCATACTTGTAGACTTTATTAAGTGCTCAGCCACGGGGCCACTTTGATTGAGTCGCTTAACCTCCGTGCTCTTTGTAGCTCCCCTCCTTGAGTGTATTGAAGGGATGTTTTGAGGCTGAAGTTGACCTTTATGAACCTTAGACATGAGGACAGGCTGAGTAACAAGTTTTCTAAGAGATGATGAGGGAAGCACAGAAAAATGTTCATTTTATTTTCAATCAAAGTATAAAGGAGCTATGTCTTTAATTGTTGGACTAAAAGTATGTGTTTCCACAGTTCAGTCTCAAGTACTAGGTCAAGTCAAGGTGACTTTGTAGTAATTGAGCTAATATCATCTATCATCTTCTTTTTCAATGTCATGTGATAAGAAATGTGAACAATTTAGCTTACTATAAAGAATGTCTTGAAAACAGTACCTTTATATTGATATGTTTTTTCAGTCTTGTTCTGTTGAGTTCTTGATAAAATGAGTACAGGGAGGAAGCTAGCAAGGTAACTTAGTGGTTTAACACCTTTCTCTTCTTTCAAATGACCAGAATTTTGTTTTCAGCACCCATATCAGAAGACTGACAAACACCTGCAACTGCAGCTACACAGAATTCAAGAGGATCTTCTGGCCTTCTGAAGCTTCCATCTGCATGTGTGACTATACACACCCAGAACCATACGCACATAAATATTTTAAAGTGACTATAGGAAGGAGAATTGTGGTTTTGTTTGTGGTCCTCCTATAAATAGAACAGGTTTATGACCACTATTAAAAGGTCGTCTTGCAGCTGGCCAGAGAAGCCGGTAGGCTTACTGCAGATCCTTGCCTCTCCAATTCCTCTCTTCCCAATCCAATCAAGTCCAGTCATACCGCAGTTCACCTGCTGATGTCTCCCTTCTGTTTCTGCTCAGATCTGCAACAAATCAGAAGGATCTTCTCTACCAAT
Organism: Psammomys obesus; assembly: GCF_907164565.1. Classification (NCBI taxonomy): domain Eukaryota; kingdom Metazoa; phylum Chordata; class Mammalia; order Rodentia; family Muridae; genus Psammomys; species Psammomys obesus. The sequence goes on along the minus strand of NW_026596134.1, from coordinate 15,383,699 downwards.
CTTCTGAACACTCATCTTTTTGTCTTATTCCCCTGCTTTAGTAGGCATTGTCTGGCAAACTGCTGGCCAATCCTACCAGAGAAGCAAGTCAGCCAGTGGAATAGATTGGTACCTTGCTCAGCCATCATCAGAGAAGCTGCCTTCTGCAACAGATGGTAAGAAATACAGAGTCCTACAGTCAAACAATATGCAGAGACTGAGAGACCTCAGCCCAAAAGGGGACTTCTCCACCAAATTCCTACCCTGGGAGAGGAAGGAATCCTGCACAAGAAGAGGCAGAAAGAGTGTAAAAGTCAAAGGAAATAGAAGACATCAACAAAAAAAGTCCTTCTACGCAGTACAGTGCAGGATGGTCACATACATGAATTCACAGAGACTGAGGCAGCTTGTACAGGGTTTGCACAGGTATTGTAGTTGAAAGGTGAAATGGATGCATGCCACCATCCCTAACCCAGCAGTTATCTCCAATTGATAAACATTTGCAAATGAAAAGGTAGTTTTCTCACTGGAGAAACAACCACTCTTTGTGACCCATGTCCAGCAATAGATGGCCAAAGAAAATGAACTCAACTGCATCTTTGGAGGTTCCTTGTCTCATAACATCACATCAAGGCTTTCTGTTTAATTTAATTTAATTTTTTTAACATTCATTTTATTTTGTTAATATTATATCATCATCATCATTCTGCCCTACAGGCTTTGCATATATATATTACGGCTTCTGCTTTGACATTTTTATGGGATTCCTGAATGTGGAAATGAGTGGATCTCTGCATTCGTATGTTTTTCATGCTTATTACTTCTGTTTGTTTGGTCCTATTCCAATGCATTTGTTTGCTTAATCTTATTGTATTTTATTTAATTATTGTTCCTTAGATTCCTGTTTGTTTTCTAACGGAGACAGAAAGGGGTTGGATCCAGATGGGAGGGAAGATGCAGAGGAGCTGGGAGGAGTTGGAGAAAAAGAAATCATGATCAGAATATATTGTATGAAAAAAAAAATCTATTTTCAATAAAAAGAAAAAAAAACAAAATGTCATATTATTAGGTTACACATTACTTTCTCTATGTAGTTGTGAAATATTCTTATGTTGAAAATATAAAAATAATCACCTGTGATGCACAAAGTAATGATTAGCCATGTTCTCTCTGGCTAGACCCAAGTATTAATATTTTCATATATATATATATATATGTATATATATATATATATGTGTGTGTGTGTGTGTGTGTATACCCTATTCAATCAATTTATTTATGGAATATGCATAATAGTTCAAATATGATACCACATCATCTTGGCATTTCAGTTAATCAATGGTTGGGTAAAGAACATGTAAATGTTATATAGTGCACATACAATTCAATATATATATAATATATCTTCACCTATTCATTTCAAGAAAATGGTAAAACTGGACAACTGAATGGCTATTTTAAGCTTTATTTTATATTTCAGAGATTTGAGCATATTTTGTGGTAATTTACAGATAAAATGTAGTGGATGAAAAGCTATGATCTTATCATACCTTGAACGACATACTATATTTAACAAGGCAGGATATGCTGTCGATGTCAGCTTGGTAAAATCATGGAACAGACTCCAACCAGATGTTGAAATAACATCTGGCTATTAACAACCCTTAAACAAATTGAAGAAGCATCTTTAAATTCAATCGTGAAAGCTCTTTCTCAATACTAAAGAAGCTTTAGGCAACAAAATAAAAAGAATGCATTCATTTGTACCCAGGGGTCCATATGCTGTCTACAAATCAGACCCATTAGCTTTGCTTACCTTATGGTTTGGTTGTGCATGGAAATCCTCTTGAATGTCAAGGAGAGATAAAGGTGTACATTAAAAATGCATTGCACCTTATCTCACGGAAGCAGCTGAGGAGACTCTCTTTGTTTGGACAGAGGGGCTCTAACTTTTTGTTGCAAGTACTTAGTAGAGTCTCTGCCTCAGAGCCCCTGCCATGCAATCTGAACATGCTGTTAAGGAGCAGTGTCTGCCATCTGCTTAGGCTAAATGGCAGTGGCCCAGGCCTTGCTTCTTTTCCGTCCCTGAAACTTGACTATTAGATTTTAATTACACGGGTATATGATTAAATCAAAGAGATTAAAAGGCTAAAGCTAATGTTCCTAGAGGTGAAGCAGGCCCCAAGGCTTCTGAAACAGCTGGCATTTTGGGAGCCAAGCTCTCTCTTGGTATGCCAGTGAAAAAGAGGTAATGAACTCTAGGGTGAGGCTGCTTTAATTTTCTTAGAGAAAGTTCTGACTGAAAAAGAAGTTTAGCTCTAAAGACTAGAAAAAATAAACTTGAAATCATTTGTTTCTAATTTTTAAAAACAGTTTTGTTTATTTTTTTCTAATCTGGGTGTTATGTTTTCTTTTGCTAGTTGAGTCATCTGAGAGTCATGAAAACGTGGATCTGTTTTCTGAAAGTTAAGGAAATAAGGGGATAATGGGGAATTTGAGTCACGTTTTTCAATAGACAGCTTGTCTCATTCTTATGTCCGAGAATTCTAAGATAGTTTCAGACCTGGTGGAGAATATTTAGTAACCATTTCAGAATGTGCAGCACTAATCTGTGAACAAGAAGACATATTCGTTGGACATAATCTCCTGGGCATTATAGTGTTATATAACACAGAAGAAGGCACATCTGACCTCTGGAGGCTGCAGATAGCACTAGGGACTAGGGACCCGGTTCTACTACAAATTGCTCATCATTTTTTTTTTCTCACCTTTAAAATGAACTGTTAATAAAATCTATCTCCCATGATAATTCATCAGGATTAACCTATATGTTTACAACCAGAGTTTTAAAGTACTGTTTTCATGAGCATGATCTCTAATGCAGTTTGACTAGATGAGGGAAACTTTCAATATTTTATGTGTTTTGTACAATAATTTTAATATATTTCTCTCCAAGAAATCTATAGGTGACTACTATAACCTGTTTACAAGTTATTTTTTAAGTCCATAGAAGATGCTATGGGAATTTCAAAAGTCGCAGGGAATGTTTTTGGTAACATATGACCTCTGGGCCACAATAAGAGCATTTTCATCATTGCTGTAATGATATCTTTCTTAGGAAGAATGTGTTAGAAAAGCTGTACCAGAGTTCCTCTTATTTTGCAGATGTGGGTCTCTTAGATAATTTTTGGTTGCTGTGATGAAAGACCATGGTCAAGCCAATTTATAAAGGAAAAAGCTATTTGGAAACATACAGTCTCAGAAGGTTAGACTGCATAGTCATTGTGTTAGGGAGCATGGCAGGGAGGCAGTTAGGCTTGGTTTTGGGGGCAGTACCTGAGACCTTATATCATGGTCTGCACGTCGGATACAGATAATTTACTTGGATGGAATGGGCTTTTGAAGCCTCAAAGCCAGGCCCTAGTGAATTACTCCCTCCAAAAGGCAGTGCTTCCTAATCCTTCCCCAAATAGTCCCACAAACTGGCAACGAAGTATTTGAATATTTGAGCTTATGGGTTGCCATGCTCATTCAAATTTCTACACAAGGAACATCCCTCATTCACCTCTGAGCTTCCCTTTTTTGGAATCTATCTCGGAGACATTCTCAGAATTGTCACTTTTCTTTACAAAAATCTTATTCACCAAGGATAAGTCAATTTGCTGCTTGCAAGTAGGAGGCTGTAAATAAACTCTAGATAAAGATATAAATAGGTTTTAAATATAGAATAGCATAATAACGTCAGGTAAGAACAAGAATGTTGTTACCGTGAGTATGGTAGAGATAGCAAATATCAAAATCCATATACTTATTTATACAGATTTTCCTTTTGTTATCATGATTATGCCTTTGATTTCACAGCTAGAAAAAGGTGATGTCACTGTGTTGCAAATTCAAAACCATCAATCCTGAAAAATCACATGCAAAACTGTGTAGAACAATTTCCTAAATATTCACACAGACCTCTTTCTGTGAGAAGGGCTTCTCAAAAAGTGTTTTCTACTCATTATCAAGTTATAAGCACCATAGAATGCATGGAGTATTGGCTCTAATTTGCAAAGGAAGAGACTGAAGATGGAAGATTTAATGATGCTGGATTCAGTTGTAGGCACCATGAATTAAGCCTCTCTTCTAATTAAGAGTATCATGCTGGAGTCTGTGAGATAATTCCTCTGATAGTCCAGGATTTGGAAGAAAAACAAGTAATAGCCTCCATAAACTACTAAGAAATAATATAACTTCAGAGTCAGGAAACCCAAGTTGTAGAAAACTCACAATGGAAATGGATGGACAAATATAAACATTGTTCCAAATTGAGGCATGATTGTTGTATGTGTGTTTCTGCTCTGAATATTACTATTGAATTTATGGCTACAGACCATATCAAAGTATTTTTTCATTTTTATTTTTTATATTAATTACAGTTTATTTGCTTTGTATCCCAGCTGTAGCCCCCTCCCTCATTCCCTCCCCATCCCATCCTCCCTCCCTCTTCTCCTCTCATGCCCTTCTCCAAGTCCACTGATAGGGGAGGTCCTCCCTCCCCTTTCATCTGACCCTAGTTTATCAGGCATTCTTAAAAAATATTTAATTATTCACCTTACATCTCTATTGCAACCCCTCCCTTCTCTACTCCCAGTCCCACCTTTCTACCTTTTTCCCTCTCTCTCCCCTCCTCTTCTTCTCAAAAAAGGAGCCCCCACCACCACGAAACCACCCTGGCACATCAAGATGTGGTATGATGAGTCAGCGCAGCCAGGGAAAAATCATCCAAAAGCAGGCAACAGAGTTCGTGTCAGAGACAGGCCCTGCTCTAACGCTAGGAGACCCTCATGAAGACTGAGCTGTATATCAGCTACATATGTGTAGGAGACCTAGGTTCAGTCCATGAATGCTCTTTGGCTGGTGGTTCAGTCTCTGTGAGGCCCCATGGTCCTTGGTTAGTTGATTGGGATGACTCTAGCTGAGACTTTTAGCAGCAGGGGCTATGGAGACTCAAGTGGCCACCTCCTATTACTAGGCAGGACTTCCATTAGAGAGAGTGGGACATCAACTCACTCACAAAACCTTTAACCCCAAACGTGTCCTGCCTTCAAGGTGTGCAGGAATAAAAATGGAGCAAAGGCTGAAGAAAGGGTCATGCATGACTGACCCAACTTGAAACCCACACTATGGGAGAGAGCCAGCTTCTTATACTGTTAATGATACTCTGCTATGCTTGCAGACAGGAGACTAGCATAGCTGTCTTCTCAGAGGCTCCACCCAGCAGCAGATCAAAACAGGGTCTTATTCTGAACCCAGCTCTCATAGATTCTGGTTCATCTAGCTATCCAACTTACCACAACAAGCCCCTGTTTCTGTTTCAACAGTGTTGTTATTACAAGGAGTCACCATGACTGACCACCTTTCATGCAGAGAGGGTGGATCTGAACTTTAGTCCTCACCCCATTATAGAAGTGCTTTACTTGACTAAGTAATCTCCCTAGTGCCATTTCTCTGCTTTTAAATGCCATAATGTGACTCTTTTGGTCTTCTTGTGGTGTTCTTGTCTCCTCAGGGTCCCTCTATCCTTACCCCAACTCTTCCACAAGACTCCCAGAGCTCTGCCTAATGTTTGTCTGTGGGTCTCCGAATCTGTTTTGGCCCATATTTTATCCTGCCTACAAGATGGGCGGGGATAAAGATGTGGCAGAGTTTGAGGGAATGGCCAACAATGACTTGAGACCCACCCCATGGGATCCCACCAACCCCTGACACTATTAATGATACTCTGCTATGCTTGCAGGCTTGATGTTGGGTTCAGTTGTAGGCACCATGACAGTAGGCACTGTCCTCTGAGAAGCTCCACCCAGCAGCAGATCAAAACAGATGCTGAGACCCACAGCCAAATATTAAACGGAGATATTGTAAAAGATTTGGGGGGAGGATAGAAGAACCTTAAGGAGACAAGAACTCTACAAGAAGACCAACAGTGTCAACCAACCTAGGTCCATGGATGCTCACAGAGGCTGAACAACCAACTTAAGTGCATGCATGAACTGCACCTAAACCCCCTACATTTATAGAGCTGATTGATGGCTTGGTCTTCATGTAGATCCTTTAGCAACTGGAGCAGGGGCTGTTTCTGACATGGACATGGACACAGTAGCATGTTATTGGATCACTTTCCTCTAGCTGGCCAGCTTTGTCTGGCCCCAGTGGAAGAGGATGTGCTTAGTCCTGATAAAGTGGTGGAGCAGGATGGTAGGTAGGGGTGGGGTAGGAGCTCCCTTCTCTGAGAAGACAGGGAAGGGGGAATGTGGGAAGTGGCTAGGAGGGCGAGACTGGGAGAAGAGGATGTGATTGCGGTGTGTAAAGTCAATAAATAACTAAAGAGAAAAAATTTATCTTGGCAGTAAAATGGTCATATGTTAAGAGTACCAACATTTCAGCTATGCTTTGCCATGTTGATGACAGATTTTTAAAAGTCAGTGTATTTTTTGAAGTTTTTACCCAAGTATATACTGTAAATTGAACTCATTACCCCTGCATCCTCCTACCATCTTTTTTTTCACCTCTCTCATTCATATCCATTGTTAGTCTACAGCAGCACTTCTCCACCTGTGGGTTGTGACCCCTTTAGGGGTCACTATCAGATATCCTGCATATTGGATATTTGCATTATGATTTATACCAGTAGCAAAATTACGGTTATGAAGTAACAAACAGAAATGATTTTATGGTTGGGGAGTTACCACAACATGAGAAGCTTTATTAAAGGGTCACAGTCTTAGGAAGGCTGAGAACCACTGCTCTTAGAGAACTTCATTTCTACTCTGTGCTATGTATTGCTATAAAATACAGAAACCACACAGGATAGAAAGCATGCAATGTTTGGTTTTCTAATATTGGATTAATTCACATAACATTGTTATGTCCAGTTATATCCATTTTCTTATAAATGGCGTAATTTCATTATTTATATAGCTGAAAAAATAAATTTTGTTTATAGGCCACAGGTTACTTCACACCGAGTAAAGAAACAACTCATCAATACTGCAATTCTAAACATTTAAACAGTGTGTGTGGGTGCACTCAATTTCACAAAGCAAATGCTGGAAGTAAAGTCATAGATTAGCCCAGCGTATTAACTGTAGGTGACCTTAGTAGCCAACTTTCGCAAGCAGATGTCTCCTTCTGACACAACAGAGAGGCATTATGCTGAAACTTTGACGAAGGTCTATAAGACAAAGTGGTACATATGTGATTGTCCTATCCGGAAGTTTTCCACGTTCTGCTCAATTTATTTTTATAATTACAAACTTTACCAACCTCATTCCTAGTTGCAACCCACCTACTTGATCATCTTTATGTCCTTCCTTCATCTTTGACTACAATAGAAATAGTCTGGGATAGCTGTTTAGAAATCTACTCATTCTTGTGGGGATGAGGTGGGCATGGATGGCACTTTGGTTTTCCCGAGCCGGTCAATTCATAACAAGTTTTTTGTTCAGGACAGGAAATGAGTGTCAATGTCTAACATGATGGGGTTTTTTTTCTTTTTCTTTAATCTGAAAAACTTATCGCTAGACTAATCCCATATATACTTGAAGTTCTTGTTAAATCTTAATACATTTAATTTCTAGAGAGGTTTGAATACAGTTTAATAAGCATCTGTGTTGTAGATTTTGTAGTCTATGCCCTGTCATAATTAACTCTAATAAATTTTCTGCCTGCTTCTGTATTCTCCTAGAGCCTTCACTTAAACAAGTTGAGTGTGATTTTGTATTCTTTCTCTCTGTGTCTCTATTTTTCTTAACAGTGGGAGGGGTTGAGTATCCCGAACTTTGCTTCTGGCTTGTCATCTGTTGATCATATCACATGTCAGTTTTAAAAAACATAACTGCGCTAGAGGCCGTAGGTCATAGAAATGTCAAAGCTACTTAGAGTTTTCCCCTTCTGATAGTTCAGAAAAGCTTTCCAAAAATCCTGTGGATGCAACAAAAATGCGGGAGAGGAAGAAAAGAGAAAGTGAAAAAGCAATGGCTGTACTCATTTCCCCTAAACCAATGGAGCCATCAAGTTTGCAATTACTGAGATCCATTTCACTGGACTTTATAACTGGGAATGAAATGAGTGAGAAATGAGAATCCCTAATGAAGGCTCAGGTCCCCACCCACCGTGTTATCATCACATCCCACCCACGCCAGCATTCGCTCACCAGCTTTGTAATTTGCAGCTTAATTTCTCATAACTCGCCAAGCGGTTCACATTCATTTACATTATTGCCGTTTAACACACAGACCAAAAAGAAATATGGTTTAAGATCTGATGGGCTAGGCATTTTTTCCCCTTTCTTTTCTTTTTGTCTGGTTGCATTTGCTTTTGCTGCTGAAAACAAATGTCTCCGGAGCTTCGTTTAATTTAGTGTGTCAAACTGCTTCCTTTAAAGGCAATTTGGAAATGCTTTCTATGTGTGATGGACAATAGAGGCAAAACCCCCAAGCAGAACAGGAAGTGATGCTTAAAGAAACAGCAAACACGTAAGCTGCATGCATGTTCGTTCCTGCGACAACGCTGTGTTGCTGATAGACCCCTGTATCGCTCCACTGAATCTTTCTGGACACGTGCCAGTGGAAATTCTTAGACCACGGTCTAAGAGGGTGCTTCTTTGTGACTTTTATGACTTCTCTTCTTTTTTATTTTGTTTTTGTTTTTTACTGGCTTTAACTGTAACTGCCAAGTGGAGCTTGCTGCTTGTAGGAGCGCAAGCATCTTGTTCCTGAGGCCTTCTGATTTTGAGCGTGCACTCTGCGTTCTTGATAATAAACTTTATGAGTTTTGCATCCATTTTTTCCCATTGTTTGGGTTATTTTATCATCATCAATTAACTCTCTTTGTTGAGTGACTTTAAAAGTACCAATGAAGCTCAGTCTTTCTCTTTCTAGCTCTTGCTCCTTCTCTCTTTCTTTCCCTCTGCTTCCCTTTCATCCTCCTCTTCACTTCTTTCTCCTCTCCTTTTCCTTTCTTCCTCTTCTTCCCTCATTTGTTTTCCTCGTCCTCTTCTTTGCTCTTCCACTCTTTGCTTCCACTATATATCGTCCACAGAAAGCATACCTGATCAGGACATTCAATAAATATTCTTTAAAAAATGCAATTCATATGCGCTTCCCCCAAAAAGGAATGTTGTTTTGTTTTGAGGTCATAAGAATAAAAATTGGCAATTTTCTTTTGCTAACTCTGAAATGTGAGTAAATATTGTACTAGAATATACAAGTATTTTTACTAAAAGTGAACCCAATCTGAAATAATTATGAAGGTTCATAATCTTTATAAATTTACACCATTAATGGGTATTTTTGTTTTGATATAGAAATACTAATGTTTTGTTAGTAGCAATACTATTGAATTAACTCAATCTCATAATCAGAAGTTGTAACAAACACACCCTCACACACACACCCTTCACATACCCTTCACACATACATATACATTGTTTCTCTTACACACACCCTCGCACATTCACTCACACACCCTCACATACCACAGCCTCTCACACACACCCAACACATACACTCACACACATACCCTCCTCCCCACACTCACACACACTCACACAGACACATCTTCACACACTCACACACATACACTCACACACTCTCACATACACCCTCGCACACAGCCTTATACACACACATACTCTCACACATCCTTACATCTTCACACACACTCACATACTCCCACACACATTCTCACACACACTGTATTACATTTTTCTTTGGCTATTCAGATGGAATCATCACACATTCAACCTTTGATCTGTTACTGAGCAGCATCTCGGATCTTGGAATTAGGTTTATAACACCCAATCTATCCTGAAATGTGGGAACAAAAAGATTCTGAAAGGGCTTTAAAATTTGCAATAGTTACTGATGAAAGTGTGATACCAGATGAATTTTTAAATGCCTTTCTTTTATATTGTCTCATTTAACATTAACTAGAAATTTTTGTTTGTGCTGGATGTTAGTCCAATTTTTCAGTAAGAACATGGAGTCTCAAAAGTCAAGTGCCTTTCCAATGGTAATGAAGTGTCACAGCTGAGAGGACAGTCTCATGTTTAGGGTTTGAATCCCAGTGAAGAGCTTGGCATGTATTTGAAAAGCACACAAGAGATAACTGGCCTCAGATTAGAACACAGGATCTGGAAGGTTTCTTTATATAGGATTATATTGTACTCTTTTTCACTGTGGCTTAATTCTCTGCTCAGCTAATTCACAACCTGTAGGTTGTACATTACAGAAAACCACAACCTATCAAAAATGTTAGACCATGCATGGATATAACCTAGAACCCCTGCTCGGATGGAGCCCATGGCAGCTCAGTATCAAGTGGGTTCCCTAGTAAGTGGAACAGGCACTGTCTCTGACATGAACTCAGTGGCTAGCCCTTTGACCTTTCCACCCCTGAGGGAGGAGCAGCCTTGCTAGACCACAAAGGAGGAGATTGCAGCCAGTCCTGAAGAGAGCTGATAAGCTAGGGTCATATGGAAGGGGAGGAAGACCTCCCTTATCAGTGGACTTAGAGAGGGGCAGGGAGGAGATGAGGGAGGCAGGGTGGGATTGGGAGGGAATGAGGGAGGGGGCTACAGCTGGGATACAAAGTAAATAAACTGTAATTATATTAAAAAATTTAAAAAAATCCTCAAAAACATAAGACCCAATCTTAACTGATACATTTACAGCACAAGTACTATACCTAAGGCTTAGGGATCATTGTGGAAGGGAGGGGAATGGAAATACCTTAAAGAACAGAAAGCGTGCTGTGAGACTGTGTCTCCTAGGAAGGTCAGAATCTATACTCATGATGTCTTTCCAGCATGGCTGCCTAAACAGGACCTGAAAAAGGTTGGCATCACTAGGCATGCTGATGTGGAAGAGGAAAAGCTCTCTAGGTCTCAAGCCTGGACAAATAGCTACAGACAACTAAAGTATGCTAAAGGGTAAAGAAATAGTCTTCCCCATGGATGAGCACACCAAATTGTTATCCAGCACCAAGCGGTCAGCTCTGAAAACACACATATAAGTAACAAAATAACATTATGAAGACTGGGTTGCTTGTACTTATGTATTTAGGAACACACACACACACACACACGTGTAAAAGCAATTAAAGAAAAAGAAGACATAAAATTGATACAGCAGCAAAAAGGGAGTTACATGCAAGGGTTGATAGGAAGGAGAGGGAAGGGAGAAATGATGCAATTATACTATAATATCAAAAAATAAAAACAGAAAATTTAAAACATTTCTGTGCCAGAAAAATTAGGATTATAAATTCCAGCTAAAGTTTTTTTTTTTTTTTTTTTTTTTTTTTTTTTTTTTTTT
>NW_026596134.1:15368188-15372257 GCF_907164565.1 Psammomys obesus | reverse complement strand
ATAAAAAAAAAAAAAAAAAAAAAAAAAAAAAAAAATAAAATTTTTTTGTTCTAAAAAAATAAGTTTTTATATTTCCATTTAATTTTTTTTTTTTTTTTTTTTTTTTTTTTTTTTCTTTCATGAAATAAATTTGTAAAGCCAGACTGCTGAGAGTCACCATCGCTTGTTAAGGTGGAGCTGGCTAAATAATGTTAGTTATAGAGTGTCAAGGTAGTAATTCTAATAATGAAAACCAAGCTTTTTTCCTTCTGCATGCCTGAAGATTCTGCTATTTGTAGGCACTCCAGGGCTCCCAAAGTGGACACTTTTCTTCCTTTGGGCTGTTAATCCAGAACAGGAAACCTTTTATGACATGCAGAGTAGAAACCCAGAAATCCCTGGTGCTTCTACACCTCCTATTTTGCTTGGAGGAAATCATCTAACACAATCTTTCATAACAAATATCAGTGTAAAGGGAGGCTGAATGTCAGGGCTGGGGAAGCTGAGTGATGGGGGATAAATGTGATTGCCCCAAGCAGGGCATGAAAAGATCTCATCTGATTTTCAGGACAGACAAAGGGGACACAAATTGAAGAGGGATAGTGTGGCACTTATAAATCAAAACTTCCCCATGACAGCCTAACTGGAATATTAAATGGCATGGGGAACACTAGTATTTAAAGGATTGTGGTGGTCCTGAAGTAACTTGAAAGTTCGCAGTAGGAGAGGACCGCTGAGCATTCCCGAAATCTCTATGGGAAGTATTCTCTATTGGAAGACTATCAGAAAGTTTTGACGTTTAAACACATGCATCTTGTTTTAGATGATGAGGGAATGAAAAGCAAATTTGTAGACACATACTGTCCTTATGCCCAAATAAGAAATCTATACTGCCAAGAGCTCAATGCCTCCAATATCTTATCTTAGGCCATCTACATATAGACAACTTATCATAAACCCACTCTAGGTGACTTTCCTTATCAGTTTAGTTATCTCAGGCAATTGATTCCGAATTGTTAATTTCATGCAAATTTATAGGTGAAATTATTTACTTACATGTCTACTCAAATGAGAAAGATGGCGTCATATTTAAAAGTTGCTATCTGCTGAATAAAAGACAGCATTTCTGTTTTGTGATAAAGCACCCTGACAAAATGATACTTAGCTTGTAATTCCAGGTTATAGTCCATCCCAGGAGTGGATTCAAGGCTGCAAGAACTTGAAACAGTTAGTCAGTTCATACCCAGTTAAGAGTAGAGAGAAACCAATGCATTCAAGCTCAGGAGGTTGCTCATGCTCAGCTTAATTTCTCTACTGCTACAGGTCAGGACCCCCTATCTAGGGAATGGTACTGCCGACAGAGGGCTATGTCTTCCCACATCAATTAACTAAATGAAGACAACCTCCCACAGACAGGCTTATAGGCCTGCCCAGTGTAGACAATCCATCACTGTAACTCTCTTCTTAGGACTCTATGTTGTTTCAACTTGACAATTAAAACCAGCAATCACACAACATGGTAGTATGTGTACTACAGAAACACCCTCATTTATTGGGGAATGTGTCCTCTGACTGCCAGGGGGATGGAGAGAGTCCAGTTCCTAGGGCACACTAGGTAGATTGCTGAGAAAGTAGAACTTCTTTCTTTTTTGGACATATGTAATACTCACTCAATAAGCTTTTTTTCCCAGCTGAGGGAATACTGAACAAATGGCCTGTGCATACTGGATATCCTGATAGAGCATTTCACTTTATATATGCTTAGAAACACCTGCTGAAATGACATAAAATAGGACAATATAATATCATATATTTCACCAATGAATACATATGAGGTAATCCCCATGTTATGAATCTTGGAGTATATGAATAACCCAAGAATCAGACTCCCATGGTGAGATTTATATGATTGTCCTGTGGAAGATCACATAAGATAATTCCTACTCATACAAAACCACAATTACTTTAACTGGCATCTTTACTCACCTACAATGTAATGGAGAAGCCTCAGAGTAATAGTCCTGATCCATTACAGCATTCTGAAGGGTTTCTTTAGTATTTGAAATGACATCTCTTTTTTTGTGTGTATGTACATGAGGGGGTTTGCATGTCAGTGCATACATGCTAAGGCAAATCTGTGAAGGTCATAGGACAAGTTGAAGAAGTTGGTTCTTTCTTTCCACTATATAGGTCTCATGGATTTGTGGAAGTCAACTACTCAGGCTTGGTGGAAAGTGCCTTTATACCTGTTGAGCCATCTCACTGACCCTAAGGTCTTTTTTCACATACTGGAAAGCAAGCAAATTCTGCGGCTATGGTCTTAGAACTGTAAAGTTTCGTATACACTTTCTATTGCCCTTTCCCTTAAAACAAAGGTTTGCACATTTGGTATACCTTCAGTACTCTTAAGCACTGAAAATTACATTTTCCTCCACTTGACTCTGTAGCAGCACATTGTTCTCAGTACCTTCTCAAAGCTTCTTTGCTGAATTGTATTTAATGCTATAATCCTCTGCTTAATTGGATACCCAGTTAAATCACATGAATTATTTCCTAAATTTGCTGCAATCTACTTTCATATAACTGTTGTGATCATTAGTTTTTATTAAACTTAGCAAAGTTTACAACCTTCATTTTAAAATAATTTGAGGTTGCAAACAATATGCAAAGAACTCTTTTATACCTATTTTTTTCACCAGTTCAAAAGGTAAAATGTTTTTAAAGCTACATTTATAATGGTCAAATCTAAGGAAGTAGCAAATATATAATACGATTAAGTTATAAAGTGTTGTGTTACATTAGCTAATTTTCAACTAATGTGTTGTGTTTCTGAATGGTTCAGAACAGTCTGTGATCCCACACCTCTCCTTTGTCTTCTGCAGTCTGGGAAGGCTCCTCATCTTTCATGACTTTATCCTTTCGAAGAGGACTGGGCATTCACTGTAAGGGTCATTTTATTTAGGGTTTGCTTGATGTGTCCTCATCTTTAAAATCACAATTGCATTTTGACAGGCATACCACCAAGGAGTTACATTCCTGTTCATGTACATCATTAGAAAGCATGTGGTGGGCTTTCTCGTGTTTATGCTCATTAAACTTGATCACCGTTAAGTCTGGCTTACAAAAGAACATGTCTATGAATTGCTGTATTACAACCAGGCTGACTTCCGCTGCTAACTACATATTAAAAATTTAATTTGAGGAATGTTGCTTGTTGTGGTAATAGTGAAAATTCTAATTGAAAGAGGTGGGATTATAACTATCGTTTGTGGTCTGTTATTTAATCCTAAGAAACCAAGTTGCAGGTCTGAGCTTCTTCTAAAATTTCTCAGTTAAAGAGAGGGTTAGTTTCTCTTGTTGGTTTCCTTTTCTCTCTGATATATTTGGACAGAAGTTGCCAAGCTAGCAGGAATCTGCAAAACAATGTCTGTCCATCACCAGGAAGGGAACTGCTTTAGAATGTATTTCCAAAGGAAGTTCTAACATGCTTATAATCCTTCCATTTTTGATTCCCCCAAATAGCTACTCAAATGTACCGTACTTCTGATTGAATAGTATGACCTATCTTCCCTCTATTACATGAAGGACATTGAACTTAAATTTGGGTTAAGGGAACAGAAAAATTAATCACTTTGATTTTAATATTAGGAAAGCAGGAGAACTATATCTAAAAACTATAACAACTAATGCCATCAGGATACATTTCCAAGAAAGTTTAACTATGCCTGTATTTCTGTGAGAAATATAACAAGAAGGCCCACTTTCTTCCTCAAAATCAAGAGCTGAGAACGAGCACTGACTTAATGTCACAGCAATATCAAAGTAGAAGGCCTGGGAGAGAGTAAATTGCTCAGGCCTACCTTTTATTACATGATCACCCTACTAAGAGATCAGGAATATCAACACTTGGCTTAGTGGATCATAAATAAAGTTGATGCTACAGTTTTAATAAAGCTATATGGTCATTTAATCCATGTTGACAATAAACATAAAAAGTGTTGTATGTAACGACCGCATGTTGTTCTTTATTATTAAGTCAAAAGTATCTATCTATCTATCTATCTATCTATCTATCTATCTATCTATCTAT
>NW_026596134.1:15366024-15368178 GCF_907164565.1 Psammomys obesus | reverse complement strand
TATCTATCTATCTATCTATCTATCTATCTATCTATCTATCTATCTATCTACTAATGTATGGGTTAATAAGATCAGCAAGTGTTGACGGCTGTTGAAATTGTGTACACAAATTTGCACAAATTTGCAGCTATTGGGGCAGTGGAGATAACCAGTAAGTAAGTACTCACCATGCAAATTTGAAAACCTGTATTTAATCCCTAGAACCCATGTTTGAAAATGATGCGGAATAGTGGCAGGCATTTGTAATCACCAAACTATAGATGCCACAGACAGGTGGGTCCCTGCGGCTCACTAATAATCCGTTCTAACTAAATGACCAAATTTCAGGTCAACAAAAAGACTGTCTTGGAGGAAAAATGAATGAGAACTTAAGAATGATGCCCTATGTTAACCTTTCACCTGTACACCCACTCATGAACTCACACACAAACACACATATATACACGAAAAACAAAATAAATAATTGTAATTTCTCCCTTTGGAAGAGGATCTAGTGAAGAGGAAAAAAATGATTTCAAGTCCCTACTGAATTCAGATGATTAAGTATAGAATTTATATCATAATATCACCATCTATGAGGGAGCCAATTCAACGTGATCTAAGATGGAGGAATTCCTGGCATCCTTCAATATGTGGATATTTGAATGACAAAGTGCAAGAATTTGAGTCCACATGCTTCATCCTACTCAGCCATTTAACAAAAATAACACCATGACAATTTGCAGGGAAATGGATGGAAGTAGAGGAAGTCATCCTGAGCAATGTAAACTAGATTCATAAAGGTAAATACAGTACATCTTCACTTATATGTGAATACTAGCCACCAAATAAATGACAACCAAGCTACAAATCACAGTCCCAGAAAGGTCAGCTATAGAGAAAGGGAAAGGTACAGTGGAAGTTTTGGTTGTGTTGCATGGGTATGTTTTTGTTGTTGACCCATGTGTGAGAGGCACATGATCATTGTCAGGCAAAAACAGCTTGTCTCATTGCTGAAGACAGTTCCCACCCAATTCATTGAACATGGAGCTATAGACCTAATGCCTCTATGACATCTTCACCCCTACATTCTAATGTCTCTGTTTTGGAATGTAGTTTGCTGGTTACCAAAAAAAGAAATATAAACACCTAACCCAGCCACAAAACATTTGTTCTATGATCTGTCCTGCTTAGAAAATATGTTGTAAAAGTGGAAAAAAGGCTTGTGGGAGTAATCAACCAATGTTTGATTTGACTTTAGGCCTACCCACTGGATAAAACTCATGCCTGATACCACTTTTTTGATGAAGAACCAGTGACTAGGTAGCCTACATAGAACAGAGATATAGGATAAAACAAAATACTACTGGTCTAAAAAAAAAAAAAAAAAAAAAAGTAAGACTAAAATGACTCCTAATGGTATTTTGACATATTCATTGATCAGTGCCTTATTAAACCATCATCAGAGAAACTTCTTTCTGCAGCAGATGGGAACAAATACAGAGACCCATATCTAGACATTACCACAGAGAAAAACCTTGTAATACACAGCTGTAAATGAGATGTCCCCTTAAAATCCCTTCCCTCAGAGCTTGGGGAACCCCATGCTAAAGGAGGAAGAAAGTGTGTAAGACCCAGAGGGAATGGAGGACATCAGGAAAACAAGGCTTTCTAAATGAACTGAACAAAGCTCTTTGAACTCTCAGAGAGTGAAGCAGCAAGCACAGGGCCTACATGGGTCTTCACCAGGTCTTACACACGTATGTTATAGCTTTCAGTTTAGTATTTCTATGGGACTCTTTTTTTTTTGTATTAATTACACTTTATTCATTTTGTACCCCCCATAAGCCCTCCCTCCTCCCCTCCCAATCCCACCCTTCCTCCCTTTTCTGCATGCATGCCCCTCCCCAAGTCCACTGATAGGGAGGTCTTCCTCTCCTTCTTTCTGATCTTATACTATCAGTTATTTTCAGAAGTGGCTGACAATGCAGTCTATGAGACTCTTGAGTGTGTGAACAAATGGGTGTCTGACTCTTGTTTCTTGGAGCTGTTTTCATCCTGTTGGTTTGCCTTGTCCAGCTCTGATGTGATGGGTTTTTTTTATCTTATTGCATGTTATCTTCTTTCTTTCTTTCTTTCTTTCTTTCTTTCTTTCTTTCTTTCTTTCTTTCTTTC
>NW_026596134.1:15250231-15366014 GCF_907164565.1 Psammomys obesus | reverse complement strand
TTCTTTCTTTCTTTCTTTCTTTCTTTCTTTCTTTCTTTCTTTCTTTCCTTCCTTCCTTCCTTCCTTCCTTCCTTCCTTCCTTCCTTCCTTCCTTCCTTCCTTCTTTCTTTCTTTCTTTCTTTCTTTCTTTCTTTCTTTCTTTCTTTCTTCCTTCCTTCCTTCCTTCCTATCTTTTTTTGTTATTTCTTAGAAGCCTGTTCTTTTCTAATGATATAAAGAAAGAGAGTGGATCCATAGGGGAGGGCAGGAACTGGAAGAGTGGAGGGATAGGAAACTGATCAGAATATATTATGAGAAAAGTATTTTTAATACAAAGGAAAAAACTAAATGAAAAAAATGTGAAAACATGGAAAAAGTCGCTTAAATCATGTAGGATCATGTAACACTTTAGGTAGAAACAAAACCTCATCTGAAAATACATTTGGAAAAAAAAGATCTCACAGCAGGCTAAATGACTGCTTCAGGTGCTTGAACATCAAAACTTTTTTGAGGAAGAAAAATATTTAATTTCAGAGGTCTCAGAAATGGGTACAAATAAACATATTACACAAACATTTTTAAAATTATGATTAGAAGAATTACTGTTACACACAACCATTTCCTAAGATCTTTGTGGCCATATAAAATAATTATGTTTTTTTTAGTTTTTTTATGTTTTTTAAATAATTTATTCACATTATATTCCTATTATAGCCCCCTCCCTCATCTCTTCTAGGTCCCATCTTCCCTCCCTCTTCTCCCTATCCTCCTCCCCTAGTGCACTGAGTTAGTCCTCCCCTACTGTCTGACCCTAGTTTATCAGGTCTCATCAGGACTGCCAGGATCCTCTTTCTCTGTGGTTTGTTAAGGCTACCCCACCAGAGGTAAGTTATCTGAAGAGCAGGCAACTGAGATCATGTCAGAGAATGTCTCTTCTCCCTCATTAGGGAACCCAAATGGAGACGCAGCTGCCTATGAGCTACATCTGAGCAGGGGATCTAGGTCTTCTTCATGCATGGTCCTTGGTTGGTGCATCAGTCTTTGAAGGTCTCCCTGGGCCCAGAATTTTGGCTTTGTTGGTCTATTTGTAGAGCTCCTGTCCCCTCCAGATTCTTCTATCTCCCCACCCCTTTTCTTAAGATTCCCTGTGCTCTGCCCAAAGTTTGGCTGTGAGTGTGTATCTGCAGTGATCCCATGCAGGGTGGAGTGTTTTCGATAACATCCATGGTAGGATCCCATCCTGTTTCTTCTCTTTCACTGCTTCCAGTGTCTATCCTGTTTGCCCTTCTGAATGAAAATTAAGCATCCTCCCTATGGTTTGCCTTGATATATAGCTTCTTTAGGTTTTGGATTTTAGTTATCCTTTATTACATGGCTAATATCTGCTAATGAGTATATACCGTACATATCTTTCTGGGTCTGGGTTACCTCACTCGGGATGATCTTTTTTTAGTTCCATTTGCCTGCAAATTTCATGATTTCCTTGTTTTTAATGGCTGAGTAGTGTTCCATTGTGTAAATGTACAACAGTTTCTGTATCCCTTCTTCGGTTGAGGGATATCTAGGTTGTTTCCAGATTCTGGCTGTTATGAATAAAGCTGGTATGAATATAGTTGAGCATGTCCCTGTTGTATGTTGGAGAATCTTTTGGGTATATGCCCAGGAGTGGTATAGCTGGGTCTTGAGTTAGAGCTATTCCCAATTTTATGAGAACGCACCAGACTGATTTCCAAAGTGGTTGTTCAAGTGTGCACTGCTACCAGCTCTGCCAGTTTCATTTTCATCTTCTTAAATAGTATCAGCTACTGGAAACTAAAGACTTCTCTTCCAAACCACCTCTGCTTAAATTTTTTGATAATATGAGGAACTAGAGAGGATTTAGAAATTGACTCTTAAACTGGCAGCTAGAGACTGTAGCTCTGTTCTGTCTGATATGAAGCCCATGCTTTTTTCCACCACAGCTGGGCCACCTCTTGTACTTTCACAATAAGAACTACCGAATCCCAGTTCAATGAATGTAACTGAGAGGGATTTGCTAATTTGAAACTGAGAACCCCTGAGGTAAGGTGTTAGGCATGACTACCACCCTCAGTCTGCCCTACAGTTTCAAAAGTGAGAGCTTCAAGTTCACAATTCAGCAGCAGAGTCCGTACTCCCACACCCTGACTCTTCCTTAACTTCAGGGGCATCTTCATCTATTTACCTCATTATCGTTTGTTTTGTCTTTAGGTAGGAGGAACTAAGGTCTGATCTAAATCAAAGTTATTTCCATAGTGCGTTAGGATCTGCTTAGGGCAGCGTCTTAAATAAAACCTTATGTGTTTACTGCAAATGAAAGTAAAAATGGAGTCCACAGTGAACTATGAGATTTTTCTGTTTTCAGTGTTCTTTTTTCCTTAAGGCTGTCATTCTCCATATTTTATCTCAGTGTCAATAGTGGGTCTTATCTTGATAAAAGGCACTCACAATTCCTCTATATTCCATATTTTGAGAACATTATACAATTATTAACCTATCTTTTTGAAAATGATGACATGGAACTGAATGCTTTAGCTGTTTTTCTATGCTGTGTTTTCTAAGTCATTTTACTATAACAAAACATCTTCTGTAGATTTTTGTTAATATTTAGAAAGCCAAGTACATTTTTGAGCTACTTTCAAGATTAAGCATTGAAACGTTTAAGCCTAGGAATTTAGCAGTTCTGTAAGAACCTAACACCTTCTAAATCTGACTTCCATTTCAAAAAGTAGAGGATCATTTAACCCTTATTATAACTGCCTATTGCTTAAAAGATCATGTTGAATACTAAGGAGAAATAGAGATCGGATGGAAGGAATTTCTGTGGCAGGCTGTTTGGGTTTCCTCTCTGTGAATGTGCCTTCTTATGTAAATTAGACAAACGGCAGGGCTTCCTGGCTATTAGGGATGTTTGGACTAGAGGTTTGGAGGTGTCACCTCCACTTTTTATCAGGTGATCATAATTGGGTGAATGAACCAACCAGGGAGGTAGAGAGCAAGCCAAAAGGCATACTTAACAGAAACAAAAAGACCTCCAACAAATAGACCACCAGGGCACCGTCGGGACAATACACACATATATCACAAACGCAGCCTGGAAAAGCCACTGCCCACCAAATTACATCCCACTACAACTTTGAATCCAGACTGTCTGGGTAACCTAACTGGTTGTATTTTAATTGCATCCATTTCACTACAACCCCCAAACATTTCTCTCCCTCTACCCCTCACCCCCCGCTTTTATTTTCTGCCAGCTGAAACAGCCCCAAATCAATCTGAATTGCATATTGCTGCTCCAGCTCTGGGATCCTTTCTGGAAGCTTAGAAATTTCCTGCCTTGAAGCAGGAAGATGCCTCTGAATCCGTAATGACAGTGTTATACATACGGCATCCACAACCCATTCATATGGCTGCAAAGGGCTTGTGTAAATACCTGGTTTTGTTTTTTCAGTTTTACTAAATGAGTTTCTTTAAGGATGATTCCTCAGGGAAATTTCCAAGCCAAGTCAGATTAAGACACTGAACTGCGAATATAAATACTTACAATGTCAAGAGCAGGTTTGTTTTAAAAATGATGGAAAGGCAGAAGAGAAGGGATCTCGTACTTCATGCGGAGAAGAATAGAAACAGACTGAGGGGTTGATGGTTAGTGAACATTCCAAAAAGCAAACAGATTCCAGGTTAGTAATTTTTAGACCTTTGAATGTTCATACATGAATCCTTTCAGTCTCCAATTTACAGCTACCCTGATTCATTAAGTCCACAGTAGTTGAATTCTACAGAACACAGAACAATTTGACTCACTGTGTCAGTGAGGGGACATTTCAAATCTTTTTTTAGAAGAAAAAAAAAAAAGGAAATGAGTGGCTTCAAGTACTCAAAGTAGTCAAAAGCAGGCAAGGAGCACAGTGGAGATGAGGGAGGGAGGGAGGGACTGGGAGGGAATGAGGGATCGGGACACAGCTGGGATACAGAGTTAATAAAATGTAACTGATAAGAAAAAAATAAAATTAAAAAAAAAAAAAAAGTCCAGTGAGATGGACCCAAGTGCTGAAAGAATGTTGTGTAGAAGCTTTTCTGGCTTTGTCGTCTGCTTTTGTACTTGTTGGCTTAATATTTCAGAAGAGAAAGTGGGGATCGCAGTCTTAGCACTAGAAATGAAAAAAAGACATTAGCTTAGCAACTCCATGGGATGTATAGTTCCTGTTCCAGTTAATGAATTTATTGTGTGTATGTAAAGTAGTACGATATATCGACACGAGGAAGTACAAGGAGGTGGGAGGCAGAGAAGGACATGAAGTGTCTTCATGTAGTACTTTCTAACTTATTTTGAACAAGAGAATCTGTTGCTGAACCCAAAGCTCACTGTACTGGTTGTACCTAGTCAATGAACTCCTAGGATCTGCTGCCTCTGATCCACAGAGGTATTAAAGCAGATGCCGGAACTCATAGTCAAATTTTGGACAGAGTTCAGGGAATCTTAGGAAAGAAGAGAGAGAGAGAAAGACCTGGAGGTGACAAGAGCTCCACAAGGAGAACAAAAACCCTGGGCCCAGGTCCAATTACCATGCATGGTAGAACTTAGAAGCCCTGTTCAGAGGAAGCCCATAGGCTGCTCAGTTTCCAAGTGGGTTCCCTAGTAAGGGGGCCAGGGGCTGTCTCTGACATGAACTCAGTGACTGGCTCTTTCATCACCTGCCCTGTAGGGTGCAATTTTCCCAGGCCACAGAGGAAGAGGATGCAGCCAGCCTTAATGAGACCTGATAGCCTAGGGTCAGATAAAAGAAGAAGAGGTCCTCCCCATCAGGGGACTGGGCAAAGAGCATAAGAGGAAAAGAGGGAGAGTGGGATGGACTAGGAGGAGATGTGGGAGAGGGCTACAATGGGGATATAAAACCAATAAATTTTAATAAATTAAAATAAAGAAAAAAACTTCCTTGAGAGTTTCATATATGTACATATACACACATATATACATATATATATACATGTGCAACACATATATACATATATATTATATTACTCTGAGTTCTCTAGATTCATAAGCTTATGGAATGAATCTCTCTCAATATACAAATATATAATATTTACATGCATGCATATATATATATATATATATATATATATATGAAAGGGAATTTATTGGAATTGCTAACAGTCCAACTAATTCAACAATGGTTATCAGTGAATGGAAAGTCCAAGAATTTAGTATTTGCTTAGTTCCACAAGGCTGGATGTCTCAGCTAGTCTTACATATGCTTGAATCCCGAAGAAGTAGGCTCCAGTGACAGTGAAGGAATGGATGTGCCAGCAAGGTGAGGGCAAGCTGGGAAACAACAAAAACCTGCCTCAATATCTGGATCGCAGGTGTTCCCTCCATTTCTATATTGTAGTTCATTCCAGATATGGTCAAGTTGACAACCAAGAATACGCATATATAATGTTTTAATAAAATCTATCCCCACTTTCACCCTCCAATTCTTTTGTTTTTTAGACCCGCTGAATTCACTTCATGCTGCCAATGTGTGTGTGTGTGTGTGTATATATATATATATATATATATATATATATATATATATATATATATAACTATTCACCTAATCATGGACAGACTATTAGTTACTATCTCTTATAGAAATCACCAGTGTTCAATACCTCTTCAGACAGTGAAGTGAACTCATGAACCCTTTCCTTGTCCATATTTTAAAGTATCTCTGAAATGGTAGAACATATAGTAAGCTATCTATCATCTATAGAGTATTTCCATTGTCAAAGGCATCAGTAAACATTTTCTGCTCACATTTAATTAAGTCACATGCTTACATCTATATTTAAGGCTATCTGGGTTGCTTATTTCTTAGATAGCAACACTTAGAAATGGTTGGAATTCCTGTGGTGACAATAGCAGCGATTATTATATGGGGGGGGGGAGAGTCACTATCTAGTAACAGAAGGCCATATGATAGTGTGTTGCACTCTAAAAGATTTGAATTGAAAGCATTGTATATGTATGTCTGAATATATTTCAGCATTTCTTAATAATCTGTTCACAAGAACTAAAAATCAGGAAATGGAAAACTGTATGACTATGGATATTATCTAGAGTCCATGCACTGTCATAATTCCAACACAGTTTTACATCCAAAGAAAGTATTTAATAAAATTTTGAAGACTGTCTGATAATGCATGTTCATTGGAGTGAAATCATCTAAGATTTCTAAGTTAGATTTAAAAATAAGTACCTCAAAATGGTCTACATCCTTTGAAAGTTTAGAGTTATGTTCTCTAAGCACAAAATTAAAGGCAACAAATTTTAAACAAGTTTAAATTTTATATCAGAGTTATAAAAGTATTTGGAGTTTATATGAGAGATAGATTAAAAGTAAAACTTTAGTGTCATTTTATCTAGGTTGTTTGGCTTTTTCTTTCTCTCTCATGCTATAACTGTATCTATCAAAATATATCCTAGATCATTAAATTTTATCATACGTCTCTCTATTGTGGAGTACTGTAAAAGCCCATTTGACTTTTTAAAATATTAACTTCATCCAAAGGTACTAAAAGGTCAAAGCTGACACTGACACACACACACACACACACACACACACACACACACACACACATACACACACACACACACACACACACACCTCAGTCAAATTTTACGCTTTCATTTTATCTCCATTAAAGACATTACAGTGACTTCTCTTATTATTTTTAAGTGCAAATTATTGTCCAGTGGCATAAGAAAATGCTGGAATCATAGATATCCCTCTGTGTTCGTCTTCTTCTCAAGGGTCCAGCCGTGGGTGAGGACATGGGTTCCAAGCTGAGGAGGTGGAAGCATCAGAGTCACTGCATAGACACGGGGCGTCAGGTGGATGCAGTCTGGAAGAGAGAGCGTATTATACAGCTTTGGGTGACCAATCAGGTTCCTCCAAACTATCTCTGAGCCTGCCATTGGTTGCTGATCTCTGGGCAGACTCCCCAACGTCACGCCACTCATCCTCCACTGACTACTTCCACAATCATGTCAGCAGAAGTTGCGACAGGCTGTGAACCCCAATTGTCCCTTGTTGGGATGCCCACAATACATTCACCACGCCATAGTTCCATATTCAGAATTCTAGTGGGCTTTTTGCCTTAAATTCTGGAAAGCATTTGTTAGAGATGGAGAATGTTTTGGAGATGCCTTTGCAAATTGGGGCTGATGGCACTGCAGAATGTATATCCATTGGAATACAACAATATTTTAGACATTTTGGCATGAAAACCGTTACACATACAACTTACAATCCTATATGTCAAACAATTATGAAAATATCTAATAGTAATTTTTAAAGATGGTCATAAAAGAGAAAGGAAATATAATATCTCCCCCACGTATACTGAATAATGATTTACCAATTTTAAAATGTTTAAATGATATAAGTGTCACACCTGCGAAGATATGGTCGAATTTAGACAGGAATGCTGAATTAGATCAGCATACAAACTTTCTAATTCCAAAATGGAGAGCAGGGAATGTCTTAAACTGGGGAAGTGGTTTTGCGTAAGTTCATACAGGAGAAGAGAAAGTATGGGTTCCATCATAACTAATAAAAATTAGATATGACAGAGGAAGACCCCCTGAAGATCTTGGCCACACACAAGAAGACTAAACAGGACAGGTGACATAATTTGCTGATCTCTTCACATGGGAACAACACTGAAACTGAATGAGACATAAAAATGTCTACAGTCAGAACTTCAACAATACATGGCCAATAGACACTTGTCTACAATAACCTTAAAATTTATTATGCCATTCTTTTAAATGGCATAGATAAAATTGGTTTACAGTTTGATTTACAACCCAGACTGGCTATGCAAAAATGTCTTTCTTCTGCTCATACAAAGAGGAGAAAAACCATCCTTAATTGATCTGTGCACCCTGTATAATGCTTGGGAGAAATGATATGCTTTCAAAACAAAAGGACTGGACACTGTGAATGCTCAATAAAACCTCACAGGATTCATCCTTCCAGCATGCTGAGATGTGACACATCTGCTCCTCTATCTTTCATGTTCCAGCATTCTGCTTGTTCCAGCCTCAACTGCTTCAATGGCTGTTTCTTATCGAAGCCTGCTCCCAAGGGAGCTTTGAAGAAATCCACTAATCTCAATGGCCTAGCATTTGAGACTGTTTTAAACAGTACTTCTATTATTCCATGAAAATTAACAACATTCAAAGACTGGACCACAAATTTTATGCCTGCTTAATTAATCATTTTCCCTGTTTTATTTGGGCCCCCCTAACAGGATTTGTATATGTCCAAAAAATCAGCCAGAAGAAATTTATAAAAACGATGTTCAATTTCCCTTAATGGGGCTTGGGTAGGCTTTTGGTTATTTTCTGAGGCTATGGATGTTTATTTTCATAGGAAAATGATTATAAGTTATCAATGATATTATTCAGAGAAAAAATAAGGTTAGGATGTTAGGTAATGCAAGTTAATTGTTAGTTAATGAACTCATAATCATGTCAGACACTAGACTAATTTATCACAAGAGTGTACATCTTAGGTTTAACAGATAGATATGATCCTATAGAGAGGTAGATTATATAAAGAAAGGTAAGTCTTCAAAATCTTCAGAGACCTACAGAATATGGTATTTAAAATCATATTATTATTTTTAAGATTCTTTGAAAAGTAGACATGTCATCTCCTGGCAGCATCCAGTTTACCTCAAAGAACATGAAGAGCGTCGAAGATCTTCCTTGTAGAGATGGCTTCAAATGTGGCAAACCACCACTGGTTAAAGAAAATGACCTCACTTCATGATAGACAGAATTCTGCCAAAAATGGTCAAGCTTAAATGCAGGCCAAGTTGACTACCAGACTCTGCTCAACCAGGGTAAGCAAGTCCGAAATAGTTCCTGCTTTATGTATATGTCTAGCAATATACTGAGCCAGAAGGCTGAACATGATGTGCCAGCATCATAGAGAGTTTTGGGTGACTGTTGAGGCAGCCAACTGTCTCTGTCAATTTTCTATCTTTTGGAAGTTGCTAACCTGTACTTCCTATTTACCCATGAAACTACTTTTATTCCTTCTCAAGTCTCTGGTGGGGTTGAAGACCAAATAGCTATAATTCCACAATTAAGATTAAGTTGTTTAGAATTTAAGAAAATGCTTTTATATAGGTAATACCAGAAAGGATAAAAAATTAATTTAGGTATAGAACTCTAAACTTGTCAAGATAGGATAGATAATCAAATACTTTCTCCTAAGTTGCCAAAATGTGCATGGACTAGACATTGCACATGTAAATCTTACCTACTAGTTTTCATAAATGTTTTATAATTATTATTGTATTGAAAAAAAGGGGACCTTTTGTTGGACTTAAAGGGGGAAATGTTGGTATAATGTTCTTGTGGTATGTATACAACTTACGGTTGTTCATTCAAATGCTGATTTCTCTGCCCCATTATCTGGTTACAATCCAGACACTGCATTGTGATGTTTATTCTAAGAATCACTTACTTCAAGTTTGTATAGACATGCTACCATTTGTTCTCTGTGTTGCCAATAAAAACAACCAGCTAATGCTGAGCAATGGAGAGAATAGGGTGTGACAACTTCGTCCAGAGGGGAGGAGAAAGAAGGAGTGGGAGAAGAGATTCAAGAGGAGAGATCCTGGAAACATGAGGAAGGAACCAGACATAAGATATGACTAAAAAGCAAGTATAATGTGGAAAATCTGAATGGGAGGAAGCTATGCAGGCCTGGAGGTTTACAATGGAGTAATTATTGCCTGGCATTGTGCTCTAGGTTAATTAAATAAATCCTAGTCCTTGGATGGTGTTTTGGATATACAGCTGGTTTAGGAAAAACTGCTGTTTAACTAAAAGATAAATCAGTATTAAATATTAATACACTTTTGGTGATTTTTATGTTAAAAATTTATAATATGTACTTTAATTTTTTTAAATATTAAAAATTTTTAATTAAATAAATTATATTCCTTGTTTCCTTTCCTGTCCTCCTTCCAACTTCTCCCATATCCTGTCCCTCCAACCAACTCCCATTGCCCCCATTTTAAAATTTTTAAAATAACTGGTGCTATTTTGTAACTAAACATATCTCTCTCGATATTTTTATCAAGATATTTTCAAATTCTGGACTCTAAGAATTTATATATATTTTTCAAAAATACTGGAAACATTTGAAAGTATAACTTTAACTCTTTTTTTTCATTCTTCAAACAGTTATTTTATTTTTGCCTTTTCTATAACACAAAAGTACTCACCAAATATGAAATCAATTTGTATTATGTAATCAAGCACTACTCCTAAATGATCAGAGAAAGGAATTACACTCAACAACAGCACTTTAGGTGGAATGTATGGAGGGAATAAAGTGACTAAAAGATGTTTAAACTGGCTATTATGATTACATTACCTAATGTTCTATGCTGTATAATACAGTTAAGAGAAACTTATGCAAAATGTGTTGGCATCAAGGAATGTTGCCAAAATTAGTAATTGTATATATGATTTCTGTTGAGTCGACTAAAACTACTCTTTAAAAGCATCGACAGTTTTGTACATATATATTATCCTGATAGAGCAACTTTATAGGCTTGTTTGCTGTCCTAACTTTAACTCCTAATGTTACTGTCATAAGAATGATATATGGAATGAAATGATCAATGGATATTACATGCCTAAAGTGTGATAGTTGCAGTCAAAGTTATATAGCATTCTCAGAACATATTCCACATATCAGCTTCTTTTGCAAAAATGGTTCATAATAAAATAATTTAATGTTCTGGAAAAGTTGAGCTATATCTCATGGCAAATTGTAATGCATTTTACCACATGGATGTCTAGAAGACATAGATCATTCAAGGAAACCAAATGACCCAAGTTCTTTATCCAGAACCCTTGTGTAAGCAGAAAGAGAAAACTTGAAAGATGTCTTCTTGTCTGTAACTGTCAGCTATGGTGCACACTTACACACGAATAAAAAATTTTAGAACCATTTTGCAGACTTTGCACACCTTTAATAATCACTGGAATCATGAATCACGTTCTGACTTCATTGAAAAGAATGTTGGTTCTGCTCCCATTTTTAGCAAGACCTGAATGAAATTATATGCACTTTAGAGCTGGTTCCACTTGCCAGAGTTTTAACAACAAAACGAGTCCTGAAAAATGCCATGAGAATCGTAGTTCTAAGTGCTGTGACTATGTAGTAATTGAGAGTGAGTAATACTAATATAATGAATGATTCATTGCTTATTGTGAATTTGGTTGAGAATTTCTTCATGCAGGCTTTGGTACGGTCATTCCCTTCGTTTGTC
This sequence comes from Psammomys obesus, assembly GCF_907164565.1. Taxonomy (NCBI): domain Eukaryota; kingdom Metazoa; phylum Chordata; class Mammalia; order Rodentia; family Muridae; genus Psammomys; species Psammomys obesus. Next base: position 15,354,668 of record NW_026596134.1, on the reverse strand, counting down.
ATCTTAGAGGTTGCTGCCTGCTAAGAGGGTCACAAGAGCAGTGCGCTGTGACTCGGGCTCTCTTAACAGCTGCAGTTCTACCTAATTTGTACTTTGGCACTCGAAAGATTATAATAAATGAAGTGCTGCTTTCAGAGTTTCAGACACTGATTTTTTCACCTGTTTGGCAAAGGTGGATTTAATTTGACTTTCAGGAGTGCAAAAATCTGTCTCCTTAGAAGTTGGTCAAACTATTAATTTTATGGCAGGGACAACTGAGCACACACAGTAAACCTTTTCACAGAGCCAGACAGCTTAACCTAATTAAGCAGTTGTTTTGACAGGTGGCTGAAAGCGGAATGAGTGCTATCAAAAATGTTTCAAGACACAAGTTTGATGAATGCATGAATGTGTTCCTGCAGGTGAAAATGTGTTTTGGAAGGATGTGATGACAGCTCTATGTCCAAAGAGTGGAAGGTGAACTGCCAGAGTCACGTGTGCACATGGCTGACAACTTCGTTCTGTGTTTTTAAACAGGGACAAGGAGCTGGTGAGCTTCAAGTCTATAGATTGTCAAAAAGTGAAGAAAGAAAAAGTATTAACTATTGTTGAGACAATGAACAAAGTCACTTGCTTAACTCTGAACACAAAGTATTTAGAAATTAAAGTTGGTTTGGGTAGATAATTTAAGTTTTGTACAAAGATTTTTTTTTTCCCTGAAAATGCACATATAGTCGCATAACCACTTTTCACATGCTGAGCTTCAATCCTAGGACTTCAGATAAAAGAGATGGACTTTCCTAAACCCATCCAATGACTAGTAGACCAATTGCACATAAAACTTTTCGGCAACATTTAAGCCCTTGTGTCTATGTTTCAGTAATGATAATAAAATTATCACCAAGCATTTTAGGATGTAAAATATACTTTCAAGTAAGAAGGCTAAGATTGGTTTTGAAAAGCCGTGTTCCTTCTACTGTGTGTGCAGCAAAAGCTGGCATCACTGCACTCACATTCCTTGTATGTTTCTTGCTTGTGTCCTCTATCTTTCTATCTCTTTGATAGAATGCAATGAAAATGGTTCAAGTTTTGTTTCTTTTTTTTTTTTTAATCACTGACGGCAAAATAAAGCCAAATCAATATTGGTGTTCATAATCATGTGGTACTTTTGATATATTATCATTTGATAATGTGATACATTTTCCTAAAAATGGGGTCATTTGTTTACAATAAAATGATGTTATCAAAACACACGAAGGAACCTCTGGTAAAATGATTTCTTTCATCAAATTGATACTTTATCTCTTTCATGAAAGAGAATAATCTCCAGAAATAATTCTTTACAGCTCCTATTTTTAATTAAGTGCTTTTTAAATTTCAAACTTAATATCAGTTACAACAAGGCTGTCTTGGACCACCAGCTCCCAGTAATGACATAGAGACCTTTTATTAACTATGAAAGCTTGGGCTACATGTAGGCTTGCTGCAACCAATTCTTACCTTGAATTATCCTGTTTATACTAATCTAGTTCTGCCACATGGTCCGTTACCTGTAAATCTGAGTCCTGGCACTATCTCTGCGTTTGCCTGATGAATCCTTCTTGGGCCTGATTCTTTCCCAGGGTTCTTATCTTTCCCCAGAAGTCTCGCCTTCCTTTTGTGCCTTTGCTATTGGCTATTCAGCTCTTTATTAAGCCAATGAGCAGGTGTTAGAACAAGTGTTTACAAAATACAACACAAGCAGAGCAATACCAAAGTGTGTGACCAAGTCTCTGCAGGTACACAAATATATACAAAGGCAACCTTCACACAGTCGACAGGAAAATCATTCCAACAGTCAACAGCAGTGATATTGTTGTTGATGACAAAAGGAGTAATAAAATTTGTAATTTATTCAAAGTAACATAAATCCTTAGGTCTGAAATTCAATATAAAATATAAACTATGAGGAAAATTTTCTTTAGAAAGTACAAATATTTACATTATGATTTATAGCAGTAGCAAAATTATAAAGTAGCAAAAAAAATTAGTGTATTTTTGTCTGTGAGCCTAGCCTCTAATGGATGAGCCATGCCTCCAGCCCAGGAAAAAGTACAGATGAGCCTTGAACCTATTGCTACAGGAGACAGCTTCCCGAACAGAACAAGAGCACAGACTCTAAGATCAATAATTAGTAAATGGGACCTCATGAAACTGACAAAGTTCTGCAAGGCAAAGGGCATTCTCAATAAGGCAAAATGGCAGCCTGTGGAATGAAAAAAAATATATAATATAGGACAAAAATACAAAAATCTGTACACCTAAAGGAGCTAAGCAAGAAGGAGGTCCTGGGTAAAATGATCAATCCTCACTCAGAAAGATAAATGGGATGGACATTGGAAGAAGGAGAAAACAGGAAACAGGACAGGAGCCTACCACAGAGGGCTTCTGAAAGATTCTACTCAGCAGTGTATCAAAGCAGATGCTGAGACTCAAAATCAAACTTTGGGCAGAGTGCAGGGAATCTTATGAACAAATGGGGAGAGAGCAAGACCTGGAGAGGTCAGGAGCTCCACAAGGAGAGCGACAGAACCAAAAAAGCTGGGCACAGGGATCTTTTCTGAGACTGATACTTCAACCAAAGACCATTCATGGATGTATCCTAGAACCCCTGCTCAGATGTAGCTCATGGCAGCTTAGTCTGCAAGTGGGTTTCCTAGTAAGGGGAACAGGGACTGTCTCTGACATGAACTCAGTGGCTGGCTTTTTGAGCACCTCCCCCTGAGGGGGGAAGCAGCCTTGCCAGGCCACAGAGGAGAACAATGCAACCAGTCCTGATGGGACCTGATAAGCTAGGGTCAGATGGAAGTGGAAGAAGATCTCCCCTATCAGTGGACTTGGAGAGGGGCATGGAAGGAGATGAGGGAAGAAGGATGAGATTGGGAGGGAATGATGGAGGGGGCTACAGCTGGTATACAAAGTGAATAAAATGTAATTAATATAAAAATAAAAATTTAAAAAAGGTCTTCACCATCCTTATATTCAACAAAGGGTTAATATACAAACATATAAAGAACTCAATAAATTAGAGACCTTTTGATTTGTATTTCCTTGATGAATAAGGGCTTTGAACATTTCTTTAAGTACTTTTTGGCCATTAGAGATTCCTCTGTTGAGAAATCTCTGTTTAGCTCTGTGCCCCATTTTAAAATTGGGTTATTTCTTTTCTTTTTCTTTTTTTTTTAGCATCTAGTTTATCCCATTTTACTGTCCTGTTACCTTTCTTCCACTGGTTCCAATATCTATCCTTTTTGACTTTCTAAATGAGAATTAAGGGTCCTCCTTGTTGAGCTTCTTTAGGTCTGTAGATTGTAGTATGTTTATCCTGTACTATATGATTAATATTCACTTATAAGTGAGTATATACTATGCATGTCTTTCTGGTTCTGGGTTACCTCACTCAGGATGATCTTTATTAGTTCCATCCATTTACCTGCAAATTTCATGATTTCCTTGTTTTTAATAGCTGGGTAGTGTTCCGTTGTGTAAATGTGCCACAATTTCTGTATATCCATTCCTTGGTTGAGGGATATCTAATTTGTTTCCAGATTCTGGCTATTACAAATAAAGCTGCTATGAACATTGCTGAGCAAATGTGCTTGTTGAATGGTGGAGTATCTTTTGTGTATATGACCAGGAGTGGTATAGCTGGGTATTAAGTTAATAATGACTTCAGAAAGGCTCCGCCCAACATGGGATCGAAGCAGCTGCAGAGACTCACAGCCAAACTTTGAGAAGAGGGAGTCTCATGGAAGAAGGGGGGATAAAAAGACCTGGAGGGGACAGGAGCTTCACAAGGAAACCAACAAAGCCAAACAATCTGGGCCCAGGGGGTTCTGCAGACTGATCCACCAGCCAAGGACCATGCATGGAGAGGACCTGTGTGGGTTCCGGAGCAGGAGAACAGGGGAGCAGGGGTTATCTCTGGCATGAACTTGTTTGTGTACTATTTGATTATTTACCCCTGGTGAGGTGCCCTTGCCAGGCCACAAAGAGAATTCTGGCACTCCTGATTAGATTTGATAGGCTAGGGACAGATAGCAAGGGAGGAGAACTTCCATTTTAGGTGGACTAGGGGAAGGGGTGGCAAGGAGGGAGGGTAGGAATGAGAGGAGATGAGGGAGGTAACCCAGACCCAGGAAGACATGCATGCTATATGCTCCCTTATGAGTGGATATTAGCCATCAAGTCCAGCATAACCATGCTGCAATTCATAGACCTAAAGAAGCCTAGAAGGGATCTAGGGAAGATGCTCGAATCTCACTCAGAAGAGGAAATAAAGGTAGCTGGATGGAGAGAATTTTGTGGGAGAGGGGATGATGAGAGAAATGGAAGTGGGATTAGGTGTGTGGGGAGTTGGTATTGGAGGCTGGGGAAAGGACTAGGAAAGAGTGGGAAAATCAGTGAGGGAGGGCCATCTCTAGAACAGGCGACTCTCCAGGGAATTTGGGGGGGGGGGTGACCCTACTTGAGTAGTGGTGGTTAAGAATCCTGAAGTCACCATGTCCTCTAGCCAGGTGGGGCTTTCAGTGGAAGAGAGTGACACCAATCCACCCATAAAACTTTTGACCCAAAATTTGTCTTGCCTACAAGAAGTGTTGACACAAAGATGGAGCCAGAGATTGAAGGGATGGCAGGACTATCGCAACTTGTGACTCATGGGTGAGAGCCAACCCCTGACAGTAATAATGATATTGTGCTATGCTTACAGACAGGATCCCAGCATAAATGTTTTCTGAGAGGCTTCATCTGGCAGCTCAGGAAAACAGATGAAGAGACCCACAGCCAACCAATAGGTTGAGCTTGGGGACTCTTGTGGAAAAGTGGAAAGAAGAATAGAGGGAGCTGGAGGGGTCAAGGACACCACAAGATGACCTACAGAGTAAACTCATCTGGACCTATGGGGGCTTGAAAAGAGACTGAACCAACAACCAAAGAGCATGCATAGGCTATACCTAAACCCCCTACACATATGTAGGAGATGTGCTGGGTAGCCAACATGTGGGTTTCTTAACTATGGGAGTATGACCTGTCTCTTGGATCCTTTTTGTTTACCTTGGCTGTCTCATTAGGCCTCAGTGGAAGAGGATCCACTTAGTTCTGATACATTTAGCGACTGAAGATGCAGGGTCTAATAGTATCCCTTATGGGCCTCCTCTGAGACGAAGAAGGGGGAGGATCGGAGGAGGGGACATGCGGGTGGGACTGGGAGGAGAGGAGAGGTCTGGTATCAAGGTGTAAAGTGATTAAGTAAGTAAATAAGTAAATAAATGAAAAATTATTTTTATGGTTGAGTATAACCACAGTATGAGGAACTATCTTGATGTGTTACAGCATTAGGAAGGTTGAGAACCACTGTTTAAAAAATTTTATGTTTTAAATATATTTAACCTAAGAAAATTTCCTTAAACAGTATGTATTTAGGTGATTATAAAGGAGCATAACTTTGAAGTGATGCCTCTTCCTGGTCATTCTAATGTAGAAAAAAATAAAAACAGATGAAAGCCTTAGCTCTAGTTAACTAATAAATAAACCAATGCTAAAGCTGTGGAAAAGTTTTCGTGTTTTTTAAGGTAATTAGAGCTAGAAAGTAGAGCATCTGATGGTTGGCCATGCTTTTGCCTGCCTCTGGTGAGACAAATGCCGCTGAGAACGTGTGGAAACTGCACATTTCTCATCCTATGATTAAGGGATGCTAACTCCCAGTTTAGATGCTAGTCACCGACTGAAGGCCACCTTTTCTCTGGCTACACTGGATTTGTCTCACACTCAGATACTCACTCTTATTAAAGCAGATAAACTTTTCTAAACTAAATGCAATCAAAGGCAGAGTTATACTGAAAGTTTAGCATACATTCTGAGAAACACGGGTCCCATGAATAAACATTTTCATTAAAAGTAAAAGGCACATGAGACAGACATCGGTTGAGCAAGAAAACAGGGAACAGGACAAGAGCCTATCACAGAGGGCCTTGAAAGACTCAACCCAGTAGGGTATCAAAACATATCCTGATATTCATAGCCAAACTTTGGGCAGAGTGCAGGGACTCTTATGAAAGAAGGGGGTGGATAGAAGGACCTGGAGGGAACAGGAACTCCACAAGGAGAGCAACAGAACCAAAAAATATGGGCACAGGGGTCTTTTGTGAGACTGACACTCCAAACAAAGACCATACATGGAGATAATTTAGAACCCCTCCGCAGAAGTAGCCCATAGGAGCTCAGTGTCCAAGACGGTTGCCCAATAATATTAACAGGGACCATCTCTGACATTAACTCATGGGCTGGCTCTTTAATCACCTCTACCTGAAAGGGGAGAAGCCTTACCAGTCCACAGAGAAAGACAAAGAAGCCAGTCCAGATGAGATCTGATAGACTAAGGTCATATGGAAGGGGAAGATGACCATTCCTATCATTGGACTGGGGGAGGGGCATAGAAGAAGAGGGAGGGAGGGTGTCATGGGGAGGGGATGGAAGAGGGTGCTACAGCTGGTATACAAAGTGAATAAATTGTAATTAATAAAAATAAAATAAAAAGTAAAAAGTAAAAGGATTCAAAGAAAGCAGACTTGATTGAATATAATTTAAAATTAGATTTAAAAGTAAAATCTAAAAGCCTAAACTATCAGACTCTGAAGAAGATGGACCTATGAAATTAAACAGATGCAACCAGCAATGTGGCAGAACTTTAAATAGAATAAATGGTATATTAGTTATGAGCAAGTCAGGGAACATGCCTAGCCATATTGTCCTAGGCTTTTGTAAATATATTTAAGCCTTATAGTTGTTATTACAGAAGCTGGGGTACATTAGAAAAAACATGCATTTACACTTTTGTTTACCAAAAAAATAAACAAGATTCACTAAACCAAGTAGCATGCCATGCAAAAATATCACCTCTTCTAGAAAAAAAAAATAGTAAGAGGAGCTAATATAAGGAATGAACTATGCATAACATAGAACAATAATTATAATATTAAAAAGAGATCTGTTTTCAGCAAAACTTAGAACTTGGTTCTGTAGCTCAAATACATAGTGGTCTAAATTTTCAGTAAAAGAGGCTGCTATTACCATTATGATTTAACCAAAGAAACAAAGGTAGATATATTGATTAATTTGTCCATCAATGTGTTGCTCAAAATTAAATTATGGGATTGGATTTCAAAGTTAATGCTATTATCAATTTCACATCATGAGATAGAATTTTAGGTAAAAACATCTGGAAGAATGAGGTAAACATTCACTATTAGTATGGTATACAATAGTATAAACAGGTGATAATATAAACTTTGATTGACAATGCTTGTTTCATGATGTCCAAAGGGAAAAAAAGAAGATGATGTTTATATCAATTGATGTCAGTTACATAAACTGACAATAGCATATTATTGAAATACAAAATTCATCACTGTTTGTCTTTAATAGGTAAGACATATGACAATTAATTGAGTGAATAGATTAAAGTTTATGTATTTAGTGACTTACAATGGGGCAGCTTAGGTATAAAAGTATATGTAAATGCTTGATGGAACTGTTGTCTCAGAGGCTTACTGCAGTCCTGATCATCTGTCCATTAGCAAATGCCCATTACAGCATCAAGATTTTCCAGTTTGCCAGTCTGATGAAGATCTGTCCTTTTTCAGCTTTTTTGTTGAGCTGGCTCCATGCAGGGGGATCTTTTTGCCTCGTCCACATTGCTGTCTTTCTGCATCTCTTCCTTAAGTTGTGCCATTCATGTGGAAGCTTCGCTTTCTCAGATCAGATCTTTATCCGTTTAGATGGAACCCATCGTATTCCATCACCTTGGAAATAGAGGCAAAACCTTTTCCTCAACATAACATATCCCCTGACTTCCATGGTGATGTTAAAACATTATTAAAATACAGGTTGCTCTATATTTATATATAATTTAGGTACTCAATTGGCATGTGAAAATAGAAGAACTTCGCCTTCAAATATAAATGCTACATACCTCATCATGATTTTAACTGAAATTAATGACAAAGTTATTTAGAATTTCCACAGCTTTTTCTAAAGTATGTACAATATAGAATAAATCATCCTCCAAACTATTTTCAAATTAATAAACTAGTATTAGTAAAAAAAAAAAAAAAAAAAAAAAAAAAAAAAAAAAAAACAGGTTGCTCTAAATCAGCATTATTTTCTACAACCCAGTGTCTTTCAGCCAATCTTATTCTACCTTCTGTTTATGAAGGTACAATTAGATCTCTATGAATCCACACATAAACTAGAAATTTAGGCACCAGCCCAGCTTCATGCCCTGCTTCCTGACAGCAGGCTGTACTCCATGCCAGCAAGCCAGGCTTCTTACCCGTTGTGAATGAGCTGTCCATCTTGATCTTCAATTTCATTAGGTACCATAGGATCACAATTAAGCATTTCTCTATTTCTTAGTTCCTCTGTCTCTTGTCTCTCAAGTCTTTGTGTTACCATTTTTTTTAATTGTACAGCTATTGTTCAAGCTTATTTGAAAGGAAAAACATAAAGATTGCAATTTAAAGTAGGGAGGGGTTTTACTCCATTGGTCACAGTTACAATAAGGTTTGTGATGGCTTTTTCAAGTAACATTTCAATGCACTCAAATTCTACCCTTGCTCTGAAGGAATGTGAAATGGAGTTTCCCATTTTTAATGCAGGAAAAGTCTGTCTATGTAATTTAAAAAAAAGTGTGAAAATGGCTTACTGTGATTTGCTGTTTCAGAGACTTCTGTGTCTTTCCTTGCTCTGGGCTCAAGGATCCCAAGTCTCTGGAATCCCCTGGGTCTCTTTGGGTGTCCAGTCATATTTGAAGAATCGGTGATTCCTCTGAAGGTGATCCTAGGTGTAGTTCTCTGCAGCTTTCTGTCAGATGTCTCCTGTCCTTGGCAATGTTTCTGTCAGAGATTCTCTGCTTTCTGCAACATGGGCTTTCTTCTCCAATCACATTGGGTACCAGATGTAAAAGTTTGTTTTACATTTGTTTAATGCAATTGTTATCTCATAGGCTTACTTCCTTTGTTTGGTAACCTAGATATAGTCCTAGAAGCTTCTAGCCTTTATAAAGTCTAATTTAGGCATAGAATGTTTTCAGCCTCTGAGATTTAGTGCTGAATAAGCTCACTCTTTCCAGCCCTTTATGAACTCTGGCTGCCTGGTTCAGCTGTTCTGGCTCAAACTCCTTTGACTGATTCAAACTGGTTACTCTCACCTTCTACTGAATTGCTCTGCTTTGCCTCAAACTAACTCTAGCAATTGGTTCTAATCTTCTATATCCTTATCATTCTCTGGCTCATTTTGTCTTTACCTGTGTCTTGCTTGTGCTGATTTCAACCTGTCCTGTAAAATTCTTCCTATAAAACTACCTCCTATCCCTCTATTTCTCTGCACTCTGTTCACTAACTCCCCACTGGCTTCAAATGACTGACCTCAACTCAACTCAGCTGCCTCTCCCTTACAAAGAGGTGCTTTCTTAAACCACCTCTATTTTCTATCTCTGTTCTTGAGAGTCTGGGCATCTCAGGTAGCAGGAAAGAGAGAGAGGAAAAGAAGAGGTCTCCTATCCATGAGGAGCACTGAGCCATGAGGAGTCACCAGGAGGACAAAGATGGAACAGGAGTGACAGGGTAAGAGGACATTCCTAGATGGTGAGTAGTATGGTGTCCTGACTAGTAAGTAGGCCAGACTATCATCAACAGGTTAGAATTGATTGATTTCTACCCAGTTGTAGTGCTTGAAGCTTATAAATAAATATAACAAGGTCCCCATCTCATTATGTGGGTGCTAGGGCAGGCATAGAAAAAAAAAATTAACTACAACATATTTCCCTTTCATTCTTTGTTTGATTTGTTAGTTTTTCTGCCTTTCAATTAGACATCATTTTTAAACAAGGGTTAGTCTTTCTACAAACTAACTTTACCTTCATTGTTTGGGATTAAAGGTGTGTGCTAAGGGCATGTCTGCATTCCAGCCTTATCATACAGACCTAGACAGGCATTGGATGTGTTCAGAGCAGTCATGCTACTGGATTAAAATTCTCTACACTTAGGCTTTCATTTACCAATGCAGTGGTGCAAAAATAAGTATTTCTTGAATGTTAACTTTGAAGTTTTACCATTGCCTGGCATGATATGTGCTAGACCTGAAAGGTTATCCAGGAGAGGCACCTGACAGCCCCATGATCATGTTGATGAATACAATATTCAGGAGTGAATAGCGTTGCTAGGTAATATCATTTGAGTGGTTGTCATTAGGTATGCTACTGCATTTTCAACTTTCCCTGCATTCAACTTAGGATAAATAGAGAATCAGCAGCATTGTTACATAAGATTATGTTATCTTCACACAAAGGCCATTGCTCCATTTCAAATGCATAGCATACCAGGATGCACTTATTAGACTACTTGACACATGTTTTAGAGGGTATTTGTTTGCTATCACACTTTAAATGACTACAGCCAACTACCTTCCAATGAGATTGAACAAATACAATTTTGACCAAATGAAGAAATAAAATATCCCCAGATAGACGGAAATTTAGAAATTACTTTTCATATAGTTTTAGGTGACAAACACTTGAAGATCAAGACCCTCTCAGATTTGGTTACCTGACTGCTTCAGGGACACTCTTTTGGAAGTTTTAATCCTATTAAAAAATATCAGTATTCCTTAAGAGGAATAACTACCTCTTAAGGGCACTATATCTTAGTAATACCATATTAACAAAATCTGAGCTCTGGAAGTGATACATTTAAACTACCACATCAACACAGATGACTCCATATGCATTAAACCAACGAAAATTTCTCTCTCTCCTGTCAAAATACAGATATAATTTATTGTTGGACGATTTAACACATGTAGGCAACAAATAACTACCACCAGCTAAATAATTACTTGTGAACATTAAGATCTAAATTCAGTTAGCTTATTCCATCACTAGTAACAGCAGTATTTTATAAATTTACTATTTCTCTGTAGCATTCTTTCTTTAAGGAAGTGAAGCAATTCTACTTGAATGCCTAGAGAAATTGATAACAACACAGAATGGTGAAGGAAGAATAAAACGAAGTAATATGAAATAGGTGGTAGGGCATTTACCACACTTGGTTTCTATGAATTAAATCGTTTTGGTATTCATCATTCCCATCAATGCTAGATTCCTCTTGGACACTCTCCAAGCTGTTCCAACATTCTGCTAAGCTTCTTCATATAGTGCTGTGGTCTATAAAGATTTTATTAAATCTTGGTTAAGCCTCTTTCTATATACATTTCCTTTTTCTGATGTACAGATATCAATAATTTCAGACAGTGACTGAAAGGAACTTAGATTAATACTTAAGGGAAATTCAAAGAAAATTTATATTCAGCCTAGTGAAGATTCAACAGAACATCAAAGTTTACTTTCTGTCTTATTTTTTTCCCACATTTACAGAAAACATTCTGCAGTGAGGCATTACTGTCTCAGAGTGAAGGGATGTTCTAGTTAATTTTGCTGTGTCAACTTGACACAAATTATAGTCATATGGGAAGTAATTTTTTTCACGGCTGTAGTTGGTGGGATGAACTGTGGAGAGTGGGACCTAAAATTAAGAAAGATAAACATCTCATGCAATAGCCAATGTTATTTAAAGAACCATGTTAAGAAGAATCTCATGAGTAAGGATAAAATTACAAGAACATAGAATCATATTTTCCATAGAGACATACAAACATATTACAATACTCAACTGTAATGAATAATCTGAAATAAGCTCACTCCTATTCACTATACCTGGGAGAGACGTGAAAGCACAGTCCAAGAACAATTTAGTGTAGAAACCGAAATAACAAAACTCTTGTCTTGTTTTCTTGGAGTTTCCTCACAAGCACTCAGAATTCCCCTCTCATGACTCCATTCTTGGACTGTGTTCCAACACTATTACCTCAACTGATGAAGTTCTCCTATCAAGTTGGCCTATAGGCAACTTTGTGGAACATTTTCTTGATTAATGATTATTGAATGAGGGCATAGCTTGTTGTGGGGAATGCCATCACTAGGCAGATAGTCCTGGGAGATATAAGAAAACAGACTGAGCAAGCAGTATGGAGCAAACCAGTAAGCAGCATTCCTCCATGATCTTTGCTTTTACTCCTGTTCTATGGTCCTAGTTTGAGTTCCTGCCCTGACTTCTGTCAGTATGAGCTGTGACATGGGTTGTATAAGCCAAATAAACACTTTCCTCTAGAGGGTGTTTTTGGTGTTGGTCATTATCATAGTAATAGAAAGCAAGTGAAGATAAAAGAGCAATATTTGTCCAGTTGAATATAATCTAGGAGTATATTTGCATGCTCACAATCTACTAAAGTAGATAAATTCAGCACATTGGAATAAGTTTCATGTAGCCATATCTTTAAGGGTGTGTGTTGAAACATAAATCTTGTTAAAATATTACAGAACTATTTATGATTAGTATTCACCAAATGAATACCCTATTTTTAAATTTTTTCTAAGAGATGTCCCATTGGTGGTTATATTTACTGCATTGCTTTGTTGGCATCAAAGTAGGCATTACTGAAAGAAATAATTGTCTGAGGATGTAATTCCATGGCCTAGGACTTGTCTAACATGTTGAGCTTATCAGCTCAATTCTATGCATGCATAACAAATAAATGAAATACACAAATAAAATTAAATTTTGATTATGAGATTTATGGGATTTTTTATATTAAAATTAAAAGCATTAATTGTTTGCAATGGCTTTTTTGGTAAGAGAGTATATATTTCAAATTCTGTAGTTTATGAGCTCAGGCTTACTAATTTGAAGCAATATATTTAATAACAACTCAGTGATTCCTTGGTGCTTTCAGATAAGTATATTCTAGATTCCTGTTATGTTTCTTGCTAAAGCACAATTGGATGTATAGACAAAAGGTTGGATTTCAGTCATAGAATACCATATTGTCATCAACTAGGGAAAATGAGTCATTTAAAGAAAGTATAGTAAAAAGTGTTACTGCCATCAATACAGTCTCCAACTTGTGGGATGATATCTACAAAACCTTGCTGCACACAGTCAAAGGTAATTATAATCTATGGTTTTCATATCCTGAGGGAATATAAGTATTTCCCATGCCTTGCCAAAAGTACCATCTTTTTTACTGGGTGCAACTTTTATTTGTATATACTACTTAGACCCTTCTTAGATTCAATAATTACTCTCCTTCATTTCATATAGACTGAAATTTAATACTCAACTAACTGTATTTTGCCATCTTGTATGGAGGACTGTTTACTTTGCTGTTTCCCTTGATTCTTTGAAACCTATATGCACCATTCATAATAAATAATAAAACAATGTATTAATTAGAGAATGATTTGTCAAAATATTTTATCAACTCTAATACAAAATATAAGCCCATGGCAGTTCAGTGTCCAAGTGGGTTCCATAGTAATGGGAACAGGGACTGCTTCTGACATGAACTGATTGGCCTGTTCTTCGATCACCTCCCTCTGATGGGGGAGCAGCCTTACCAGGCCACAGAGGAAGAGGAAGACAATGCAGCCACTCCTGATGAGACCTAACAGACTAGGATCAGAAGGAAGGAAAAGAAACCCTCCTCTACCAGTGGACCTGGGGAGGGGAGTGTGTGGAGAAAGGGGAGGAAGGGAGGGATTGGGAGAGGAGGAGGGAGGGAACTAGAGGAGCAATACAAAGTAAATAAAGTATAATTAAAAGTAAAAAATAAATAAAAAAGAAAAAGTTACCAATTCGTTATATATATAACGTTATTCGTTATATATATAAGTAATATATATATATAACGAATTGGTAACTTTTTTAATTTATTTTTTGGTATACATATATAACGAATTGGTATTACCAAGTAGCTTCACAGTATTTTATAGAATAATATTGCAGTAAGGTATGAATAATAAAAAGAAAAAAACAATGGGTTTTGAAGCAAAGGACACTGAGTATAAGTGTTGGAACTCTGAACCTATTACTCTAGTGTCATCAGCTAGAAAAAGATCTGTTGGACAATGAAGGTTTCACTGGTTCTTGAATAATGTGCTTGTCCTGAAATTAGTCATTGCTTTCTTTGAACAACATGCCTCTCAGCACACAGTTCAAGCTGTGTGGTTTTCTCAAAGTGAGTTTCTCTTTTATTTTATGGAATTTCTTTACTCTGGAGATGGTACCCAGTAAAGCAAAAGCAATGCAAGAGGATCTACTACATTCTTGTATTACACACATGTTCCAAACTAACTGTACGAACTTCAACTTACATGGTATTTTTTATACACCTAAGATTAGAACTTAGAGTAAGAGGATTAGCAAAAAGCTTTTTGATTTACACTTGACAAGTTGTACTAATTATAATTATTGCATCAATATATCTATGGAAATGTGATATATGAGAAAGAGGGGAAATAAACATAAAGATATCTCCAGTAGAAATTTTTAAAAGAATAGTGACTTTTTACTTAAAGTCTGGTAATAGTGTTGAGGAAACCAATTAGAGAAATGAGAAAGATGAATGGACGGGGGAAGATCCATGGAACTTACTCATTTAAGGATAGATTTATTCAAAGCAAAAGGAAAAAAAATGGTTAAAAGACAAATTCAAAAGATAGTCAAGTGAGACAATTTTGGTCAAATGAGCAGCTCATTTCTAACATTTTAAACAGTACAGAAGTATAGTCCAAAGGGAATGAAGCAGTGTCCTCCAGTCACCATGGATCATTTCATTACCCTAATACTTGCATCATATTCTTTCTAGAACTTTGATTTCCTCTAGACTCTTCTTTTTCCTTCCTTCCTTCCTTTCTCCTTCCTTCCTTCTTTCTTTGTCTGCCCAACTGAGAATATTTGCCTTACATAAAGCCATTTCTTCTTCTGGTTATTTTCAGAGACCTTCTCTATGCTTATTCATCCTGGTTAGTGTATCAATTGATTTCCTCTGCTCTGAATACAATCAAACTCTGAATAAAACTGTTATACTTTTTCTAAAGCTATCTTATAATAATTGTGTGAAGAAAATACCCCAAAATACAGTAAGATATGAAAATCAGTAAAAAAAAAATTCATTCCTTTGGGGTTTGCTTTTCTAACTTATAATAGATTAACAGCTGGGATACAAAAGGAATAAATTGTAATTAATATGTAAAAAATAAAAATTTAATTAAAAAATAATAGATTAACAAACTTTAAATGCATAAATAGTTATACAGAGACCAGTCCATTAGATGATGATAAGGATAGAAGATTGTAAGGAAATATAAAACTCATGTCCTAGACTATGACAAAAAAATTCAAAACAGTTCTTTAAAAATATTCAACTATATTAGACAATGGATTCTTAAAATTCATCAATTAAAAAAGAAATAATTCCTAAAAATCAGTGACTCCCTGAATAATTGTCCGAGATAATATGTGGAGGACAAATGAACATAAGAAAAATACTGGACATGATTTGTGATCAAAGAATAACAAATTAGAACAACAGTATGATACTGGATCATCCCAATAGAGGAGACACAATTTTAAAAAAGCTGAAAATTACAATACTTAGTTTAGCTAAAATCAGAAACTCCTGTTTTGTTGCTGGTGGAAAAAGACTGGAGGTTCAGCAGCATTGTAAAGCCCTTGACAGTTTTCAGAAAAGATAAATATAATATCGTGTCCAGCAATTGATGTCCTACTCATTGTTCTGACCAAGTTGACAATAATTTCTGCATGAGGAAGTTCACAGCAGCTTTGAAAAAAACAGTGTACCACTCATACACTGGGGTATTATTCTACTATCAACACACAAAAAGATATAGCTGAAGTTACTACACACATAGTGTTAAGTGAAGCAGGCCAGTAGTAAACTAAATAATTAATTATCCTCTGTGATATATATATAAGATTCCAAAGGAGACAGGACCATGAAATAAAGAGACCAGAGTTTTCTAGTAGTCTTGAACAGGTTTAGGAAAATAAACAACAATTAAATAAATGATGTGGAATGGATGGAGCTCAAGGATCTTGTCATGGTGAAACCGTACTCTGTGATGCTGTAAGGGTAACAAAAGCATATGTGATGACCTCACTGAATGAAGTGGGAAGATAAATTTTAGGAGTAAGTAGATTCAGAAGCCAGTGGAATCTGTAGGACTTAGTGCAAGAAGACATGTTTGCATGTATTCCAGTTAATAAGGATGCTTTCCTCAGAGTATGCGATCATAATTTTGAAAGTCCTTGGCATACATAATGAACTGTAATAATGATGCATTCTGATAGTACAGGATAAAAACCAGATTTCTCTCTGTACAATGAAGGATGGTAGCTGAATTAGATTTTTGGATTTCTGATGATCAACATGGAAATGGATTAGATCTGAAGATACCATGCATCAGGTATTATATTCACTTTGGATAAAATAGACACCAAAGGTTGTGTATAAACATATTTATTGATGTGTGTATGTGCCACTTTTAACTAAATAGAAGACTAGATAGATGTGTAGTTGATAGATGGATGATAGATTATGGATAGATGATTATGATAGATAAGTAGATGGTAGATGATAAATAGCTTATATACAACAAAACCTAATTAACTGTGAACACTCTCACTGTTCAGACTTGGATTTCTAAAATTATTATTCAATGTAATGGAATGAGAGCTCCTTAGGGAAATGACAGGCTCTCACACTGGAACACAAATATATAACAATTATTGTTGTAGTATCAGAAAATTAAGATGGTTCAAGAAATAATTTAACAATAGTAACAAAATATTTCACCATCATAGAACGGCATTCATAGTCAATCATATGGTAAGTGCTCCTTTAATGAACAGTCTGTGAAGATTTGCCCAAGAAAATAGAGGTTGCAATAAAAAGCAATGCACAATCTTAACTCTGTTCTGACAGACATAAAGTTAAATAAATAAATAGAAATACACAGTCCTTCCTTTTGAAAAATCCCAAATGATTCATAAAGGTAGTAACTCATTCAGAGATGGTGCACACTCCTTACTGATTCATTTAGCTATGCGCAGTGATGGCCCTGCTACAGGGTCTTTGAGAAAGTAAAATAGATGTTTATGGTGTAAGGAAAAGATGATTATGTTGCTTTGAATTGAATTCCAGAATGGACACAAAGGTGGAGAAACTGAGGGAAAGTTTAACATCAAGTTTGTACTTTAAATTTTAATAAATCCATCAGATTAATAAAAGTGTTACTAGTGGACAAAAGTTGATGTGAAGTATAGAAACTGTGCCATCCCTTTGCTCTCAGAATATGTTATATTTGTAATACTTTGTTGTTGATATGACTTCTGGTTCTCAACATATATACTATGCTAAAACTGATAATCTTATTTCTTCCTTTATTTCTTTGATATATTACGCTCTCTTTTTCAATAAAGTAAGGATCTCCATTATGTTAAGTAGAAGCTGGAATTTGTAACCTTAAAAGGAAAATTTCCCAGCACTTCAACATCAAATGTGTCATTCTTGGAATCTTATAATACAGTTTTATTTGTTCAAACCTTTTTATGAGTGGAACTGTGTATTAAAGTAAGAATTGAGAAATTTTGCATCTACAGATAAATACCCCTGGCTACCAGTATGACTCTAGACTCTAGCTTGTATATATGGAAATGTACAGAATTACAAGATAAGCAATATAGATGTTTATGTGTGAAACTAGGTCTCAGAAAACTCGAAAATATTTCCACATGTAACAACTTTCTCTAGTGAAGGCAATTTTCCACCAAATGTTGTACAGGATGGAAACAAGTGATTTTAGGACAGGAAAAGAAATATGGATATTTACACTGAGTAGAAGACTCAGTTG
The DNA here is from genome assembly GCF_907164565.1 of Psammomys obesus. Lineage (NCBI taxonomy): Eukaryota > Metazoa > Chordata > Mammalia > Rodentia > Muridae > Psammomys > Psammomys obesus. The sequence continues at coordinate 15,336,823 of NW_026596134.1, read as the reverse complement.
CTACAGTGTCTCCTCTGCAATTATGATGACCTGAGTGAAATCCCCTACTGTGCACATAAAATTTTTAGTTGTGCAAATTTTGCTTTAAGTCTCAGAACTGGGGTGATAGAGACAGGTGGATCCTATGGGCTCACTGACAGGCTCTATCTTAACTGATGACCCGGATCTCAGTGTGATTGTCTCTCAAGAGTGGGTGACTTCTTAGAGAACACCTGACCTTGACTTGTACTATACATGTACATGCATCGGTGAGCATGCACACCTACCCACCAACACACAAAATGTGGAGATATGTGAGCTTCAATGCAAAGGAATAAGTGAGGAGACAGGAGGAATGCAGAAGATGAAGGCAGGGCTTTGAAGTGGTCTACAGTGAGAAGACCAATAGCTTACAGGACTTACTAAAATGCAATCTCTGAATGCAACAAGCACAGGTCAATGTAAAGAGCAAGATGCAGGAAAAGAAGTGACAGTGGTGCAGGTGAAGGAGAAGAGAGCAGGTGCAGGTGGTGCATGACACAGTGCTTTCATGTATGGCCCACTAAGCCTGGGTATAGGATACATAAACCTTCAGGGGTGAATGAAGCTATTAGACAAATAGCTGCCTAGTCTTTCACAGATGGTTGAACATTTTGGCTAAACCATTGAAGAGTTTTGAAGTGTTACACAAACATGCTCATCTAAACCTTAGTTATCTAACTTAGATAGTGGGAAAAAAAAGGGGAAGAAATCTGTTGGCATAATTGAGATCACTGAGTGCAGAACAATCTCTTCTCCAAAGACTGCCCAAAGGAGAGAAGGAAGGCATATAATCAAGACTTTGGCATCTATGTCAGACAGAGGACTTCTAAAAAAGAGGACCTTGGTGCCTAAGAGCAATATTTCTGAAGAGTAGCTATGCATTAGAACCAGCTGGGGAGCTTTGGCAAATAGTGATATCTGAATGTGACCCAAAGAATTTTGATATAATTTATCTGGAGTGCAGGCCACAGCCTGCCTTCTTTCCACTTTACTTTCTTGCCCTGCCCCTGCTCGAGCCCATTGTGATGATTGTTTCATTTTACATTTGGTTTTTACCATAGCTTCTTCATTCAGTTCTGCATGCCTGTAAAACTTCTTTTGCCTTGATTTGGAGGTGTGGGAGAATTAGCCAAACTCTCATTATATTGTGCCCCTGTGTATACAACCACCAGAGACAAAGGGGAGATCATGAAGCTCTATGGAGCCTTTGCAGAGGAGATATTCTACCTTGATGTTTGGAACAGAGGGGCAATCATGTCTGAAACTAAACACTCCTCTTTCTGCCTTCAAACACAATTAAAGATTGGGAGATACCTAGACCCATGGATCCTAAGTCAGACATGTCCAGAGATGTGCCAACCCTTGACCTTTAAGTGGGTAGTATCAGTATGTTCCCTTTTATGTTTTAGCTGAGTTTGAGTTGGGTTTTCTTTTAATTTTGAAAATTAAAACAAAACTGAGCAAACACCTCATCCCTCAGTTTCTTGTTTTTTTTTTTTTTTCTTTTTTTTTAATTTTATTTTTCTTTTTAGTTACATTTCATTAACTCTGTGTCCCAGCTGTATCCCGCTCCCTCATTCCCTCCCCAACCCCACATTCCCTCCCTGGTCTCTTCCCTGCCCCTTTCCATGTTCACTGATAGGGGAGGACCTCCTCCCCTTTCATTTGACCCTGTTTTATCAGGTATCTTCAAGGCTGGCTGCAAAGTCCTCCTGTTTCTATACTCAAACTCCTTCCCACACTACCATGAATCTGTATAATACCAGGGCTTGGATACTTGGGCAAGCATTTTTCTAAAAGGAGAACAGTACAGCCTGGAATTAATTAACTCATTAAAACCCAAGATACAATCTCCCTAGGCAGCTAGCTCCAAAGAGCAGCCAGTTTGAAATGAGGCCACTCCACAATGCTGGGCTCTCACCTGCTTACATTTTCAATTCTGAACAAAGGCCTCCAATGAAGCCTCTATTTCACATGAGAATGATAACTTCAACATGAGTCATCTACCTGGATGGTTCTGAAACACTTATTTTCCATTTGAGCTTTAGCTACAAGTTGTCAGAAAATAGCCTGCCTAATGCTACTCAGCAAATTCTCTCAAGGGTAAGGATTCACACCATGAGTTTTTCTCAGGTTCAATAACTAAATCGCCCACTTCATCTATTACTCTGGCACTATCTGTTCTCTGGGGGTGCAGCATGAAATACAATAGAGTAGGTGCTGATGTGTGTGTTTATTTCTCCAAAGCTGCATTTTGCCATATCAGCCCAGTGTAAAGACAGCAGACTAAAGAGCATCTCCATGTTGTCTGATAAAGATAAGAGATAGACACTATTACCAGGGAGGAAGTAACAGAGCACACTTCACTTTATTCTTTACTTACAAGAAAACGAGTAGCAGCCCTGTCCCCTGACTTTGAGATAAATGATGTTGTTGTATTCTGTGAAGGTAATATTGGGTTTTGTTGGAAAGCAGCCACTAGAGGGTCCCTTTGCTCAAATACAGGCATGTGATTTTGAAGGATTTGCACAGAAAGCTGGGGAAGGAGGAGGGCATAAAACGAGGAAAGGAGCGGAGGGAAGACGTGCATGATGCAATAAAAGTGACATTCTGAAATTTTAGAGTAATGGAGTTAGTTACCTTGGCTTGTTAATTCCAGCCTATATTTTTTATAAGAATGATGGCTGTGTACCTAAAATAAAGCTATTCTTCTTTGATGGAGAAGAGAATGATTTTTTTTTCCATCTCCAAACGATACTTAGCACACTGACAATTATTGGTTCTTAGTAGCTGTCCTCTTTCAAATCAGAGCGAAACATTGTCTAAGCTAATTGACCACATTGGTTCTACCCTTTTCTAGTAGAAATTCTGATAGCCGGAAACTCCTTTAGACTTCAGATGGTAGTCTCAGATGGAGCACATGGGCAGGAATGCAGCACACATTCACCACACATGTAACATTCAATGGATGAAGCACAGGGATTTTAAGCACTTCCTGAGGAAGCTTAAGAACTTGAAATACACAGATTCTTGTTTGTTGTTGTTGTTGTTGTTTTAAATGCCAAACATTCGACTTTATCATGGTTGAACAAATGTCCTTGCTGTATGGTTGAGCATCTTTCAGATATATGCCCAGTAGTGTTATAGCAGGATATTGAGATAGCACTATTCTTACAGAACAGAACAATCTACAGACTGTAAAAAGATCTTCACAAACCCCACATCTAACAGAGGCTTAATATCCAGAATATATAAAACTCAAGAATTTAAACACAGACAAACCAAGTAATCCAATTAAAAAATGGAATACAGCCTCTGCTTCAATACCTCTATCAGTAGAGTCAGAGTCCTTCTGTGGTAGGCTCCTGTCCTGTTCCCTGTCTTCTCCTGCTTCCAAGGTCTAGAGTGTTTGCCCTTCTGAATGAGGATTTAACATCTTCCTTAGGGTCTTCCTTGTTGTTTAGCTTCTTTAGGAGTATAGATCTTAGTATGTTTATTTTATATTATATGACAAATATCCACTTATGAGTGAGTATGTACCATGTGTGTTTTTCTGCTTCTGGGTTACCTCACTCAAGATGATCAAAGCCAAACTTTGGGCAGAGTTCAGGAAATCTTATGAAAGAAGAGGGAGAAAGAAGACCTGGAGGAGACAAGAGCTCCAAAAGAAAACCAACAGAACAAAAAACAAAACAAAACAAACAAACAAAAACCCCCAAACAAAAACCTGAGCCTTGGGCCCTGAAGAGAATATCTCAACCAAAGACAATGCATGGAGAGGACCTAAAACCCCAGTTCAGATGTAGCCCATTGACTTAGTATCCAAGTGGGGTCTCTAGTAAGGGGAGCAAGAACTTTCTCTACCATGAACTCAGTGGCAGGCTCTCTGATCACCTCCCCCTTGGTGGGGAGTGCAGCCTTGCTAGGCCACAGAGGAAGACAATGCAACCTGTCCTAATGAGACCTGATAGAGTAGCTTCAAATAGAAGGGGAGGAGTTCCTTTCCTATCAGTGAACTAGGGGAAGGGCATTGGGGAAAAGAGAGAGGGAGGGTGAAATTGGGAGGAGACAAGTGAGGGGGCCACATCTGGGATACAAATTGAATAAAATTATAATAAATGATAAAAAAAAATGGGATACAGAGCTAAACAGAATTCTGAGCATAGGAACAACAAATGACAGAGAAACACTTAACTAAATGCTCAACATCCTTAGTCATGCAGGAAATGCTAATCAAAACTACACTGAGGTTCAACCTTACACCCATCAGAATGGCTAAGATGAAACTCAATGTATAACACATGCTGCAGATGTTGTGGAGAAAGGGGAACCTTCCTCCATTGCTGGTGGGAGTGTAAACTTGTACAACCACTTTGGAAATCAATCTAACACTTTCTCAGAAAATTAGGAATAGTTTTCAAGTTTTATGCCATTGAATTTAACCAATATTTTCAGACATTTAGAATTCCACATCTTAAAATCTTAGTGTTATCAGATGGCTGCTCCTTGCATTACACTTTTCTATTAATCCTTAAATGTTAGTATCATCTAAAATGGGTCTTCTTCATTTCATTTTTACTGTAAGTTAACTCTCATCTGCAGAGATATTTTCAATGCACATACAAATGGAGACATGAGAATTGTTGACATGTCTATTTGGCTTCCATTTATTTAAATAATTTATCCTTCAAGCAATGAGTGTCTGCATCATTTCTTATGGGAAAAACAAAACAAAACAACCACAACAACAACAAAAACTAAAGGACAAAACAGCTGTTGACAGTATAAATATGTTGACCGATACATATGATCTCATCGTACACCTCCAATATTATGTTACATATTTTTCTTTCCTTTCTTTGTTTACTTAGGAAAGAGGGTTCTTGGAGGCAGATGTCTGTGTCCTGATTTCAATGGAGAAGAAATGGAGTTAGTCAATTATCTTTTCCTCCCATTTATCATCTATATGTTCACCTATCATGTCAGGCATTTATTTCTCAAAGATATACCAAAGAGACATTTTGATCAAAAAACTATAGTTTAGGATATTTAAAAAAATACTTCCTCCAAAATTGTTGGTCATTGGTGGATTCTTTATGGTTAAATGAACCAGAATATCATCATATACTTAATTCAGGAATGATATACTCCAGATGAGCTTCTCAGAGCTGGAGAGATTCAAGTCCCTCAATTTTATGAGGCTTGAAATATAATAAAATCTTATGCCCAAACTGGAGAGTTTATAAGACATTTTTTATTTAAATAATTGTCCACTAAATAAACACATACAGTGAAATATCATTTGTTGCTTGCGGATATTAAGAGAAATTGTAAAATATTCATAGTATAATGCATGTGGGGTAGATAACTAAATTGAATTTTTCCCACACAGATTGGTGTATCTTGCAGCTATTAACATTTAAATTTATATTTGAATCTCAGCATACTGTGTACCCTGAGCCCTTTGTTAAAGGTCACACAACCTCTCACCATCCCTCTGCGAGCAGAGAGAGAATGGATAGATGAAGTAGATTATGCTAATTACCTTCTAAATAGTTTGAGAATAGAGAATGATGTTAGTTTAATTTGGAAATTGGAAAAGTGGTTTATATTGATTTCTCCTCAGAACATTAATGTTTTCAAGTGATCAGGTTAAAGAGAAGCCTGGGCAATTGTAAAGTGGTTTAAGAAACAAATTTTGAAACTGTCAGAAAAATGTGTATTTAGTGTGTGCAGTGGCTATTTGGGTGATTTTAGGGATAACTGCTGTATTTGCTAAGTGGGTTCAGACAAGAGAAGCAGGTAAAAAAGTTTGGATGAGTAACGCTAAGATAAAAGGTATTGAAGTCTCTGATTTGGCTCCAATTCTTAAACATTAGTAAGCTGGACAGTAGGAAATTGAACTTCATGGCTTTCCTCTCAAAGCAGGAATCAGGAGTTTACAAAGAATAGACTAGCCATGATGTTTCGTACAAATGCTGGTGTTGATTTAACTGCTAAGAAAGTGTGAATTAGAAATGCCAGTCCTAGGCTTGATATTTAAACACCCAGTTGTTGACATTGTTAGGAATGGGTGTAGAACCTTTAGGAGGTAGAATATTGATGGAGAAAGTACATCGTTGAGGATAGGATATGAGGGTTTAAAGCCCGGGCTGACTTCCTGTTCTTTCCCCTCTGCTTCCTGTGTACAGATGATATGCGATCAATCTGCTTTCTGGACACCAGGCTGGCCTCATTCTCCCGTAGCCCTGCTTTCCCTACCATGAGGAGTTGAATCTCCTCTGAGACCCTTTCATCCTCTAAGCAGTTCACGTCAGGGTAGTATCCCACAGCAACAGAAAACCAATTAATACAGCCGGGAAACTTGGTTACATTTTTGTTAGGGCTTTCGTTGCAAGGATCTTTAGTCTTTAAGAAATTTGCATCCAGGAATGAGTCTTTTAGAGTTTCTGTTATTTTTAGTGTCCAATGCTGCATAATATAATTTGACTTTCAGTAAGTGATGAGATTGTGACAAAGTATACAAAGATTACTTAGGTCACAACCAAAAGTTTTTTAAATGTTTTTACAGCCTGGGGATCTTTAGTTTTATTGAAGTGAGCAATCACACCTATATTGATACTTGGTGTCTAGAGATTTTTCAGTGGACTAACATATATGTTTTTAAAAATTTTCTATGACTGCCATGACAGTTATACGGGCTAGGTGACTTAACAATAAAGTCAATTGTAGTAAGTATTAGAATTCTGAGGTCCAGAGGTTAACAGGCTGCAGGCTTCTGAGGCTACACTCTTTGGTTTACATTCAGTCTGTTTTCTCATATTTTCAAATGATCTTCTATTTGTGCATATCTCTTCCCCAATTCATTCTTCTTAAAAGGATGCCAGTCATACAGAAATGCATCCAAATCTAACAATCTTGCTTTAATTTATTTATCTTAATGAAAAAAAAATACCTTAATTTTTTTTTCTGAGGAACTAGAGGTTAAGACAGTAACTTATATAAATTTGGTGCACATAGTGGCTAGTTGTAGTCCTCAGTTGGTATCTTTCAATAAGTGAATGCATCAGCTGAAGTTCCAAGTTCATGAACAAATAGATCCTAGATTAAGAAATGTGCCATACCAGGCTTTTGATAATGCTCATGAAGAGCAAGAGAGGTATTGGATATCCTCTACTGTTGGACAGTTTGTGTTTACTGTGCAACTGCTGGAAAGAAATTCAGTGTATTGAGTGGGAAATAATGTATTTCTTTGTAAATAGATGAAATTGTGCATAGGGACTTAAAGAAATGGAAGGTTAGACAGGTGAAAAGAGCCAAGTCTGGATGTGCATGGTTCACTTAGCTGGGAGAGAACCACATGTATGGCTATCTCTATGTGCCTTTGAGTGGAGCATCCAAGTGTCATGAGAAGGATGCACCTGAGGAATACCTGCAAAATATTCTGGAGAAAGGTTCTGCCAAAACAGTTCTGGGAATGGAGCCACATGGTAGTGAGCAGTACAAGAAAATACTACTTCCCCTTGCTGCCTAGTTAGGGTTGATCAGAGCTTACACTTTCCTCCAAGGATGATGCTAAGAAATGCAACTCAATGGATATGTCATGGCAAGATGGGGCCCAAGAGCGAATGTCTGAGATAGCTGAGGGTATAGGATATGATTGAAATAATTTACTCTAGTGGTTTTATGTTTTTTCTCTCCTGGCCATTTCTAATTCTTGATGTGAGCTTGATTTGAATAGCTCTCAGCCTATACATTCTGGTCACAGGGGCAATAGGAAAGGAGATCACAGATGCTTCATTGTCAGTGGAGTACATGACTCATGAGTTTATTGCCTGTTCTTACTTGGATAAAATGTTCTGTTATTACTCGAACAGGACATTTAAAATATTTGAAATTATAAATTGATTAGAATAATAAGGAAAGCATTATTAACTCCTTGGTGTGTGAGGGTAAGGTAATGGGAGATCTGTCAATTTTGATTCATGACAAATTGACACAGGGTGACTTAGGATCATTTCATGCCCCCAGCTTGAAGAGATGACTGTCGATCATGATTTTACTGAAGATCAGCAGGGCAAAGTGTGGCAGGTAATTCTATGCTAGTGTTCCTACCTTTTTATCAAAGAGCATTCTGCTTTCAGAATTGGATTGTCTTGCTTATACAATCAAAAAATGACTTCCACAGGGAGCAACCACATACCCCAAATGTATCACTGCATTAAAGCAGCAAGGAATTCAAGCAAAAGGAAAGGAAGAATCTATGATGTGTTCTGTGGGCTGATCAGTGCAAATGTCACAGAATGCTCAACAGTAGAGGGTCTGTATTTCACAACTTTCCTGTGGATCTGAGACCCAGAACAGAACAGAGGAGAAAGCATATATAGAGTTAAATCAGAGCCATCTCAATCTCTTCCCCCCAAATTGATTTTATCCATATCAACACTGCCTGCCTAGTTTATTTCTTTTTTTTTTCCTTTAAGAAGCCATGTGTCAAGGAGAGAATTGCCTGACTCCAGTCAGATCAAATTTCTTTATTTCATAGAAAATAATGCTATTAGGAGCAGGTGCAGCAATGCTTTATTCTATTCTATATCTTTCTGAGTTTCTATCTTATTTCTCAGGAAAACACTCTGAGATTTTTTTACCTTAACACTGATGCACACAGAAAATGTGTGTGGGGAATAACAAACTTGAAATTAGCTATTTTTAAAGGGCATCATTCTAAATTGTATTTGATAGGAGCTCTATTAACAGTCATGATGGCTGGCTGAGGATGGCAAATCAAGAAATATGACAAAAGGCTAGAAAACTGCTCTTGTTGTATATCTTCATTAATGATAGAAAAGGAGCAAACAGCACATTAAATTTGGATGTTATTAATTCAATAGCTTTTGAAAACCCTAGCAAGGTCAGGCAAAAAAAAATTTAAGTGCTCATAAAATGTACTGATGGGGGAAAATTGAAATAGGAAAAAGAAGACTCCCACAGCATTGAACAGGTAGCTTTGAGAACCCCTATTTAATGAAAAGAGTACATTGTTCATTAAAATTATTGAATGATACTTTAGATTTATAGTAGGAAAAAATTAATGGAACTTAAATATGACCCAAGGGTGAAAATATAAAGATAAATGAACGTGCTGTATGTAATACATGGATTTAAGAATGTGGGCATTTGTGTAAAAGGAAGACATCACTCACACTTATTCCACTGTACAATAACCACCAAATAAAAGCTTCAGGATATTTTTTTTGTCACATCACCCTTTATATGTATGCTTACATTTGCTGATATTTCCAATAGCAACTGAATACAGATCTAATTCGCCAATGATCTTTAAGTCAAGGGCACAGTAGCTCTTATCATCTACTGAAATGCTAAAGTGAATAAAAAATTAAAATTCTTCACTCATTGAGCTTATAGTGCAGTTCAGGAAGATATAAATAAATAAGAAAGAACTTTTATTGTTATAAAAAAGTCAAGAAGTGGTTTGATTATCTGTTTATATCCTGGAAAGGCTCACCAGTTGGGATGCTAAAAATTACAGTCCTCTATTTTTTTTTATCTGATTTTAGTGAAATTTCTTACCATATTGTCTTCATCAAGTTGAGTTCTGGGCTCCTAAGATCCATGACCTTTGTGTAAGAGAGTGAACCAAGTAAGAATGTATTAATTTTTATGATACAGTTTAGACAAGCCATTACTACTTCTATATCACTGAGTTACAAAACATGTAAGGGCCCAGGGAAGTTAAAGAAGAGACTCAAATAGCATCATATTTGATTAGGTCACTGGGTTTTAAAATGTGTACCTGAGCAGAGCTGTATTCTATTGTTGTCGTTTTAGAAAATACAATTTGCAGTATCAATAAAATCAATACTCTTTTAAATTCAAATGACAGTAAAGAATTTATTTAGTAGGTAAACTTTAATAAATTGCAACTTAGTATTATGAAATACTAGCATTACAATATAAATTAACAAATGGCAAACAATAATAAAAGTTTATAACAAAAGTAGCCAAAGCTATTTTCTATTTTGAATGATGTGATCTTATAGAGACAGTATTTTCTACAAACCTAGAGCACAGAGATCACTAGAAAAGATTCTGAAGAATGTCACATTCTAGGAAGACTCTGATCTCTTCATATGGTTTATAGGCTGAAAAATGGATAAAAAAAATACTCTGGCTATGAGGTGAATTAATAAAGGCAAAGGGATCAGAGAATTCTTAGAAAGGCTGATCTGAGCACAGTCCAAAGAAAGATTTCCAGATTGTGCTTAGAATGATGACAATGACAGTCCAAAGGGAACTGGTAACCCCACAGGTATGGGCAGTAACATGTTCATTTCACTAGAAAAATCTAGGGATGAAAATCTGGACAGTGAAGAACCCTGATCCCTTTGAACTGTGTAAAGTTTGTTTAAAAAAAGTTACAATGTGCTAATAGAATGATTACATGTGAAAAATATAACCAGGGTGTTATGGATATGGATAGGTCAGTGAGGTGTTTCCCTTGTGCGTATGAGTACCTTTGTTTCATTCCCCAGGACTCATATATTAAAATTGTCCAGGCATGATGACACACATGTAAAATCATAAAGCAGGATAAGCCGTATGGAAGAAGGACCATCCCTTGGGGTTCACTTAGCAACCAGTGTACTCTACTTGGTAGGGTCCGAACCAGTTGATGACCTTATTCCAAAACACAAATGAATCAACAACAATATTAACAAAATAAGTACAATGTGGAAACCTACTCTATAATGATGCACACCTCATCTGTTCTGTGACCTCTATATACACATGAATGCATGTGCAAACCACTACCCCCACAAACCAAACACAATACAAAAATTCTAAGATTATACTTAAGCGAAGGGAAAATGTCTTCACTGATATTAATTCAATTAAAATTTGTTACAAGAAAAAATAAAATGGGGAGCGTAGTATTCCTTTAAAGCATCAACAAGAGCTAGACAATGCTTTCTTGCACCTTAAGACCTTGTCTCAAGTGTTATTCAGTTGGCAAATTCTGTACTTTTTTTTTCTTTGTTCTAAGGCAGTTAGATGATCTAGCTAGGTTCAGGAAATGAAGCACTGAGACAGCAATCTCTCCCGAGAATGACACAGCAAATTTTACATATTAGTGCAAGGAAAATCCTCAATCACTTGTACTTAACAACTGTCTTATCAGCCACCCTGGGTATATCTTGAAAATAAAGTTCTTTATAACCTCAGCATAATCATATTGTGTGTAAGAAAATGGTCACTGAAGGTATAGAATGGATTTCTGTACAAGTCTTACTAATTCTGTAGGATAGTGATGAATGCTTTCAGTTATCACCCAACACTGTGTACTCACTCCAGCAGGTATGAAGTGTTCATATGTTCATTCTTACAGGAACATGGCAGCAGGCAATCAGGCATGGCACTGGAGCAGTGGCTGAGAGTCTATATGTTGTCCACAAGCACAAGGCAGAGAGTGCTAGCTGGGAATGGTGTGGGCTTTTTGAAACTTAGAGTCCAGGCCCAGGGATACACCTCCATCAAGGCTATACTTTGTAATCCTTCCCAGACTGTTCCACAAACTGCTGACTATGCATTTAAATATATGGGCCTATGGGACCTATTCTCATTTAAACCATCATGAGCTGTGTTTATTACTTTTAATACCTCTTGGTAATTTCATCTGTTTGCTTTCGATAAGCTTGTCATTTTTCATGTGTGGATGAGAGGTAATTTTTCTGATATTTTACCAACCACATATATAGAGAACTACAAAGGAAAAAAAAACAAAAACCAAAAACCAAAACCAAAACCAAAACCTCACACTTTCGATGTGTGTTACTTACCGTTCCACCACAAAGACAAAATAGTGGAGTTGATCCACTTGTATAGGGAAGGAAGGTTGATTTTGGCACAAGGTTGCAGAGGTTTTAGCCATAGATTTTGTGGACCTGTAGAAATGCAGACATAATGGCAGGAAACATCGGCAACCTGGAAACAAAGAGAGGAGGAAGAAGGGTTTGAGATCCTGGTAGGAAATACCCATTCCCCTAACTTCACTCCATTTAGCACCATTTGGTGAAGGTTCTACCACCTCTTGGTAGGAGTCATGCAAGTCTCTAACAGCTCACTCAAGCATACTCTCTTGACTTAAGTAAAAAGCAACAGTGATTCTCGGCCTCCCTAAAGCATTTTAGAAAGTGATATACTGCATGTTTACTTAACAGGTTAGTACTTAATATTCAAGTCACTTTCCTGCTTAGAGAATTTTCTTCAAATACAGTACTCAACATTGTCATCTTTTCACTGATGGTCAAAATACTAGAAAGGCAGTAGGTAAAGCTGTGACACAGCAAGGAGAGCAGGAACCAAGTTCTGCATGTGATCTGTCGAACATTCCTATGATTAATCCTGGCTCCATTTAGTGTGGGTGAGCACACATTAATTTCGTTATAATAAAATCATTAATTTCATTCGTTAATCATTTCCTTATTCTGCCTTTTAGCTATCGTGGCACTTTAAAATAAAAGCCTTATCAACAATACTTGCTTACCTGCTAGTGTTTTTTCTCTGAGGATGATGAAGGTTTGACTTCAAAGATAAATATGTGTTCCTGAGAGAACAATCTCATTTCTCTCCCCCAACCCAAGTGTATGGCAGGACTCTCAAAACAGTCCATGCCGACAATATTAGATCATTTCATATCTGACTCATAATTATTTTGCATTGTGTGTGGATATATATGTATGTATGTATGTATGTATGTATGTATGTATGTATGTATGTATGTATGTATATGCCATGAAGCACATGCAGTGGTTAGAGGGTAACTTGTACAGTCAATTCTTCAACTCAGGGGGTGAGGCTTGGCTGATGAGACATCTCCCCTGCCCACCTTGTGATTCTTAAAGTAGCCATCAAAACTTAAATATCACAGCTTCCAGGAAGACGACATAAAATGATGCAACCAGATTTTCAATGACTTTAATGATTACTCACTGTTTAGATTTTCAAATTATTTATCCAACAATTATATTATCTATTGTACACATAATATAGGAAGGTACAGTGCCAGCCAAAGTGCAAAAAAAAAAAGTTGCTAGTGAAAATGACTGCTTACTTAATCTTATAGATTGAATTAGTGATTTAGAGACATAAATTAAAAGGAAAAACAGTAATTGAGTAAATAAGTTGATTTATATGTGTAAAAGGTGCAACAGCTTATAAGATTCCTTAAGAATGCACACCCATTTAAAGGAAGAAGTTTGAAACCGAAACTGGAAGCCAATCCTGGAAAGGAGAAGATGAAAGCTAGTGGTTTGGGCAGAGACAGGTATGGCCAAAGGAAACAAGGGTATGAAAAGCTTGGCATGCTGGAAAGGCTAGAAATCAGAGTATGTGGGACCAGAAGTAACTCTGTGTTTATTTTTGACACTAGTGACAATTTAATAACTACGAGAAAGTAACACAAGATTACTTACAGAAAAAAAAAGCTTAGTGAAACCTCAACACATAATTAATAATTGCTATAGCATTTCACACTGCTTGCTATAGCATTTTACACTACTTGAGAGCTTAGCAATGCATAGTTCTAGCCCAGTGTCCCAGAAGGGGATGAATCCTTTTGATGTAGTCCACATCTCTGAACACTGATTTATCTTGAACATTTTGTTATTTTGTTTTATTTGTACGTATATTTCTCTGTGATGTATGAATGTTTGTGTGTATATGGGGGCCGAGGTGAATATATGAAGGTCAGAGGATAACCTCTGTGTATTGGTTCTTGTCTTTGCATCTTGTTTGAGGCAGAATCACTTGGATACTGTGTAAGCCAGGCTAGGTGGTACCCAGCTTCTGAAGATTCTTCTGCTTCCCTCCTCCCTGTAGGCAGGTGCTAAGATTGCAGTTCAGCCCCATGTGCTACTGTGTCTTAATTTTTCGTGGGCTCTGGGCAAACAAATTCAGGTCATCAGGCTTACATAGCAAGTGCTTTCCCTCGCTTAACTATTTCTATATCCTCTTGAACATTATATGCATTCCCAGGAAGCCCCCCAACCTGAGATCCACCTTTTTTTTCCTCCAAGTGCTTAATATATGCTACTATGTCCAACTTGAAGCAACTAATTCACATATTCATGTTATACAGATTTGTCAGTTGTTTGATTGTGTTGTCATTGTCTATGGCTGTATAACAGTTTTTCCATACCTAGTAGTTTAATTACATTATCTTGGTCAGTGTGGACCAGGGTTTTTGAAGCAGCCACACTTGAAAGTTCTGTATCAGCTCTTTGGTAAGGAAGCAGCTGACAGGGAATTTATTTTCTGAGGGTCCACGTTGGGTTGTAGTTTGCTGAAGGGACGAAGGGACAGGTGAGAGTTCAATATGCATGTTCAAAAAACAAAAACAAACAAACAAACAAACAAACAAACATCTCAAGATGAAGCCAGTGCTGGTAGTTGAGAAGAACTTTTGCTTCTTCCTATTTCCAATGCACTTTTCCAACGCTGCCTGAAATTTCTCACAGCGTGGTAGTTGGCTTTCCGCAGTGTGAGAGACCCAAGAGACACCGAAATGACAGTTGTGATGTCTTTTATGAGTCAGTCTTGATTCACCGTGGGATGGAGTAGCAGAAGGCCATGGAAGCAAGGCTTGTATGAACATATTGAAGGTCAGCCACAGGAGGTAGACACTCAACCATAAACACTTAATAAAACATGATTTGCTTATCATGTTTTACTGAGGAACATTCCCTCTTTGTTCTCTTTCGTTAAATCTGGTCATTTTCACAAGGGATTCAGGAAAGGTTAGCTTCATCTTTTCATTGACATTCTAGAAATTTGATTTTAGGAACCCTAACCAGTTCAGCAGTTTTCCCGGCCTGTAGAAGGCAAGTCAGTTTATCTTCCATACTTGGCTCATTTCTTTGTGCAACATGGGAAACAGATGGCAAACCTCTCAGGGGTACTGGTGGCTTTTAAGCCATATTTATAAGATTACATGAGACAGCATGCCTTTAATTTGCTGTTTAGCTGCAGAGCAATAAGTTTCTCTATTTGAAAAACAGTTTTGCTAAGGTACCGGAACAGAGGATCGGAAATGAGGATTTCTTGGATCAATTTTCTAACTGACTTATTGGTTGCTGCATACCCTTCAATAAGACACTTAATGTGCTTGCCTGTGAAGCAGGGATATGAAGAATAAATCCCACTTTGAGGGACTGCACCCTAGCTGAATTCATAGTAATGCAATAGGTTTTGAAAAAAAATCCCACAAAAAGAGTACTATGGAAATGTATATTATTTTGTTGTAAAATTCTTTAGCAGAAAGGTTCTATGAGCCTATAAAATATTAAATCAGCTTGTTCTATCTGATTTATAACTGTTGCCTTTTAATTGAAATACACTTCATTTTCTTGACTTCTGACAAGACAACTCAAGCTCACATTGGCTTTGTAAATGGTACATTGTTTGGTGGCTGACTTTCATTGAGCTCTATTATTCTCATATAGAAGTCACCCTGTAATCAAATAACATCATTCTAAATAATAATTGTTTTACTCCCATGCTATCAGGAGGAAAAGCACCATGTTCATATCCACAATTTTTACCCTGGAAGCATAATTTTAATAATTAGAAATGTCTGGGAGAAGGCAAAGGATAGGAGAAAGCTATAAACCATGTTGCAGATCAGTATACATAATGTTTGCAGACAATGATGTATTATACATATATGCATATACGTTCAATAGTGTATAGTACTTGTTTTACATTTAGTGTCTGCTACATAACAACTACCTTAATGACTGTACTAAGTTTCATGAGAACATTTTAAAAAACAATACTTTGACTTACACTTTCTGGAAAGAAAATATGAAAAGATAGGTAGATACAGATATTGGAGACATTTTATAAATGGCTCAATTACATGAAGGGTGACAGCATTATATGATATGCACATCCCATTGGAGTTTACAATTGGTAGAGTGTAGAGTTGGATTATTTCAAAGCTCTTTCCTATTTCTGATCTGTGCCATTTCCGCTCTCTAGCCTTAAGCATCTATTTGTCTCCTGCTGTTTCTCAATCAAAATCTCTATTGAGAATGATACTGAAATTCCTACTTATGGAAAGAAAAGGTAACAGAAAATAGTTTAAAATGTAACCCCAGCCAAAGAAATAGGAAATTGAAATAGGAGTGATTGCCTTGAGGTAATGAAGGGGCATATTTTAAAGTGTCTCTTAGTGGCAAGGTGATACCTTCTCTCTTAACATGTATGCATGTATGAGGATTTCTACCCCCAACATTTAACTTTCTTTCTTTCTTTCTTTCTTTCCTTCTTTCTTTCTTTCTTTCTTTCTTTCTTTCTTTCTTTCTTTCTTTCTTTCTTTCTTTCTAACTATATCTTGTGGGATGAGTTGTCGGTGGTGATTGAAAAGATAGTTAGACTCAGAATCTGAAAGATGTTCGTACAAGTAAGATTCATCCTTCATGGATTCTTACCACTCTCATTGTTAAAATCATCTTACTTTTTTGTGTGTGTTTATCATGTGGAGTGTGTGCACATGTGAGAATGTGCCTGTGGAGGTCCATAGAGAGTTTTATATATGTTGGATTTGGAGTGACAGGTGGCTATGTACCTTCTGATGGGGGTGTTGACAACCAAACTCAGGTCTACTGCAAGAGCAGCAAGTGCTCTTAACAGCTGAGCCTTCTCTCCAAACCCATCTCACCACTGTTAAGATGGATTTTTCCCCCTAGGTTATTCACCACAAAGAAAATAGTCCATTTGCATTGCTTTTGCCCACATATTATACAATTTTGAAGGCTCCTAGATCAAACTTGGTTTGGAGCATGAGAAACATTTCTCTGAAGTACATAGTTGTTCCTATAATCTCCTTGTCACTGTGTCTTGTAATTGAATAGACTCCATGGTGAAGAAAGTATCTCTGGCAGAGAGAGGATGTGAAAAAATATACCACTCATTATTACAGATGTCTGGAGTTTGAAGAACAACAACAATATTTTTAGCCAATATATGCTCTACTTTTCAAAAGCAATATTTGACTTGCAGTGGACCGTGGTCCTTGGTAGAGATAGTAGAGATAAATAGCTTGCAATAAAATTTCCAGAGTGTAAATTATTTTAACCAGTACTCATTTTTGTTTTACTGCAACCAAAGCAAAGATAGAAAGAGGAAGGCAGTTTAAAATGATAACATAAATGATAAAATATAGGTGATGAAACTAGAGATATCTTAAAGGCAAACAGACATATGAGCAGGTGCCTCATATTCTTATGGTATCTGTGTTGCTTTTACAGTTAACACTGCCTTGTACAAAATGTACAGTCTCATTCACATTTCCAGTTAAATCATAGTAACTTCAAGACAATATATTTCAGTTTAGTCGCTACTACCTTCTCTAGTTCTATTTGCATTTTTGATAGATAATGCAGTCTGTCTATGTATCTTCTAATATATCTACCATCTAATATTGTTATATATAACATATATCACAATTAAGGGATTATAATTTTTCTTTAATATGCATATATGCAAATAGTTTTTCACTTGTTGAGTATTATTCAAAGAGCTGGATTTCATACAGACATGTCTATACAAGTATATTCAGTATTGACCAGTTCCTCATCCTTTATTCTTTTCTTTCTCCTTATGTCCTCTACCTATTCTCTTCTATCCTTGCTGTCCTCAGACAACAGTATTTTTTTTGTGCTTTCATGTCTCACATTTTTTTAGATTGCTTAAGAGAAAAAAAAACATATATATACATATATGGCTATATGGATTATAAAGTTTCTTTAAAAGTCATACTTTAATTGGTTAAAATGAAACAAGCAGATTCACACACACACAAAAAAACCCTGTATGTATACATGTACACATAACTCTTTGCAACCAATTTTCCAATCGTCATTCTTTTCTTTGGGTTTTTTTTTTTGAGTGATCTTTCTCTTCTCCATGTAAATTACACCCACTTTTAGTATAGTACCACTATTTTGTCCTAATATTTAGTGAATACTTTCACTGTATACATAATATTGTGTTCCACATTTCAATTTTTGTTTCATTCAGTACTATGAATGAATTGTTACAATGTAATCTAACTTACCTTATTTCTGATGATAATTCAGTCATTTAATATTAACATTTATTTTGCCCTAATAGTTAGTGAATACTTTGGCTGTAAATATAATGTTGGGTTTCAAGTTTTAATTTTTGTTTCATTCAGTACTATGAATACATTGTCATAATGTAATCGAAATTACCTTATTTCTGATGAGAATTCAGTCATTTAATATTAATAATTCCCCCTGTAGTCAACAAAGTATTCACAACTGATTTTCAAGATTCTCTTTCATCTTTTTCTCTATGCAATCTGAATGAGTTGGCTGTAGGGCTAGATTTATTTTTGTGTATCATGCTTAGAGTTCTTCTTCTATGCAAATGTTCACATAAGTGTTACCTTAACAGTTGTAGTTGTAGGATTTCTTTCCTTGTCCTGTTTATTTATTTGTTTGATATTTCTTTGATCACACTACTGAAGGCTGAATATTAAGCATAAAGGGTAGAAGTTTCTGGAACACTCTTTCAGTTCTATGATTCTTACAGTTGTAACTGCTCATTCCTTTCCACATGCTAATAGTTTATTTTTATTTTTTTTTTATTTCTCCTCCTCTTTGTATATATACTTAAATGTTTGAAACAATCACTTAAGGAGTGAGACCAAATAGAGATAATATAAATTCCAAGTAGCAGTTTCTGCAGTCATTCCATATTTAGAAGTTTGATGATAAAAACTGGCAGATAAAATATCACGGTTAAAAAAAATATCACTGTTGACCCTAAATTTTACTTTTTAAGTGACCATTTAAATAGATTTACATACTTAAGCATTATAATTACATGGATTTTATAAGTTAGAGCCCACAGTTCTTATGATGAAAGACATGTGTCACCCCTGGTTCATATTTGGGTCTGCAGACTCTGTTTATGTGCAGGGTCTGAAATATGGTGAACATTCAGGAAATACTTGAAGAGAGTTATCTCTAGGACTGGATGAGTTAGTGCTGTGGGGTTATATAAACCTTGGAAGATATATCCCTTGTTTCTCTTAATAGATATGTGGTGATTCATTTGGTATGTTAACTGGACTGAGACATGGTGTTAAGTTCAGATATTTGGTTATAAGCATTTTGACTATGTCCATATGGGTGTTTTTAGATGGGATTAGAATTAAAGAAGGTAGATTTATTGAGATAGAGTCAACTCTGTGCTATAGGAGAGAGTTAAATAAGACAAAGACCAAAAAAAAAAAAAAAAAAAAAAAGACAAAGACCTGAATAGAATACAAAACTGCTGACTTTTCAACAGTTTTGAAAAACTCTTTTGTATCACGCTCTAAAAACTGTGGCATTAATCTCTTTTCCTGCCTCTTGACTCAAATAAGCATTAGTTATTTCTGGGGGCTCAAACTGGCCACTCTCCAAGCAAGAACTATATCCTGAGCTTTAGGCTTTTGACACGGAATGATAATCATAGAATATAGATTTCAGCTTGCCAACTCAACTTGCAGAACTTGGATTGGCTCCTCTGCTGATTGTGTGACATAACTTTTTATATTTTTGTATATGTAGGCATGTCTACAATGTTTTTGCTAAATACAGTATAAACATATAACTAGATACATATTTATACAAACCCACATTCAAATTATTGTTTCTCTGGAAAATCTACCACAGAAAATATGATGGTATATGAAGCTACTACTTTCTTACTAAGTAAGTCTTTAAAAGGGAATTATTGATTGAGACTTTTCATTTATGTGCAGCTACAAATACATAAATTGATTTGTTAGGTAATCTGTCATTCTACTATCCTGATTTTAAATTCACTGTTCTTATTAATATTATGATAATTTAATATATCGACTATAATTGATGAAAGAGTCAATATAATTTGTTAATTTTAAGAATACAACCAACATATAGTACATCTCATTGTAAATAATTTATTAGTTAATTCACTTAGTTCTCACATTTTAATGACATATGTACTAATCTAATCTTCCAACCTACAAAAAAATTACTGGGACTCCTCTCCATCTCCTCCCCCCCCCCATCCAGTGGCTTTCATTGAAACCATAGCTTACTTATTTTTTTCTACCAGCAAGCCTCAGAGATCTTTTTGTCTCCAGCACTGAGATTAAATTCCTGCCTGTGTGCAATCATTATTAATAAGTTTTAGAGATCAAATTCAGGTCCTCATGCTTGATTGGCAAGTATCTTGTCTACAAATCTATATCTTCACACCAATCATCATTTTTTTTATGCCAGCTTCCCCCTGAGCTAGGTATTTTAATAAATTATCACTGTGTCATCTCACTAAAAACAAAACCTAGAAGAGGAGGAGAACTGCTCCTATCTGTGGACTTAGAGAGTGGACTTAGATGAGGTAGGGAGGGTGGGATTGGGAGAGAATGAGGAAGGGGGTATAGCTGGGATACGAGGTAAATAAACTGTAATTATTATGAAAAATAAAAATTTAAAAGAAAAAAGAAAAAACATAACTCATTAAATATATAACATTGAGACTTAGAGATTATTAAAGTTAATCTGTGTTGATGTTCACTGTGGGATATGTCAGCTTGCATCCCACATCTATGACTTTTTAACATCTTTCCTGTTGAATTTATTTGAACTAAGGATAAGATTTGATTTGGTATGAGAAGGAACACTGGCTTTTTACCTATGTGCCATAGCTGAGGATAGGGAACCATGACAAATTTGAAGGCCTATTTCAAATGCTATTGAGAGAGAATATTGAAACTTCTTTTTGAAAACTTAAGTTTTCGTGAGTACTTCTCAGGGAAGGATTAATAGTAACATGTACCAACATGTAAGTGTTAAGAGCAAAGGTTTCAAAAATTCCAAAAGAAAATACAATTAAAGTGAATTTAAAATATATCAAAAAATGTCCATTTCTATTAATATCTGCCACTCACCCCACTCAGTGGTTTCTTCTTTTACTGATGCATAAAAATTGTTTATTAACATGCTATGTTACCTAAGAACATATTTTCTTTTTAATTGATTAATTGATTGATTTATAGTTTATTCACTTGTCTCCCAGTTGTAGCCACCTCCCTCATCTTCCCCTAGTCACATCCTCCCTCCCTCTTCCTCCACTATCTCTCTCCCTAGTTCACTGATAGGGGAACTCTTTCTCCCCTACTGTCTGGACCTAACCTATCAGGTCCCAGCAAGACTGCTTGGATTCTCTTCCTCTTTGGGCTGGCTAGGTAGCCCCACCAGGGAGAAGAGATCAAGGAGCAAGCAACCAAGTTCATGTCAGAGACTTTCTCTTCTTCTCTTACCAGGAAACCCACATGGAGACTGAGCTGTCTGTGGGCTTCATCTGAGCAGGGTGTTTAAGTTCTCGGCATGCATGGTCCTTGGTTGATATATTACTCCCTGCAGTCTCCCCTGGACCCAGGTTTTTTTGCTTTGTGGTCCCCTTGTAAGGCTCTTGTCCCCTTCTGTCTCCCTCCTTCCAAAAGACTCCCTGAGCTCTGTCCAAAGATTTGCTGTGAGTCGCTACATCTGCTTTAATCCTCTACTGGGTGGAGTCTTTCAGAGGACACCTGTGGTAGACTCCCATTGTGTTTCCTCTCTTCTATTACCCATGTCTATCCTGTTTCCCTTCACAATGAGAATTAAGCATCTTCTATAGGGTCCTCCTTGTTGTTTACCTTCTTTAGGTCTGTAGATTTTAGTATGTTTATCCTATATAATATGTCTAATATCCACTCATAAGTGAGTAATACCATACCTGTCTTTTTGCTTCTGGGTTATATCAGTCTGGATGACTGATTTTTTAGTTCCATCCATTTGACAGCAAATATCATGATTTCCTTGTTTTTAATAGTTGAGTGGTATTCTATTGAGTAGATGTACCATAATTTCTGTATTCATTCCTCAACTGAGGGGCATCTGGGCTGTTTCCATCTTCTGGCTATTACAAATAAAGCTGCTACGAACATGGTTGAACAAATGTCCTTATTGTGTACTTGAGCATCTTTTGGATATATGCCTAGGAGTGGTATAGCTGGATCTTGAGAAAGTGCTATTTCTAATTGTCTGAGAAAGCGCCAGATTGATTTCCAAAGTGGTTGTATAAGGTTACTTTCCCACCAGCAGTGGAGGAGGGTTCCCCTTTCTCCACAATCTCTCCAGCATGTGTTGTCACTTGAGTTTTTGATCTTAGCCATTCTGATGGGTATAAGGTGAAATCTCAGGGTTGCTTTGATTTGTATTTACCTGATGACAAAGGACATTGAGCATTTCTTTAAGTGTTTCTCTGCAATTCGATATTCCTCTGCAGAGAATTCTCTGTTCAGCTCTGAACCCTATTTTTGGATTAGATTAACTGATTTGTTTCTTCTTACCTTCTTGAGTTTTTTATATATTCTGGGTATTAGCCCTCTGTCAGATACAGGGTTGGTGAAGATCCTTTCCCAGTCTGTAGGCAGTTATTTTGTTCTGATGACAGTGTCCTTTGCTTCAGAAGCTTTTCAGTTTCATGAGGTCCCATTTATTGATTGTTGCTCTTAGAGCCTGTGCTGTTGGTGTTCTGTTCAGGAAGTTGTCTCATGTGCCAATGAGTTCAAGGCTTTTCTCCACTTTTTCTTCTAAGTGGTTTAGTGTGTCAGGTTTTATATTGAGGTCTTTGATCCACTTGGACTTTAGTTTTGTGCAGGGTGATAAGTATGGATCTATATACATTTTTCTATATGTAGACATCCAGTTAGACCAGCACCATTTGTTGAAGATGCTGTCTTTTTCCACTGAATGTTTTTGGCATCTTTGTCAAAAATCAAGTGTTCATAAGTGTGTGGATTTATTTCAGGGTCTTCTATTGGAGTCCATCGATGCACCAGTCTGTTTCTATGCCAGTACCATGCAGTTTTTAGTATACTATATTCATGGGT
Source organism: Psammomys obesus (assembly GCF_907164565.1). NCBI lineage: Eukaryota > Metazoa > Chordata > Mammalia > Rodentia > Muridae > Psammomys > Psammomys obesus. The sequence goes on along the minus strand of NW_026596134.1, from coordinate 15,313,785 downwards.
CAGTAGTATCAGCATAGTCAAAATGGCCATCTTACCAAAAGCAATCTACAGATTCAATGCAATTCCAATCAAATTACCTACACAATTCTTTACAGACCTTGAAAGAAAAATTCTTAACTTCATATGGAATAACAGGAAATCCAGAATTGCTAAAATAATCATTTACAATAAACGATCTTCTGGAGGTATCTCCATCCCTGATCTCAAGCTGTACTATAGGTACAATATTTTTAGCCTGTTATTATATCTATTTTATTATATATTTCCCAATTTTCAATTGAGGCCAATGTGTAATTTTCTACTTATCCAACATTTATTAAGATATACTTTTGTATTTAATCACGGTTTCAGAGACACAATTTTGTATTCTTCAATAAAAGATAAACAGTCTCAACCTTAGGAATTCTAATTAAATAAGCAGAATGGTTGAGTTTCCCACAGAAGACTTTTTATACCTATTTTCTGCTCATGGGTCAAGTGAGCTTCACAGTTAGAAAATGCATCTCTTAAGGGTTAAGGAGGTCTTCCTGTGGCTAAATCACTTGCCCTTGACAAATGTGACCAGAATTTGAATACCATGTAAACCAGGCATGCTGGTGCACATCTGTAATCACAACACTATTTCAGTAAAAGGGGAGGCAGGGAAAGAGTCCCCAAGGACATGTGGGACAGCTGGCCTGTTGTAAACAGTGCTAAACAACAAAGAGATGCTGTCTCTAGCAAGGAGGAAATTGAAAACCAACAGCATCCTAGGCTATCTTCTGACCACAACACATGAACTGTGACATGTTCAATACTCGCAAACATGAATGCACACACACAAACACACACACGGGGTGGGGGTGGAGAAAGAGACAGAGAGAGAAATAAACGAAAGCCTATTCTTTAAAGGCCTTGCATTCAGTCATTGCCACCTGGGTTCTGATTTTAAGCACAAGTTCTTTTTTTTTCTGCTGAGTTTTTTGACAGGATACTACAAATGTTTCAACTATTTGAATTGTAAAAGTTTTTCTCCCTTGTGTGTAAGCTTTCTCACTTCAAGATAAATGACCCACTTACTTATTGTATTAGAAAAGAGGTGTTATTTTTTTTTAGAACTACAGTCATTATACTTTTAAAATTCTCTAAAGAAGGCTCTATATCCTTTTGAATTATTTAGCAAAGATTTACATTATGCTATAAGTATAATTAAGCTAATATAGAAGAAAAATACCAGAGATATAGTTTCTTAGTTGCATTAAAACTTTGTTTATGACAGTAATAATCATGGGTAGTAGGAACTCATTTGATGATACCAAAACATTTTAGCATTCCTTTTGGTAATATTTCAATTTTTATGTATAATTATCCTCTGGTAGTTGTTTTTATAATTCTATTGGTGGTGAATTTAGTCACCTTATATCATTAAACATAGCATGATGAAATTGGACTTCCTGGAGTTCTTATGGAGTCACTAATAATATTATACACACAAATTTAATAAAAATTTTCTCTCCAACTATTATATGGATGAAAGGAAATAACTTTGGGAAAATAGTCTTAAAATAATTGTTTTGTTAATATGCTAATATAGTGACCCTGTTACTGAAGGGATTATGGTTATAAGTTTTCACTTAAATTCCTCACTTCTACCCCGAAATTATGTACTTACATTACCATATAATCATGATATATTATTTTTATTGTACAATTACAACTCAGATTCTTTCCAGACTTACTCTCAGGAGAAAAATTTCAACATAATCTAGCAACATGATGTATGGTAAAAAATTAAGACTATGAATAAATTATTCCAAAATACCTTATGGAAACTTATGATTGGTAGTTTTTAATATTCAATATTATTCAATCATATTTAATCAATTCCAATAGATTACATACAAACACAGTAGTAGGTTTTTGAGGCAATTGTTCTTTTCTTTAAATAACTCATTTTCTGAGTATTTGCGATAAGTTCCAGGTAACCATTTGTGGAGAAAAAAATCTTTCGACAAAATCTTTTTTTTATTTTAATTTTTATTAATTACACTTTATTCACTTTTTATCCCCCCTCTAGCTCCCTCTCCCTTCCCCACTCAATTCCACCCTCCCTCCCCCTTTGCCATCCATGTCCTTTCCCAAGTCCACTGATAGGGGAGGTCTTCATCTCCTTCCTTCTGATCCTAGTCTATCAAGTCTCATCAAGAGTGGCTTCATTGTCTTCTTCTGCATCCTGGTAAGGCTGCTCCCCCACTCAGGGGGAGCTGATCAAAGAGCAGGCCAATTGGTTTCTGTCAGAGACAGTCCCTGTTTCCTTTACTATGGAAACCACTTGGACACTGAACTGCCATATGCTATATCTGTGCAGGGGTTCTAGGTTATCTCCATGAATGGTCCTTTGTTGGAGTATCAGTCTCAGAAAAGAACCCTGTGCCCAGTTTTTTTTGGTTCTGTACCTGTCCTTGTGGAGCTCCTGTCCCTTCCAGGTCTTAAAATTTCCCACTTCTTTTTTTTTTAATTTTATTTTTTTTCTTATCAGTTACGTTTTATTAACTCTGTATCCCATCTTCTGATATCTTCTTCAATTTCTTTCTTCAGAGACTTGAAGTTTTTCTCAAACAGTTCTTTCACTTGCTTGGTTAGTGTCACCCGAAGGTACTTTATGTTATTAGTGGCTATTGTGAAGGGTGTTGTTTCCCTAATTTCTTTCTCAGCCTTTTTGTCTTTGGTATACAGGAGGGCCTCTGATTTTTTTGAGTTGATTTTGTATCCTGTCACGTTGCTGAAGGTGTTTATCAGCTGGAGGAGTTCTCTGGTTGAATTCTTGGGGTCGCTCATATATACTATCATATCATCTGCGAATAGTGACACTTTGACCTCTTCCTTTCCAATTTGTATCTCCTTGATCTCCTTTAGTTGTCTTATTGCTCTGGCTAGGACTTCAAGTACTATGTTGAAGACGTATGGAGAGAGTGGGCAGCCTTGTCTTGTCCCTGATTTCAGTGGGATTGATTTAAGTTTCTCTCCATTGAGTTTGATGTTGGCTATAGGCTTACTGTATATTGCCTTTACTATGTTTAGATATGTGCCTTGTATCCCTGATCTCTCCAAGACTTTAAACATGAATGGGTGTTGGACTTTGTCAAATGCTTTTTCAGCATCTAAGGAGATGATCATGTGGTTTTTCTCCTTCAGTTTGTTCATGTGGTGGATTACATTGATGGATTTCCATATGTTGAACCACCCTTGCATTCCTGGGATGAAGCCTACTTGGTCATGGTGGATGATATCTTTGATGTGTTCTTGGATTCGGTTTGCAAGTATTTTATTGAGTATTTTTGCGTCAATGTTCATAAGAGTGATTGGCCTGAAATTCTCCTTCTTTGTTGAGTCTTGGTGAGGTTAAGGTATCAGGGTGACTGTCGCTTCATAAAATGAGTTTGGTAATGTACCTTCTGTTTCTATTTTGTGGAATAGTTTGAGGAGAATTGGTGTTAGCACTTCTTTGAAGGTCTGGTAGAATTCTGAGCTGAAACCATCGGGCCCAGGACTTTTTTTGGAGGGGAGACTGTGAATGACTGCTTCAATTTCCTTGAGGGTTATAGGGCTATTCAGCCTTTCTACCTGATCTTGACTTAATGTTGGAAAATGGACTCTATCAAGAAAATTGTCCATTTCATTTAGGTTTTCAAATTTTGTGGCATATAGGCTTTTGGAGTATGACCTAATGATTGTTTGAATTTCCTCAGTGTCGGTAGTTATGTCACTGTTTTCATTTCTGATTTTGCTGATTTAGATAGATTCTCTCTGCTTTTTAGTGAGTTTGGCTAAGGGTTTTTCTATCTTGTTGATTTTTCTCAAAGAACCAGCTTTTTGTTTCATTGATTCTTTGAATAGTTTTATTTGTTTCTAATTGATTGATTTCAGCCCTGAGTTTGATTATTTCCAGCCATCTGCTCCGCTTGGGTGTATCTGCTTCTTTTTTTTTCTAAGGTTTTCAGTTGGGCCATTAAGTTGTTTGTATGTGATGTTACAAATTTCTTCTTGAAGGCACTTAGTGCTATAAATTTTCTTCTGAGCACTGCTTTCAATATGTCCCATAAATTTGGGTATGTTGTGCCTTCATTTTCCTTGAATTCTAGGAAATCTTTAATTTCTTTCTTTATTTCTTCCTTAACCCAGCTGTCATTGAGCAACAAGTTGTTCAGTTTCCATGTGCGTGTCGGCTTTTTGTTATTTCTGTTGTTGTTGAGGTCCAGCTTTAGTCCATGGTGGTTAGATAGAATAGAAGGGATTATTTCAATCTTTTTGTATCTGTTGAGGCTTGCTTTATGACCAACTATATGGTCTATTTTGGAAAAGGTTCCATGCGTTGCTGAAAAGAAGGTATACTCTTTTGAGTTTGGATGAAAAGATCTGTAGACGTCTATCAGGTCCATTTGATTTAGGGACTCTGTAAGTCTTTTTATTTCCCTATTAGTTTTCTGTCTAGTTGATCTGTCCCTTGGTGAGAGTGGAATGTTGAAATCTTCCACTATTAAGGTATTAGGATCAATATGTGATTTAAGCTTTAATATTGTTTCATTTACGAATGTAGGTGCTCTTGTATTTGGGGCATAGATATTCAAAATTGTGATGTCCTCTTGGTGGATTTTTCCTTTGATGAGAATATGGTGGCCCTCCTTATCTTTTTTGATTAACTTGGGTTGAAACTCTACTTTATTAGATATTAGGATGGCTACTCCAGCTTGTTTTCTGGAACCATTTGCTTGAAAAACCTTTTTCCAGCCCTTTACTCTGAGGTAGTGTTTATCTTTGTTGCATAGGTGTGTTTCTTGGATGCAACAGAATGTTGGATCCTTTTTCCACAACCATTCTGTTAGTCTGTGTCTTTTTATTGGGGAACTGAGTCCATTGATGTTGATAGATACTAGTGACGAACAATTGTTACTTACTTTTGATGTGGGATTGGTGGTGTCACTGAGTTTCATTGCTTGTATTCTTTTGGGGTTTTTGTTGTGTAGTTATTTATTTCTTCTGTTTCCTTCGATGTAGTTGTTTTCTTTGGTTTGGAGTTTCCCTTCTAGTAACTTCTGTAGAGCTGGGTTACTATGTAGATATTGTTTAAATTTTGTTTTGTCATGGAATATTTTGAATTCTCCGTCTATGTTGATTGAAAGTTTTGCTGGGTATAGTAGTCTGGGTTGGAATCTGTGGTCCCTTAAGGACCTGTTAGAAGAAAAAGTGGGGGAGAGCCTTTAACTCATTGGACAAAATCTTATAGTTGTTCATTCTACCTTTTTCTAATGTACAGTTCATTATGATGAACCAAATAATATTTAAAATAATTTAAAAGTACTGTTTATAAGTATGTCTAGCCACATAAATAAGAAAATACGTATTACTTAAAGGAGTTATGTGTATAATATAATCATTTTAATAAATCAGATCAATCAATGACTGAAAAGAAATAGCTAAAAAGATGAAGAGTTAGTTGGGACCCAGATACCTTCCAAGAACTGCTAATTATTATCTTATAAAATGAGTTGCCAAGGAAGAGGACAGGGTGTAGAAAATAAATAGGTGGAATATACTAGCAAGCAAGCAAGCAAGCTTGCAGGACATACTAGGATGAATATGTACTAGGAACTAAGATACCAATTGGCTCTACTCATCATGTAGTAATGCAAAACATGATAACCCCCACCACATCATCAACCTGGATATGCTGATGTTCTATGAGAGACAACACTCTTCCCTGTGACATGGAAAGTCTGCTGAAATTTGTCACATTGAACTTACATCTTTGTCAGGAAAAAATGCAGAGTACATGCATCTTCTTTGTTTTCTTTTATTTCCTCTCTATTTCCCTTATTTCTTTTTCTACCTCCATCCCTTCTTTTATCCTTCCTTCTTTTTTCTTACTTTCCTTCCTTCAGTCTTTGCTGGCAAGGTGCAAATACACAAAGATTGTTATTTCTTCTCATTTTTTCATCCCTCTTCCTGTGTGTGTTTGTTTGCATGTGTGTATGCATAATATATGTACAATGTATGCCAAGTAAATTTTCGTGCATTTTTTCTTGTTGATGTTTGAGAACAAAATGTTTGTTCTCCTCTTTTATCATAGAGGTCCTGGAAATCTAACTTAGGACTTGTTGGCAAGTGCCTTCACATACTGAGCAATCTCCCCAGCTTTCATTTCTTTTAAAAAAAAAAAAGCTGTCCATTTAAATGACATTTTAAATAGGACTCCAGTGGCAGATAAAATAGGACAAGCAACTGACAAATGGAATGTCATAAAACAAAAAGCTTCTGTACAGCAAAGGAAACTTCCACTTTGTAATATGTCTAGAAGTTTCTCAAAACAAAACAACAACTGCATCAATAACAGAACAGAAGCAAAACAACTATACACCCCAAATATATCCAAAGTATTTATATCTTACTACAGAGATACTTGCACATCTGTCTTTATTTCTGCCTTATGCAGAAAAGCTAGGAAGAGGAATTGAACTAGATGACCACCAATAAATGAATGGGTAATAAAAATATGGTGAATAGGTACAGTAGAATATTATTCAGTTATGACTAAAAGATAAAATGTAAAATTTGAAGACAAATACAATCATAAAATTATACTGAGATCACCCAGCCAAAAAGACAAATGCCGTCATGTGTCCTTTCTCACATATGGGTGATAGCTCTAAATCTGTGTGTGTGTGTGTGTGTGTGTGTGTGTGTGTCTTCAGCTTAGAGTACATGTGGAAGGCAGGAGGGAGAATTTATTTTGGAAGTTCTGATAGTAGAGTATAGGTAAATGAACAGAGAGTAGGGAAATACTGGCAACAGGGTGTTCAAGCAGATAAGAAATGAAGTGTGGGTTCCAAGATAACAGCAATCAGTGTGTACCATATCTGAGAGGCAGAGGATCTGTAGACCATGCAAACAGTGGAAGCACAGAGATCATGGAGACCAACAGAGCTAAAAAATTCTGGACTCAGGGGTCCTGCAGAGACAATTACTCCAATCAAGGACCATGCATTGAGATTGCCTAGATCCCTAGCTCAGGTCTAGCCCATAAGCAGCTCAGCCTCCAAGTGGGTTCCCTAGTAACAAGAGCAGGGGTTATCACTGGCATGAACTTAGTGGCAGGCACTCTAATCACCTACGCCTCGGGGGTACAGCCTTGCCAGGTCACAGAGGAAGAAATAATAAATGGTAGTAATAATAATAATAAAATTTAAAAAAAAATTGCCCAGAATAGTACAGCCCAGAAAAGTCTGAGTAGCAGAGACATGAAGTCTGGCAGGTTTGTGAGCCGAGGCCCAGCTACCTTCTGAGACAACATGAGATTACCACCAAACCCAAGCCCATCTGGGCACCTGTGCTCTCACACTGTGCTCATACCCCAATGTACAACATCACCCCGCCCTGAGCATTCACACCCCCTGACCTTCAATGCACACTTCCATACCCAAACCCACACCCGGGTTGATTCTTTTAGAAAATGAACAAGATAGACAAACCCCTTTGCCATACTAACTAAAAGGCAGAGAAACACCATCAAAAAAAAAAAAAAAATCAGAAACGGAAAAGGGGACATAATGAGACACTGTGGAAATCCAATGAATCATTAGGTCCTACTTCAAAAGCCTATATGCAACAAAATTTGAAAATCTAAATGAAATGGACAGTTTTCTTGATAGATTCCATTTACGAAAGTTGATTCAAGATCAGCTAAGTAAATTAAATAGTCCTACATCCCCTAAGGAAATACAAGCTTTCATCAAAAGTCTCCCATCCAAAAAAAGCCCACGGTCAGATGGTTTCAGCTCAGAATTCTATCAGGCCTTCAAAGAAGAGCGAATTACAATACTCTTTAAACTATTTCACAAAACAGAAGGCACCTTAACAAACTCATTCTATGAGGCCACAGTCACCTTCATACCTAACCCACACAAAGACCCCAAAGAAAGAGAACTTCAGACCCATCTCTCTTATAAACATTGACAAGAAAATACTTAATAAAATACTCGCAAACTGAATCCAAGAACATATAAAAGATATCATTCAAAATGACCAAGTAGGCTTCATCCCAGGAGTGCAGGGGTGGTTCAATATAAGGAAATCCATCATTGTAATTCACCTTATGAACAAACTGAAAGAAAAAAAAAACATGATAATTTTCTTAGATGCTGAAAAAGCATTTGACAAATTCCAACACCTGTTCATGTTTAAAGTCTTAGAGAGACCAAGGATACAAGACACATACCTAAACATAGTAAAGACAATATAGGACAAGCCTACAGCTAACATCAAACTAAACTGAGAGAAATTTAAATCAATTTCACTGAAATGAGGCTGCCCACTCTCTCTGTATCTCTTCAACAAAGTACTTGACATTCTAGCTAAAGTAACAAGACAACTAACTAAAGGAAGTCAAGGGGCTAGAAATCAGAAAAGAAGACAAAATATCACTAGTCCCACCTGAGAAGACAGTATACATGAATGAACCCCATGTTTCTGCTAGAGAACTTCTACAGCTGATAAACACCTTCAGCAAAGTGGTTGGATACAAAATTAACTAAAAAAAAAAATATCACTAATCCTCACTTATACAAAAGAGAAAAGGGTTGAGAAAGAAATTAGGGAAACAACACCCTTCATAATATTTAAAAATAAAATACATTGCTATAACTCTAACCAAGATAGTGAAAGACTTGTGTGAAAAAAAAACTTCAAGTCTCTGAAGAAAGAAATTGAAGAAGATATCAGAAGATGGAAAGCTCTCTCATGCTCATTGCTAGGTAGTGTTAGCATAGTAAAAATGGCCATCCTACCAAAAGCAATCTACAAATTCAATGCAATTTTCATCAAAATAATTCTTCACAGAACTGGAAAGAACAATTCTCAACTTCATATGGAAAAGCATAAAACAAACAAACAGAACACAACAAAACAAAACAGAATAGTTAAAACAATTCAGTACAATAAAAGATCTTCTGGAGGTATCTCCATCCCTGATTTCAAGCCGTACTATAGAGCAATAGTAATAAAAACTTCATGGTACTGGCATAGAAACAGAATGGTGAATCAATGGAATCAAATAGAAGACACCGAAATAAACCCAGACACCTATTTGACACCTAAATTTTGACAAAGTCAAAACCATACAATGGAACAAACACAGCATCTTCAAAGAATGCTTCTGATCTAACTGGATGTCTATACATAGAAAAATGCAAATGGATCCATACTTATTACCCGGCACAAAACTAAAGTCTAAGTGGATCAAAGACCTCAAAATAAAACTAGACCCACTAAACCTGTTAGACGAAAAGTGGGGAAGAGCCTTGACATCATTGGTACAGGAGACATCTTCCTGAGCAGACCAGCACAGGCTCTAAGATCAACAATAAATAAATGGGCCCTCATGAAACTGAAAAACTTCTGTAAATCAAAGGACACTGTCGACAGAACAAAAGGACAGCCTACAGACTAGGAAAATATCTTCACCTACCCTACATCTGAGAGTGTGCTAATATACAGAATATATAAAGACTCCAAGAAATTAAACACCAAACAAGCCAAATAATCCAATTAAAACATGGAGTACATATCTAAACAGAGAATTTTCTATAGAGGAATATTGAGTGGCACAGAAACACTTAAATAGATGTTCAGCGTCCTTAGTCATCAGGGAAATGCAAATCAAAACAAACCTGAGATTTCACTTCACACTCATAAGAATGGTTAAGATCAAAAACTCAAGTGACAACACATGCGGGAGAGGATGTGGAGAAAAGGGAACGCTCCTTCATTGCTGGTGGGGATGTAAACTTGTACAACCACTTTGGAAAACCACTGGCATTTTCTCAGACAATTAGGAATAGCAAGATCCATCTATAGCACTTCTAGGCATATATCTGACATATGCTCAACTAAACAACAAGGACATTTACTCAACCATGTTTGTAGCAGTTTTAGTTGTAACGGCCAGAATCTGGAACCAACCTAGATGCACCTCAATGGAGGAATGGATACAGAAATTGTGGTACATTTACACAACGGAATACTACTCAGATGTTAAAAACAAGGAAATCATGAAATTTGCAGGCAAATGGTGGGAACTAGAGGAGATCATCCTGAGTGAGGTATCCCAGAAGCAGAAAGAACCACATGGTATATACTCACTCCTAAGTGGATATTATGTCTAAAAAGAAAGAATGTGCCAAAAATAAATAATAAAAAATATGTAGAAAGTTTCAGAAAATTCTGGTAAAACATAGTAATAAGCTCAGAAGCCAACTGTACATGTTGAACATTTGAGGAGATGAGCTGGAACAGATCAGCTTGAACCTTTGTCCTATCTGGTAACCTTTACCTTCTTGTGACACTGCACTCTCCCTTGAATGCTTAATGAAATTGTATCACATCATATTTACATTACTTTTCCTGTTGCAGAATCTTGAGGTGTTGTCACCTCTTGATATTATTTTTGCCCATGGTCTCACAATCCTCTTGTTTTACTGAATGAAGTGTTATGTTATAGACTGCAAAAGATAATTACAAGGACACAATGGTTTTGCCGGAGTTGTTCTTGCTACTCTTATCAGAGACATGCCTAATTTACAGTGTTTCTTGTAAGATGTTCTGGTCACTCATAGATGGAGAAGATGGTATAATAACTGGAGCAAATAAACAACCAAGTGTACAAGCAAATGTGTGAGTAAGATTGAAGAAAGAGGTGCGTAAGGTGAGTACCCAATACAACTAGGCTGGGTAATTTAAGAAGCCATGCAGCCACTCCTGATGAGACCTCATAGACTAGGATCAGAGGGAAGGGGAGGAGGACCTCTCTTATCAGTGGACTGGGAGAGGGACAGGGGTGGGGAAGAGGGAGGGTGGGATTGGGAGGAGTGGTGGGAGGGAGGTACAGGGGGGATACAAAGTGAATAAACTGTAATTAATAAAAATTAAAATAATTATTAAAAAAAAGAATCAATTATCAGAACTCTACATAGGCTATATAAAATTCACGGAACATTTGTCTTTTCAAGATGTAGAGATCATTTGCAAAATATGTCTAATAATAATAGGTTTAGATATGGTAATATGCACTGTTCAGTGTTAGATAGGGAAAGATGAATGTAAAACATGTTTCACACATCAAGGATCTTTTCAAGTAGTTAAAGAAGGCAGAAAAACCTGTTATGTGGTAAATTACATACTATATTTCAATGATGGTTAAGTGTCCAGTGACTGTCATTATTCTTAGCTATCAGAAGGGAATTCTCCATGACGAGAAAGGTTGGATAAGAGGAAGAAGAGACCAAGAGATGAGAGAAACACAGCTTGTGAAGATTAGAGAAGATGACTTTTCAAAGAAAGTGTAAGGATCTTTTACCATCAGATAAGTAGAGAGATAGGGAGCAGAGCAGCAGCTGAGCTGGCAAGAAGAAAACATTCTTAACATTAATAATCCTCCCCAGCTATAATTCTCAGGACTTTCTGTCCATATTATCGAAGATAAAAGTGTAGATTCTGAATTGCATTCTTATTTTATTTGATATGCATCATAGCTTTAGCGTTAAGGAAATATGAAACAGTGGCCCTTTAGTCTTCACAGTAAATCTAGAATGCTTACTGTCAACCTGTTTGTGTTTTTCTGTGGGCATATGTACTTTGTACTAACTTCTACTGTGAACACACGTACAGTATCAGCTTCCAGAGTCTGGGCCATTAGGAATAATAGGCTGTTAGACATATGAATTCCATCCAACTCTTAAAAGCCCAGTAAACTTAATATAAGCAATCATTCTAAAATATTTTAGCAGAGACTTTTAGTTTTAAATTGAATTATTAACTCTTTATTCCATTTTAGTTTTTGTAAAATAGTGAATCTTTCCAGTTTGGATACAGCATACTTTCTAGCCTTACGCTTGATTATTTAACTCAATAACAAAATTGCTTAGTTTGGCAAGATCATTTAGCATACAGGATGTTAAAAACCTAAACTATGCACAGAAAATTGTATTCTGCCTCTTGATGAGAACAGCTCTTACCATTACCCCTTTCAAAATACATACATAGTAAAATGCATTCCTCATTACTGAAAGTATGTGAAGATAAAATTTCTTTATATCATTTGAGGTTTCTATGAAAACTTAAAGCCTCTGTGGAGGAACTTTTTTTCTTCTTTTTTAAAATTATTATCATTTTTTACAATATATTCCATTTGTATCCCTGCTGTGGCCCTCCCCCTGGTCTCCTCCCCTAGTCCTCCTCTTCTCCAACATTGCCCCTCCCCTAGTCCACTGATAGGGGGGACCTCCCCGCCTTCCACCTGATCCTAGCCTATCAGGTCTCATCAGGACTGGCTACATTGTCTTCCTCTGTGGCCTGGTAAGGCTGCATCCCCTCCCCCCAGGGGAAGGTGATCAGACAGCTTGCTACTGAGTTCATGCCAGATAAAGCCCCTGCTTCCCTTCCTAGGGACCCCACTTGGAGGCTGAGTCTATGGGCTACATCTGAGCCTGGGATGTAGGTCCTCTCCATGCAATGTCCTTGGTTGGTCCAACAACTTGGTGGCGCTATCAAGGGATCACATCCAGAGACCTTCTAGGTCTCTGTGACTTGGCCTGAATGCAGACATACCCTGAATACACACCTTATTGGCACACCTTTAGCACATAACTTGAATTCCAATCAATGACCCCTTCTGGAGGAACAGACGATGTTGAATCAGGGAAGGATTTGACAGAACGAGTTAGAGATAGGATAGCCCAAGGAGAGAGGGGGGAGGAGGCTCTATAAGAGCAGCACACAGAGAAAATTGGACAGACCGTGCAGTACAATGGAGGAGAGTATATGTACAGTAGAGTTTGTGCTGTCAGTACAGTTCAACATACCGTGCTGGAGTTCAGTGCAGTTCAATTTGTGGCGTTCAGAAGCAGTTTGTCCTAGCCAAACAGTTCAGTGAGAAGCATAGAGAAGCTAATTTGAATCAGTCAACTTGGAGAGGATTTTTGAGGCAAACAGCTTAGTTGAACCAGTCAGCCACAGTTCAGAAAGAACTAGAGAGGGTGAGCTTATTCATTCTTGGAGGCTGAAAACTTACTAGGCCTGTTGTAACATGCTTTACCCCTACTTAAACACTATAGACCCTCAGTTGAGACCTACTTTAGTTCTTAGCATCACTGTAGCTCCTCTGTTATCATCTGCTGTTTCCTTTACATTATCAGAAGCCATGTTGATCATAACATTAAATTAAGTTCAAGTTCTCAGGCCTGTAAGTACCTGAGACTGGCATACAGTTCAGTAGTTCAATACTTTCTGCTTAGACTAAAACAATAGATGATAAATGCATGTTCTGCTTGAATTAAAAATAAATGTATATCCTGTTAAAGTTATGATTGTAACATTCTGCTCTGTTTCTTACTCCCAGAAAGCTCCCTTACTGTAATCCCAGCCAATCAGCTTAAAGTGGTTTGTCTAGCTATGATACACTTGGAACAAACACTGGAACAGAATCAATTATGTGCCACCCCCTCACGTCCTATATCTGATTACCTGGTTGTTACCTGATTATTATTATTTTTTTTTTCATATTAAAACAACAACAATAAACCTGCCTTAGAAATAGACCAGCATCATAGTCTTGTGCCAGAGTCTCCCTGAATGGTCAGTTTTTGTTCAGCATTCAATGACCTTCCATCAGTCTGAGTCTGGTGTTTGAGTGGTCAGTGTGTGGCTATTCCTGAACTCATAACAGGCCTAGATTAGCAGGAGGAAGCTGAAAGCTGATCCTTCAAGATCAGGGTTAGCAGAAGATTAGGAGGCTAGAAGATTCCAGGACTAGGCCTTGAGATATTTAGATAGAAATGCTCTGGGCTCAGGCCTAGACATAAATTAGTAAAGCCTGAGAACCACTCTTATTTGATCCCATCATCTGAGGAAATAAAAACACTTACAAGCCCCCAAATCGGAAGTCTGATTCCAGATGTGCTTTTCTGACTATTCATTGCTCCTGCCTCTGGTCCATGTTATGTTTGTGTTCAGTTATGGATAATACTCCCTATCATCCTCATATCTAACCTGAAACTGCTCTAGGCTATTGTTTTACACTATAGCAAAGAGGAGTTATTAAAAATCACCTCTGTCAAAGTGCTGAGATTGCCTTGCCTGGCCCCAGTGGAAGAGGATGTGCTTAATCCTGACGCAATTTGGATGTTCCAGGGTGGGTTGGTTGTGAGGGGTGAGAAAGTAGGTGTGTCTTTTCCTTATGAGGAGTAGGAGAGGGAGATTGGGGGAAGAGAGAGTGACTGTGGGACCTAGAGGAGAGGAGGGAGGGGCTATGGTTCAGATACAAAGTGAATTAAATAAAAAGTGCTGAGGTAGTTCATGAACATTTATGGGCTGAACTCTCCTTGGAGGGTGTTAGGTGTTTTCCACAGTAAGTTGTAACGTCCCATTCACATTCTTATTTCCCAGTAAACTGATTTTTCCATTTACCAGATAAAACATCACATCATACTTTAATGGTGTGATTACACAATTTTTACTCCCATGTAATTAGGTGTATACATATTCTCTTTGACAACATCTCTTTTTCTCCTGTTAAGAAACTCTTTGTCTTTTCAAGCTAAAATCATACCTCTTCCCTCTTTTGTATATACAGGTTTCATTATAGTTCATGAAAATATGCCATCCTTGGATCTGAGCAATAGTGGCATGTTTTCATTTTTTTTAATCTACTATTAATATCTCATCAACAGAACAAGATATTTGATGACATTGAGCATGTAAGACATGCTAGTTCATACACATTTTTAGAAACATAGTATAACAATTTCTTTGCACTACTAAAGAGTAGAAGTTAATTACAACAAGATACTTTATATATTTGTAGCTATTATGAAGGGTGTAGTTTCCCTAATTTCTTTCTTAGCCCATTGTCATTTGTATAAAGGAAGGTTCCTGATTTTTTTAAAAATTAATCTTGTATCCAGCCACTTTGCTGAAAGTGTTTAACAGATGTAGGAGTTCTCTGTTGTTAGGAGCTCCACAAAAAGACCAGGAGAGCCAACTAACCAGGACACATAGGGGCTTGTAGAGACTAAAGCACCAACCAAGGACCATGCATAGCCTGGACCCAGGCCCTCTACAGAGATGTAGCAGATGGGCAGCTCAGACTTCATGTGGGTTTCCTAGTAAGGGGAGCAGGGACCTTCTCTGACATGGACTCTATTGCCTACTTCCTGATCAGTCCTCCACAGGCCCTTGGAATTGTCTCGCCAGGCCACAGGATAAGAGGATGCAGCTTAGTCCTTATGGGACTTGATGAGCTGCAGTGGGTAGGTGGGTGGGGCTCCACTTATCTGAGGAATAGGAGGGGAGGGAAAGGGAAGAAGGGTGAGGACGGGTAGGACCAGGAGGACAGGGGGTTGATTGGGATGTAAAATGAATAAATAAATTAATTAGAATAAGGAAAAACAGAACTGAATATAATGGACTAATAGCTAAGAAAAAAGTCAGTTACAAAAATTGAAGTTACTATAAGAAAATATAAAGAATGTTGCATTAAAATAAAAGGAAATTAGAGTACACTATGAGAATGAAGGAAGGTTTTCTTAATACTTGATTAGTAAAACTGAGTCCTGAAGAATAAAGGGAAACACATTAGGCAAAAATCAATGAAATTCTTCTAGCCAATCAGCAGGTATGCAAAGAGGTTTTAGCCTGTCAAATGGCACCAGTGTTTCAGTAATGTTAGATTCTAATGGCATACCTAGGAAAAAGAGTAAGCTATGCTACAAAACAGCACCGCTTTTGTTTGAAAACAGTGACTTTTTAAATATACACATACATTGGTGCCTTTAATAAAAACCAGATGGCTGTAGAATGTATAGGTCAGTCTACCTATATATTTGTGTTTATTGTAGCACTGTTCATAGAAGCCAAAATATGGAATTAGCCAGTTTCCATTAAAAATCATTAGATAAAGGAAATATGGAAGTTATATTTATGAAAGAGGGGTTTTATTTTTTTTTATTTATTACAATTTATTCACCTTGTATCCCAGCTGTAGCCCCCTCCCTCGTCTTCTTCCAATCCCACTCTCCCTGCCTCTTCTCCTCCCATGCCCCACCCCCAGTTCACTGATAGCAGAGGACTTCCTCCCCTTCCATCTGATCCTAGCCTATCAGGTCTCATCAGGATTCGATGCTTTGCCTTCCTCTGTGGCCTGGTAAGGCAACTTCCCCCTCATGGGGAGGTGATCAAAGAGCCAGCCACTGAGTTCATGTCAGAAACAGTCCCTGTTCCCCATACTAGGGCACCCACTTGTAAACTGAGCTGCTATGGGCTACATCTGTGCAGGGGTTCTAGCTTAGCTCCATGCATGGTCCTTGGTTGGAGTATCAGTCTCAGAAAAAGACATCTGTGCCCAGATAATTTGGTTCTGTGGCTCTCCTTGTGGAGCTCCTGTCCCCTCCAGGTTTTTCATCTGCTGCTTCTCTCATAACATTCCTTGCATTCTGCCGAAAGTTTGGCTGCGATTCTCAGCATTTGCCTAGATACCATATTTTGGGTAATTTTTCAGAGGCCCTCTGTGGTAGGCTCCTGTCCTGTTCCCTGTTTTCTCCCTTTTCCAATGTCTATCCTGTTTGCCTTTCTGAATGAGGATTGATCATCATCAGGGACCTCCTTCTTACTTAGCTTATTTTAGAAATATAGAATTTAGTATGTTTATCCTATAACATATGTCTAATAACCACTTATAAGTGAGTATATATCATGTGTGTTTTTCTGCTTTTGGGATACCTCACTCAGGATGACCTTTTCTAGTTCCCACCATTTACCTGCAAATTTCACGATTTCCTTGTTTTTAATAGCTGAGTAGTATTCCATTGTATAAATGTACCATAATCTCTGTATCCATTCTTATGTTGAAAGACATCTGGGTTGTTTCCAGATTCTGGCTATTATGAATAAAGCTGCTACAAACATGGTTGAGCAAATGTCCTTATTGTATACTTGAGTAAGTTTTGGATATATTCGTAGGAGTGGTATAGCTGGGTCTTGAGGAAGTATATTTGTAATTGTCTGAGAAAGTTCCAGATTGATTTCCAAAGTGGTTGTCCAAGTTACACTCCCAGCAATGGAGGAGGGTTCCCCTTTCTCCACATCCTTTCCAGCATGTGTTGTCACTTGAGTTTTTTTAGGCTGTAAAGAAAAATGAAATCATGTCTTTTGCATGAAAATGAACAATCATAGTGGTAAGAGAAGCACGAGTCATATGCAGAACATAGAAACACACATGCAGGATATAGACATACACACATATGTAGAATATAGAAACACACACACATGTATACAAACAGACACACCTGAGCAAACTTACATCTGGAAAGAAAGTGGACCAATCATTTGGGGGGAAAAGAAGGTCAATAAAGGTTAAAGAGAGGCGAATGAGATGCACACACTGGATATGCTTTTATGAAAAAAAGAAAGAAAGAAAAGAAAAACATAATGACACCCACAACTTTATATATGGAATGAACACACATAAAACTAAACTAGTAAACAGCCTTTTATTTCTTACTAGATGTGTACAATTTAGAACAAACTTTACACTTTTACATTGGCCTGAAATTTTCTGAAGATTATTGCATGGATAATAATAGGTTTGTAAAGGGAAATAAACTGTGGCTAATGTGAAACCACCAAAACCACCAAGGCCAAAAAAAAAAAAAAAAAAAAAAAAAAAAAAAAAAAAAAAAAAAAAAAATTCACCACCACAACCAAAACAAAACAAAACAAAACAACAAACAAAACAAAACAACTAGGGATATGAGAAGAAAGGTTGGTAGCACAAAAAAGTTTTTAGAATAGGCTGAGTTTTTAATTCACTTAGAACGTTCATGTGGAGTTGTCCATTTAGAAGTCGTAAAAAAAGTTGAGAATGTTAAGAAACAAAAGGAAAGGGAGCTCCAGAGAAGGGTGACATTTGCTAGGAAGCATAGGAAGGCTCACTGGTAATTAAATGCGTGGACAAAAATGGAGATTACAGAGTATGATTATGGATCGTAGGGTCAGAGACACTGAGACCTCTTAAACCAGAAGAAGCAACATCAAGTGTTTGGTTTAGTAAAAGAGACCAAAAAACAGGAGTTAGGGCAGTGTTAGATAATGGAAGTGGAGAAGAAGGGACTGACCAACTCTTCTCTATGACAGTAAGAGAAGAGTGGATTGGGAGCTGTAATTTATGAGTATCAAAATAGAATGTGATGGCCAAACCAAGCTCTCTCTCTCTCTCTCTCTCTCTCTCTCTCTCTCTCTCTCTCTGTGTGTGTGTGTGTGTGTGTGTGTGTTACTAGGAGTCAGATCCTAAGCAGGGATATTATCTAGTAGAAAACAATAAAAGTATAACAACCTTCTTTAAAAAGTACTGGCGGTGCATGCCTTTAATCCCAGTATAGGCAAAGCAATGTCCATAATATAATGGCCTAATCTGTAATTGGCAGTGCAGGCAAAATGATTTTTGTCATGGCATGAATCCTATGGCCCTTAAGGTACTCACTATCGGTCAAGGTGTTTCCAGGAATTAAGTAGATAAGAAGCTTATTACAGTTTTCTTTCATCTATGTAAATAGAAAAGCTCAAACAAATTAAAGAAAGGCTACACTGAGTTATAGCAACTGGGAGTCTTGGCCTATGAATAGTTTTCTGATGAGCCAGTTTGAAAATCAAGATCCCCTTCAAAGAGGGACAGCCAGGTCCCCATGTGGAAAGACCTTTATAAAATGCTTAAGAGTTTTACTATTAGCTCTTTCCCCACCCTTCCCAAGAGTGATCTACAATACTTTACAAGGATAAATGTCCACTGTGGGAAAAAAAACAAAAAACAAACAACAACAACAACAACAAAAAAACAATCAGACATTCAGGCATGGATTGAACACTCATTCATTGAAATAGAAGCTTATGGAGGCTAGTTAATTAATAGAGAGTTGTTTGAAGTCTGACTCACAGTAGGTCCAGTGGGTTCCTGAACACATCCTGAGGTTAATCCTCCAGCCCCAGAGCATATAATTAAGATAGAAATACTTAAATTCCCACATTGGTTCCTTGATCTTTTATGTGAGGGTTATTGTTTTTGGAAAGGTGAAATGGAAGCCATCGTAGTTGCCTCTACCAGAGAAGACAGTGAACCCTAGGAAATATTGTATGTCTGGGGAAAAATGCAGAAATTAGGGCCACCATAAAGGCAGATACATGCAGATATCTGTGATTTCAAGACCAGCCTAGACTACATAGTGAATTCCAAGATAGTAAAGGCCACATAATGAGATCCCGTCTCAAAAAGATAAACAAACAGGATATATGATCATATGATGGAGATTATTTTCTACTAAGATAAGCTGTTGATATGTAGGGAATGCAGCATGACCGAATGGTCTTTGGGCATTGTATGGATGCAGGCAAAATAGGACACTCAATTGTTTTCTTTATGTTAGGGAATTAGTTCATCTATTAAGGTATGGTATCAGGAGTAGATACTTGTAAAATGTAATTACATTTAAAATAATTAGTGTGTGTGTAATAAGAAGCAAAACCATAAGGTTCGATATCTAAGCACTGTTCAGTTACCTGAAATATAAAATAGTAATGTTAGTGACAATTTTTAAATAAAGAAATATGAAATTCAATGGGCTTGTTTGAAGAAAATTCAAGGAAGTGGAGATAGAATACTATCGAAAACTAAGTATGGGAGAGACAGTGGTGACTCTAAAAAAAATTGAAAGCAACAAGCTATGAGATGATCAGTGATTATGAACCAGAGAAAACAGCAGCAGAACTGACAGATGAGCGTGGATGTAATTACAAACAAAATCCTATCAGTCTATTTTGCACATGTGGTCAATGATGTTATATAATTGCTGTGCAAAACCACAGACATAGAGCAATTAAGCCATTCCTATAATAGAGGAGTAAATTATGGAGTATCTCTCCTAATATTAAGTACTGCTATATAACCATTCTTATTAAAATAGTGTAGTCATGGTATAGGGACAAGCTAACAAAGCAACAGAACTGAATAGAGTATTCTAAACAAGAACCGTACATGAAAAGCTAACCAATGTTTCAAAAAAAAAAAATGCAGTCTGATTCAATAGAGGAAAGTTAATCTTTTCATTGAATGGCAGGGAGCAGTACAATGGACATGAGCAAATGACAAAACAAAAACTTAACTAAACAGATACCACCTAACAAGTAATCCATCGTCAGCTACTGTAATTCATGTGTGAGATCTATGGTCCCTCCCAGAAGGCACTCTCAAAAGTGAAAGAAGTGAAGCAGTGTAAGTATCATCTGGGAGTTGTGTATGAAGACACAGGGCTGAGCTGTAGCACAAAAGCTTCTGGTCCTCAGTAGGTTTATAGGAATAACAAGAAAACTATATTTGTATTGAGGCTTAGGGACTGCTGCTGCTGTTGTAGTGGGAACTATACTTGAAAAATCACTTTTCTTCTGGTCATCATAGATCACAAGTAAAAATATCTGTTAATGTTGTAAGGAATAAAAAAAAGAAATTGTTTTGTTTTGCTTTTGTTTTTAATAACAAGCCAAATACTTCATTTAAAAAGCTGGGTGTGGTGGCATACACCTTTAACCCCAGCATTAAGGAGGCAGAGGCAGGCAGATCTCTGTGAGTTTGAGGCCAACCTGGTCTACAAAGTGAGTCCAGGACTACAGAAAGAAAAACCTGTCTCAAAAAACAAACAAATAAACAAACAAACAAACAAACAAACAAAAAGAGAGTTTCCAAGCAGAAACACAATTGAAAAATATAAAAATTAAAGGATTAAAGATGAAAGCAGAGATTATTGAGGTACCAAATAATCAGAAAAATGACAATTTTTTATTTACATGAATTTCAGTTTAATTTACTTACACATTCATGAACTTATTCTTTTCATAGATGAGTAAAATATGTTTTTATTACATCAATCCTTTCCTACCTGCTCCAACTCCTCCTGTGTGTCTCTACCTGAACTCAAACTTAAGACATAAACACACACACACACACACACACACACACACACACACACACACACACACTCCTACTGTTTCCAGTTAGTATCATATGCACACACCATAGAACATAGAGCTGACTTCCTGGGCATGGACAACCATTAGGAGATTGTTCCTGATGAAACCTAACCCTTTTTCCCTCAGCAGCCATCAGTTTCCTGTAGCTTCTGACTAAAGTTGGGAATTTTTTGAGCCTTTCCCTTACCCATTCTGGAATGTGTACTGGCATGGTATAGGAAGTCAAAATTGTTGACTTCCTATACAATACAAGGAGAAGTTCATAATGGGGTCATTTTAGTCATTATGACTAAACTCTGAACATTGAAACATTGTTCAGAGTAGGGAAATAATGGGGAGACTGAAGAAATAAAACATTGGTTTAGAAAATGGAAGGAAGGAACATACTTTGAGAGCCTGCTTGTGTTAGGAAATTATTGGTGCCAGATTCTATCAGGAAGGAGATGTGTTGCTGTAGTTCAATGACACAGGGAAACATTTCATCTTGAAGAGCTAAGATTTTTATCAGTGCTACAGCAAAACAATTCACTCCCCATGATTTAGCTATGCAGAGTAAGTACGGTTATTTTCAAATTGATGTGGCTACGTCTCATTTCTGTACTTGTTCTATTTACCGCCTAATTCCTCACTCTATTAAGTATCAAGAAGTTAAGAGAACTTTAAATTGCCAGCTAATGATAATGAATCCATAGGAGTGAAATCTTAATTCAAGAAGCCCTATCTTTTCAGAAAAAAACACTCCTGATTTTATATAATTATTTTCTTTTTATGTTCCTAAATAATGTCATGGGGAGGGACGAGGGACAGGGAGTGAATTATAGTCTGGCCAAATTCACCTGGACATGTCCAATTCTGTGTTAACGTGTGGCTTCTTTTGGGGCTTGCTCTCTTCCGTTGCTTATGGTTGCTGATAATTATGTCCATAGTGACCTCTTCTTTCTAATAAGAGCTATGGTTTCAACAATCTTTTTGGAGTCTATCCTGTCAACAGCACAGATGGGAGCACTTGTTACAATTCCTGTCATGCTTTGATCATGGGTGGCAAGCAAGAAATCTCAGCTCTCTAGGACATCTTAGGACATCTTCTTCTAACACTTCAGACCTCTGAAGCAGTATCATATTGGGTCTAATCCCAACTAAATGTGGATCTCCATGAAGAAGCAACACCCATCGTAAGCCTTCCCCTGAAGAGCGGGCATACTGTAACATATCTCATTATAGTTTTTCTGTCTACCTCTGAGTGTGAGCCACAGAGCTCATTTGCATATCTTTCTCTGTTTTACTGCATATCACCTGACCAAAGCAAAGGAGAAGGCCAATTTTTATTACTGTTTCTGGAGGGTGTGTGTGGTGATGATGGGCTTCCTTGTATCATATAGCATTAATAATTGAGGTGGCTTTTACCCTCTTCTTTTCTAATGGACAAAATCATGTGTGAATATAGATATGCAAAATTTTCCAAGAGAGGAGAGAGAGAGAGATCATGCAGAAAAGGCACTCACTTCGTTGAGGTAAATAGCATTTTCCTTAAAAGTTCAATTCAAGTTTCTCATCAATTATCTTGCAGATATATTCCAACAGAATCTGAGACCACAGGAGTAGACTTTAGAAATTAGATTACATTGAAAATATATAGTGCCTTTCTAAGTAGTGCTTTAGGTTGCCTGACCATTTAATTAAAAGCAAAAAATAAAAAAATAAAAACAAAGCAGTTAATTAAAAGATATCTCCTTAGCTGGAAAGTGTTTGGGTTAATTGAAGTGGTTTTTCAGTCAGATTTGTTTTTATGTTAGACTAATTGTTAACAGTTTTAAGTATAACTCTAGAATCCATCCTATGTTTAATAGGTAATTTCGAACTGTGGGTCATGGAGTTATTATGGCATACGGTTAAATTACAGATGGCAGCAGAATATCATGGAAATGGAGCACAGTGTTATTTATTACAAAAATGAAGTGCTCCTTATTTGGTTTCAACAGGACCTTGAGAAGGCGTCCATTTGGACTAACTTCTGGTGGCTTCTACATGCTGGGGGATTCAAGGCCATGCTTGGACCATAGCAAGGTCTCCCAGGACTCTCCCCATTACTCTGTTTTGTCACTTTCTCTCCATCCCTTTCACTTCTCCCTCACTGGCCTATCCATAGAAAGTTTCTCTCTCTCCTTCAGTCCTACATGTCAAACTTTTCTATAGCTCTGTGTTGAGCTTTCTCCACTTTTTCTCCAACCCAGAGATCTTATCCCCACATCTAGATTAAATACATTAACCAGTATCCACACTACCGTTAAGCTGATGACAAATGTTTCTGTATCTCCAGTTCCAATCTCTGTGAATGACAAAAGTCTTCAGACCACCTAGATGATCTTCAGTCATTATAGAAGACTTCAAATTTAAAACAACTTAGACAGAATTGTTAATAAATAGTTGCATCTTTACTCTTCTTTCGGTGTTCCATTCCTCTGGAATATAGGATCGTAGCTTCACTTCTATACATTACTGTTTTGCCCTCATAATCTCCTTGAGTCTGGGCAGCTTTTCTGTACCCACCTCTCTACAGGTCCATCTACATATAGGTCTTCCTACTTCCACACATGTCTGTGTCTAATTTGTGCTCCTCACAAACTAATATAATCATTTTACAACTCATCTAAAAACTTTACCATTCCTCTATGTAACTTGGAATAGATCACAATGAGCTACTTTAGCTTGGAGCTCTTAGATGACACCAGTAGCTACCAACTCCAGCCTAATCCTAAATCCCAATTATAGTATCAACCTTCTTATGAGCTCATGCTTCTGCCTATGTGCTGCAACATTTGCCCTTTCTTTTCTCACTGCAGTTTTCTGTTCTCAGCTCCATGCATGGTTTAACACCTTCATTTAAGGTCCTTATGAATAGCAGCAACTACTACTTCTCAAATCTTCCCTTCTTTTCATAAGTTAACCCCTTTTAACCAGGAAAGAAACGAGGAAGTTGCTGGCCCCTTTTGATGTACCCTCTGCACTGATGTATGTAGCACCCTTTGACACCATGGGGAATTCTCATTGTTTCTTGTTCAGTTAATTGCCCGTTACTTTTCCCCACAACCACTCTCTGTGCCAACCAGTCAGCCACTCATCATCTGAGGCAAAGGTTGCACTGCAGTAGGTAAGACACACAGTATCAATCCTTAGTGAAATATAAACCAAAGCCACAGTGAAATGTCACTTTGTACTCACAGGGCTGTGCATTATTAAATACAAATGTAAAATGCCAGCTTTGAGTATGAGGAGAAACTGAGTCTTTTTATATTATCTGTGGGAATACAAAATTCCAACTTTAGAAAAGGCTATTCCATTTATAATTAACATATCATCTATTGCTTCTGCTTCTTGGTACGTGTACTCAAAAAACCTGAAAACAGAGGTTACTAGATGTTTGCACATTCATGTTCATAGTTGCACTGTTTCTAAATCCCCCCCCCCCCAAAGGAAATGAATGACAGAGTCATCCCAAATGTGCATGGATAGAAGAATGGCTAAGCAGGATGTGGTAGATGCAGGCAGTAGAGCATTGATCAGATTTCAATACAAAGGAAATTTTGAGCATATGTACTACAACCTGGATGAATCTTAAACAGGTTATTCTAACAAAATAAGCCATGTGCAAAATGACAAGTTTTTTTTTCTTATTCCATAAATTTGAGGTTCCTAACATAGACAAATGCATAGAGAAAGTAAATGGTTATCACCCTGAACTGTGCAGACAAAAACAAAATAAAACAAACAGACAACTAAAAACCATGGAGATGCCCTTTAGTGAGTAGAGAGTTTAGGGCTTGAAAAAACAAAAAACAAAAAACAAACAAAAAAAAATGTGTAAGGTGGATGATGGAAGCATTTGCATAATAAAGTGAATGTTCTTAATGCTTCTGAAGTATACACAGTTTGAAATGGTAAAAGCACAAATCCTAATGATATATTCATTTTAAACAATAATTTATATAGATAAATAGTAATACATGTGTATATACTATATGAAAGTAGAAGCGAAAGTGTCTGGAGGAAGGGAGAAGACTAGCAGGAGGGGGCTCAGAAAACGGATGAAAAGAGATGACATGTGTTTGGAGGAAGAAAGTTAAAGTGCATTATATAACAATATGAAAAAACGCAGGCGAAATCCATTAATATACACAGCACCTAAAAGTCAGCATATATCTTCACACATCTACATTCTATTAAGGACACGGTGATGAAAGAATAAGTGAGTGCCGAGCACAGGCACACTAGAGATATAGAGATGCCTTGACAACAACCATGCCTTAGCAATTGTCCTCATTTTCCTGTCTATTTATCGTGTTTGTCAACATAGTCTAAACTATACAGTAAAATGCAAGCTCTCTGAGGAAAAGAGGGTCAAAATTATTTCTCTGAATTGATTCTATTTTTTGTTTTGTTTTATTTTTAACATTTGGCTTCTTTCCTTTAAAAAAACTTTTTAATCTAGTTTTTTTTTTCTCTTTTATTTATTTATTCATGTTACATGCTGATCACAGTACCCTTTCCCCTCTCCTTCCAGTCCCACTCTCTCATTCTCTTTCCCCATGCCCCATGTCCTTCTTCCTAGCAAGGGGAGCCCCTCCCCACTCCCAAGCCACCCCGCCCCCATCACTTCATGTTGTATCAGTACTAAGCTTGTCCTTTTCCACTGAGGCCAGAGAAGGATGCCCAGCTAGGGGAGAGCTATCCAATAACAACTGTGTTCACGTCAGGGACAGAACCTGCTCCAATTGCTAAGGGACCCACATGAAAACTGAGCTGTCCATCAGCTCCACAGGTGTAGAGGGGCTAATTCCAGTCCATGCATGCACTTAGGTTGGTTGTTCAGTGCCTGTGAACCCCCATGGTCCTAGGTTAGTTGTGTCTGTTGGTCTTCTTGTAGAGTTCTCGTCCCCTTCTGGTCCTTCTATTCTTCTCCCGACTCACCCAAAAGTTTCCCGGATCTGTACCTAATGTTTGGCCATGGGTCTCCACATTTGTTTTGATCCACTGCTAGATGGAGCCTCTCCAAGGATGGTAGTTTGGCTCTTGCCTGCAAGCACAGCAGAGTATCATTAACAATTAAAATGGTTGTCTCTCTCCCACTGGGTGGGTCTCAGGTTGGGCCAGTCATTTTGTTGGCCATTTCCAAAAACTCGACTACATCTTTCTCCCTGTCCATCTGGGAGGCCGGGTAAATTTTGGGTCAAAAATTTTGTGGGTGGGTTAGTGTCCTCCTATTTCCATTGGAAGTCCTGCCTGGCTATGGGGATGACCGCCTCAGTTTCCATATCTCCTACTGCTAGGTAAGTCTAGTTTCTTAAACACTACAAAGCATGTTGGTTATTGTGTCTCAATGAATTCTTGCTGAAACACTACACTATTAAGAAAAGAATATCATTATTGGAGAGCCTGCATATTCAGGCAACTTCGTGATTATTCTCTCCTGCTTTGATGGTGACCGAGTATTCACAAGTATTTAAGAGTATGTGACCTGTATCTACCTCAACTAGCTTAAAATACAATTGGAAGGAAAATAGAGAATCATGAGATCACTCCCATACATGTCCCTGGGGAGAAGTTCACAGTGTAAGAACTAGAGACCATACTGTAACTTATGGGTTTTTTTTTTTTTTTAATTCAAATGAAAGTCTCAGTGTGCCTGAAGAACTGTCATTTATGTCTGGGTTGTGGGAGTTAAAAGTCATGGAGAGTTCACATTCAGTTGACTGCCATTTTTAGAACTTCTAGAAGAAATTTCCATATCTTTTATTGTGCCTTTGTGCTTACAGTTCTTCATGAAGAGTTTGATGAACAGCAGGCAGACACACTAATTCTTCAAGCTGCATGTTAACTATGGACCTAATCATTAACCTACAAAGTTCATAAAGGTCTAAAAAAGGAGCACAGAGAAGAATTTCCAGGGTCCAGAAAACAAAGTAGCTGCATCTTTATTGTTTTCCTTCTCAAATCAACATTAGCAAAGAACAACATGAGATATTCCACTTTGAACCTTATTCTGAATGTGTAAAGCAAGACACAGATGTTTAGAAACAAAATTATACGAAAATTAAGTGTTTTAAGGCGTTATGTGCAAGTGCAGGATGTTTTCTTGTGCTAGAGAGTGGTTCGTGGGGGCTCCTGAGAGTCTGCTCTCATGTTCTCTTCATCATATGTAAGGAGGAAAACTTTCTCTGATCTTCTGGAGGTAACAAGGTCACCAAGGGAGCAGTATCAAGTCCTTGGCAGGGAGATGAAAGTGAGTGGCAGTTCCCTAGGTGCCATCCTAACCAGGAAGGAGACATACATATCCCCCTGAGCTTCTTCCTCCATACTCAGTGAAAAGCACTCCACCTTGTGCACAAAGTCACTACCATGAAAGAACCCAGTACTGTCTGCACCCTTCGCATCATGATCAGTGGCAAGATCATTTTTATCTGCACTTTTTAATGCACACATATTTTTAATATGAACCTTTTTTGTTTTATGTTTGTAGGAATCAAACCGCAATATGGTAGATGTGCTAATGATGCTTATGGTCCTAATTTCAGTCGCCATATAAATACCCTCATACTTGGTCATCAAATCATGTGGTAGTTTTATGTTTTATATTTTAGGGAATCAGTATAGAGACTTGATACTTGTTCTCTGATTCTCAAATTCACATGTTGTTTATTAATTTCCAATAGTGTCTGGATGTGGTTTTATAGGACATGATTAGACCTCTCCTGAAACTGATAATTTCCCTCAGGGAAGAGACACCAAAGAGATCCTTCATAATTTCAGTTATACAAGGATACAAGACCTCAAGTCATACATCAGGAAATGAGCCTGCAGCACACACTGGCATCCCATTTATTGCTGCGTGTTCTAAAGTCTCTTATTCTCTGCACATTATCTGGCTGTGAGTCTCTGTATTTGTTTCCTGCTGGTACAGGAGGAGCTTCTCTGGTGATGGTTTGATGGTTGAGCAAGGCAGTGATCTATGAGTCTAGCAGAATGCCATTAGGAGTCATTTTATAGCTATGTACTTTTAGCACAACAGTAGTATTTGGTTTTCCCCTACATCCTTGGCCTATCTACACTCAGGTTCTCGGGGTTATCTAAAAGTTCCACCTCAGTCTCAGAAAAGACCCTGTGCCCAGATATATTTGGTCCTTGTGGAGCTCCTATCCTTTCCCCATCATACTAACTCCCCTTCTTTCATAAGATTCCCTGTACTCTGCCAAAGGTTTGGTCATGAGGCTTTGTATCTGCTTTGAAAACACTGCTAGTTAGAGTCTTTCAGATGCCTTCAGTAGACTCCTGTTATACGTTCAATGCACATCCCATCTGTCTTTCTAAATGAGGATTGATCATCTTACCCCATGTCTGCTCTCTTGATTATCTTTTTTAGGTGTATAGATTTCATTATGTTTATCATATCTTATAGGTCTATATAAGAGAGTATATGCCATGTTTGTCTTTCTCCTTCTGGGATATTTCACTCAGAATGATCTTTTCTAGATCCTACTATTTCTAACAGGAACTCAATGGCTGGCTCTTTGACCTCCCCACCCCCCAAGGGAGGAGCAGTCCTGTTAGGCCACAGAGGAAGACTTTGCAGCCAGTCCTGAAGATACCTGATAAAACAGGATCAGATGAGTGGGGAGGAGGTCCCCCCCTATCAGTGGACTTGGAAAGGGGCAGGGTGGAGATGAAGGAGGGAGGGTGGGATTGGGAGGGAATGAGAGAGCAGGATACAGCTGGGATACAGAGTTAATAAAATGTAACTGATAAGAAAAAAAAAAAGTTCCACCTCATGGATGGGGTGTTAATCCATTCAGATATTGGTTGGTTAGTCTCAAAAGCTTTATGCCAACATTGGCCCATGTAAACAGTTTGCGATTGTGGATTCAAAGGTTTGTGGCTGGGTTTTTATTTACCTTTCTCCTTTGGTAGCTTACCAAGTACACTCCAGTACCATGAAAATTAATCAGTAGTGATCAAGGCTCTATCACCAGTTCAGCTTCTTCATGATCAACGGTTGTTTTGATGTTGTCTTCAATAATAAGTCATTACTGTCATCTTGTAGAGAGCAATCAATAGTCAATGCCATGTTTTTTGTTTGTTTTGTTTTGTTTTTGCCATCACTCTCAAGTGCAATTTGATATCAGCAGTGTAAATGACTTCAGCATTTCTCATAAGAATTTTTAAGCTGTCCTGTATTTTTCTGTTCCTATATGAAGCTGAAAATTGTTCTTTTAAGTTCTGTAAAGTGTTGGAGTTTTGATGAGGATTGTTTTGAGTTCATATATTGTTTTTGGTAGATCTCCATTTTTACTATATTAATTCCCTCAGTACATAAGGATGAAAAATCTTCGATCTTCTCATATCTTCTTCAACTTCTGTCTTCAGTGGTCTTACGGATTTTATCACACATCTTTCACTTTCTTGGTAAGAGTTATTCTATGAAAAATTATATTTTGAGGTTATTGTAAAAAGAATTGTTTGCCTGTTTACTTTCTCAGTTCCTTTGTCATTGCTATATTAAAAAGCTAATGGTTTGTGTGCGTTCATTCTCGTCTTGTTGCTTAGCTGAAATTGTTTATCAGTTATAGGAATTTTTTTGGTAGAATTTTTTAGGGCCACTTGTAATTAGGCTTTTTGTTACTTTATTGGGTTCTTTTACCTACCACCCTTTTCTATCCCAATACCTTTCAACTGCTCAACACGAGATAAGCAAGAAAGAAGGTTAGAGATGAAAGAGGGCATAGCTCCCTCTAGACTACTCCTACTGATTAGGGGCATTGAGTTCCTTGGAACAAATTTGATCTTCACAGGCAGGGTATCCAATTTCTTCTACTGTCTCATTGACAAACCACATCAAACTGCAGCAGCATCAGAGCAGCAGCCACCTCTTCAGGCTTTCTCTGGTCCCTCTCAGGCCTCTGGCATAAGATTCCTCAGAATTCCAAATATAAACTATCCACAGCTATAAAAATCATACCCCTGCCAGTGCATGAGACAGATTATAGTTAGCTGCTGTGGACAACATGAAGCAGCACCATATCCCACACTTGGGATTAAAACAAATACATGTTCAGATAACATAACAGGGTTTTTAAAGAAACCAAAATTCTCACTATAGCCACTTATTTATACTATCTTTTTTAAAATTATTATTTTTATTTTTTTATTTTAATCACAGTTTATTTACTTTGTATCCCAGCTGCAGCTCCCTCCTTCATTCCCTCCCAATCCTACCTTCCCTTCCTCATCTCCTCCCTGCCCCTCTCTAAATCCACTGATAGGGGAGATCTTCCTCCCCCTCCATCTGACCCTAGCTTATCAAGTCTCATCAGGACTGATTGCAATATCCTCCTCTGTGGCCTAGCAAGGCTGCTTCTCCCTCGGTGGGGGGTGGAGGATATACTATCCTTTTAATTTTTTTTATTTATTACAATTTATTGACTTTGTATCCCAGGAGTAGCTCTCTCCCTCATCTCCTCCCAATATGACCCTCCCTTTCTCTTCCCCAAAGAACTCAAGAAGTTAAACAGCAACAAATCAAGTAATCCATTTAAAAAAAAATGTGGTACAGAGCTAAACAGAGATTTCTCAATAGAGGAATATTGAATGGCAGAGAAATACTTAAGAAATGCTCAAGTCCTTGGTCATCAGGGAAATGCAAATCAAAACAACCCTAAGATTTCACCTTACACCCATCAGAATGGCTAAGATCAAAAACTCAAGTGACAATACATGCTGGAGAGAATGCAGAGTAAGGAGAACCCTCCTCCATTGCTGATGGGAATGTAAACTTGTACAACCACTTTGGAAATCAAACTGGCGCTTTCTCAGACAAATATATAACCCAGATGTCCCTCAATCAAAGAATGGATACAGAAATTGCAGTACATTTACACAACTGAGTACAACTCAGCAATTAAAAACAAGGAAATCATGAAATTTGCAGGCAAATGTTGGGAACTAGAAAAGATAATCCTGAGTAAGGTATCCCAGAAGCAAAAAGACACACATTGTATATACTCACTTATAAATGAATATTAGACAAATAATATAGGGTCAACATACTAAAATCTGTACACCTAAAGAAGCTATTTATACTATCTTATCACATTAAAGTAAAGATCCTTTGACACCTTTTCTTGCTGCTTATATCTTCCTTATCTGCTTTAGTTGCCTCATTGCTCTAGCTGAGAGTTCAGGTACAGTAACTGAAAGGTACAGAGTCAATACCATATATATATTTTTTTTTCTGCCATTCATATGTATATGACCAAGTCCTTGGTCATCAGGGAAATGCAAATCAAAACAACCCTAAGATTTCACCTTACACCCATCAGAATGGCTAACATAAAAAAACAAATATATATTATATATATATATATATATATATATAATATATATGGTATGTGTATACATATAATATAATATATATTATATATATTACATATATATTACATATTATATATATATATATATATATTGGTGAAAATTCTTTGAGTTTCTATCCATTTAGGTTGGCTATGTGCTTGCTGTAAATTACCTTTGTTATATTAATATATGTCCTTGTATTCCTACTCTCTCTAGGACTTTTATCATGAAGTAGTTTTTTATTTTGTCAAAGGCTTTTTCTGCAACTAATGGGATCAACTAATGGGTTTTTGTCTTACACTTTGTTTATATGGTTGGATTACATTTATTGATTTTTATTGTTGACCCAACCCTGCATATCTAGGATAAAGCCTACTTGATCATGATGGATCATCTTTTTTATGTGTTCATGAATTCAGTTTGCAAGTGTCCTATTAAGAATTTTGAATTTATGTTCATAAGGGGAATTGGTCTTTATCTTTTTGTAAGGTCTTTATGTAGTTTAGGTAACAAGATAACTGCAGCTTGTAAAATAATGGGGCAATATCTCTTCTGTTTCTATTTTGTCTAGAATAATTTGAGGAGTATTGATGTTAATTCGTTAAAAATCTAGTATAAGTCTATGCTAAATACATCTGATCCTGTGGATTTTTTGTTTTGTTTTGTTGTTTTGTTTATTTGTTTGTGGTTGGAAAATATTAATTGCATCTTATATTTCACTAAGAGTTTTAGATCTGTTTAAATTGCTTATCTAATCTTTATTTTTGCTATCATTTATAGCATTTAACTCTGACAACGTATTCACAAAATCAGGCTAGTGAGTTAATGTCTCAGATTCGGTCTTAAGTTCTGCTGTCATTTTGAGGAGAGTAACCCTTCGTCTCAACATCAGCCTGGGTTGTTTAAGGGTTTCCAGTACACCGTTAGCCAACTACTCAATTGAATGCAACCTAGTCCCTCAACTGGAATACTCACCTAGATATAAGAAATGATCAGTTGAGACTTTATATCTTCTTCCCATTAATGGGGAGTCCACATTAAAATCACCTTCATACATTCTAAGAAGTTTTTACTGCATTAGGTTTCCTCACCAGCCCCAAGTGTCCCGGAATTCCAGATATCTCTCCTCTAACTCTCTCCCTACATCCCATCTCCCCCAAGCCTGACACTTCCTACTTCCATCCGCACCTGCCTTCAGTCTACCTGTAAAATATATTCGTTTTCCCTTCCTTGGGAGATCCAGGGTTTCCCTTGCTAGGTCAATCCTATTTACTTATTGTAGCTTGGCTATCATTTACTTAATGGCTAATATCTATTTATAAGTAAATACATATAATATTTGTCTTTTTTGGGCTGGATTACCTCACTTTGGATGTTTTTTTTTTTCTAGTTCTATCCATTTGCCTGCAAATTTCATGATGTAATTTTTGTTTCTTTTGTTTTAATTAATTAATTTTTATTCACTTTACATCCTAATCATAGCCCTCTCACTTCTCTCCTTCTGGTCCCCCCATTCTTTCCTTTTATTCCTCCTCCCCTCTTCTCTCAGAAA
Organism: Psammomys obesus; assembly: GCF_907164565.1. Lineage (NCBI taxonomy): Eukaryota > Metazoa > Chordata > Mammalia > Rodentia > Muridae > Psammomys > Psammomys obesus. Next base: position 15,280,739 of record NW_026596134.1, on the reverse strand, counting down.
AGGGGATCTCCCCAACCCACCCCAGCACATCAAGTCACATCAGGACTGTGCATATCTTCTTCCTTGGTGGCCTGGCAAGGCAGCCCCACCAGTGAGAATTGATCATAAAGCAGGCAACAGAGTCCTTGTCAGAGATAGCCTTCACTTTCTTTACTAGGAAACTCACATGAAGACCAAGATACCCATCAGATACATATGTATAGGGTGGCTGGGTCCAGTCTATATAGGATCCTTGGTTGGTGCTTCAGTATCCATAAGCCTCCTTGGGCCCATGTTAGTTGGCTCTGTTGGTCTTCTTGTGGAGGTCCTGTCACCTCCAGGTTCTTCTATCCTCCCCCCCCCACTCTTTCTCATGGCTCTCTGTCCTCCACCCAGTGTTTGGTTGTAAGTCTCAGCATCTGTTTTGATCCATTCCTGGGTGGAGCCTCTCAGAGGACAGCTATGGTAGGTGCCTGTCTGCAAGCATAACAGACTGTCCATAATTGCGTCAGGGGTTGGCTTTCTTGCTTGGTGTTGGTCTCAAGTTGTTCCAGGCATTGGTAGACTATTACTTTAATCTCTGCTCTATCTTCATTTCTGCACCTCTTGTAGTCAGGACAAATTTCTTAACTTCTCTGGTTTTACTAGCTGAGTAGTATTCCATTGATTAATGTGCCACAGTTTCTTTATCCATTGTTTAGGTTTTCTTATTTCTTCTTCTTCTTTTTTTTTTAAATCACCTGAGTAATACTCCATTGTGTAAATGTACCACATTTTCCTTATCCTTTCTTCTGTTGAGGGACATGAATGTTATTTCCAGTTTCTGTTTATTATGAATAAAGCCACAATGAACAGGCTTATCTGATCTTGATTTAAGTTTGGTAAGTGGTACCTACTGAGAAAATTATCCATTCATTTTCAATTTTCCAATTTAGTGGAATACCGGTTTTTAAAGCATGCCCTATGATCCTCTGGATTTCCTGGGTAAAGTAGTTTAGGTTGGCATCTGTGGTCCTTTAGGGCCTGCATGATATCTCCCCAGGCCCTTCTGGCTTTCATAGTTTCTGATGAGAAGTCCGGTGTGATTCTGATAGGTTTGCCTTTATATGTTACTTGGCCTTTTTCCCTCGCTGCTTTTAGTATCTTTTCTTTGTTCTGTAGATTAAGTGTTTTGACTATAATGTGGCGTGAGGAGTTTCTTCTCTGGTCTAGTCTATTTGGTGTTCTGTAGGCCTCTTGTATGTTTGTGGACATCTCTTTCTTTAGGTTGGGAAAATTTTCTTCTATGATTTTCTTGAAAATATTTTCTGGACCTTGTAGCCTGGACTCCTCTTCTTCTTCAATTCCTATTATTTTTAGATTTTGCCTTTTCATGGCATCCTTGATTTCTTGGATGGTTTGTGTTTGGGATTTTTCTGATTTTGTTTTTGCTTTGAGAGAATTATCAATTTCTGTGAGTGTATCTTCAGCACCCGAGATTGTACTGTGGATCTGAGTCTCTGTGGCTAGCACTGTATCGGGCGTATGCTCTGTCGGGGTGGAGTTTCGGTGGTGTGTGCACTCCTACAGAGCCGGGTAGTGGTGGTAGTGGGGGGGGGGGTGTTCCGTGGGTCAAGAGTTCGGCGAGAAGGCCCTAGGTAGGGTGTGTTCTCCTCTGAGTGGTGGCGTTCAGCAGGTCCTTACTACTCTCCACTGCGGCTGTGGGGTCTGGAGCCCTGCCTCCCTGCCTCCGCCCATCGTGGGTCCCAGACACTGAGCTTTGCGGCTTTGGTATCCGGGAAGAATTGTATTGTGGACCTGAGTCTCTGTGGTTAGTGCTCAGTGATTGGAGCTCTGTGATTGGGCCTGCGCTCCTCCTGTGAGGAGGTTTCTGGGGTTATTGCGCTCTGGCGGCTTGGGACGTAAGCTCCACTGTGCTTCCTGCTGTGGTCTAGCTTGGGATCGCGTCAGCGGGATGGGGGAGGGAACACTCCGTGGGTCCGGAGGGCCCTCAGTGGGACGTGTGTCCAGGGAGGGGATGGGTGTTCAATGGGTGGTTACAGCAGACCGCAGCTGTAAGGGGCCCGGAGCATTGTCTCTGCTGCCTTGATCACCCGGATGTGAGCTTTGCGCTCAGCTGCCTGGTGCTGTGTGTGGGTTTCCCCGAGGGAGACCTAGACAAGGGAAGCGCCCTATTTCCTTCCCGGAGAAGTCTGTGCCCGATCAAAATCTACTAGCACTCCACGCTTCTGTGGTGGCCCCTCTCCTTTAGAAAGCCCAAAAGTCCAAATTCTAGCTTCGATTGACTCTCCACTCACCAATTCCGGAGATTCATGTCTTCTGCCTCTCCGAAATGGTGCGCTCTGCTAGCCGCCATCTTGGAGTCCTGTATCACCACTTTTTAATTTCTAATTTTGTTAATTTGGTTTCTCTTTCTCCACCTCTTAGTTAATTTGGATAAAGTTTGTCAATATTATTGATTTTTCTCTGGGCAACAACTCTATATCTCATTAATTGTTTATATTGTTTTGTTGTTGCTTTTATTTTATTGATTTTATCTCTTAGTTTGATAATTTCTTGCCATCTATTCCTTTTCAGAGTGATTTTTTCTTGTTGTTCTATATATTTTCAGACTCTGGTGGTCCGGGAATTTATAAGAACTCAGGTTGGGCAGGGCATAAATGGTTTGTGGCTATCTATTTCCCTCTTTGCTTCTTAGGAGAGTTTAGTGGCTATGTTTTTTCTAGAACAGATTGCTTCTGATATTCTGCCAGGGGTAGGTTGTTTTTCTAGGTACTGTGAGCTGACACATAGGAGTGGGGTTAGACTAGAAGGGACTGGAGATGAGTTAGTCCACAGCAGGAAGGAAAACAGCATGTGCCACTAGTAACTATTGTCTCTTGAGAGTGGAGAAATAGAGCAAAGAGAGGCTGAATTAAGGGGTCTGATTCAGAGCCGGGGATGGATTTGGAGAAGAAATCCAGGAGTGAATGTGGCCTATCTGCTATCCTGGCCAGTCTGGCCAGCTGCTTCTCAGATGGTTGTGCTTTTATACCAACAAATTTATTTTTAAATTATAAACAAAACTATTTATCTGGGCATGATGGCACATGTATTTCATCTCATGGACGGCAGGATTAGGTATACAGCTATATGTTTAAGGCAAATATGGTCTACAAAAAGAGTTTCAGGCTAGCCTCGGCTACAGAGTAAGTACATACAAGTAAGTACATAAGTAAGGGATATGTCTTTCAGAAAGTAATCCTAAATTTCAGTTCATTTCCATTATTATATGTGAGCTATTGGCTGCTGTGATTAGAGGAGTTACAAAACCATGGCTTGATGAGAGGTGGAAAGGGGTCTCTTAAAGCTGTAGTGAGTTTCGCACCCATGCTCACGCACAGGACTGAATATATTATCTCTTCCCCTGTAGACCAGAAAAAACTGAAGAAAATGTGTTGTAAAAGGAGAATCGACTTATTCTAAAGATATTACTAAGATACCAAATATTTGACTTTTGGCTGGTATAAAGGAAGATTAATTTCAGTTGGCTTGACCTTAGCAGGTGAGCTCTTCCCAGAGTGAAAAGACTCCACCTGCTGCTAGTTATCATAGAAATTAGACTCCCAAGCCTAAAACTGCAAGTAGCAGGTAGCAAAGGAAATAAACTTAGAAAGATACCCTTTCTTGCTCAGCATTCCAGCCAGAAACAGAGCCTCAGCAATTGCCTTCTTTCTTTTTTTTTTTTTCTCAGTAATTAATTCAATTTCTGTCTCAGTCATTGGCCTCTCCCTCATCTCCTCCCAGCTCCATCCTCCCTCCTGCATCCACCTCCCCTGTTCCTCAGAATAGGGTAATCCCATACCCAGACACCCCAGCTCATCTGTTCACATGAGGACTGAGTTTATCTCCTTTCTTGTGGCAGTACCATCAGGGAGAAGTGATCAAAAAACAGGCAACGTAGTCCATGTCAGTGATATTTCTCACTCCCCTAACTAGCGGGCCTATATGAGGCCTAAGATTCCCATTGGCTACTTATATGTAGAAAACATAGGTCCAGACCATGCACTGTCCTTGGTCAGTGCTTCAGTCACCATAGGCCCAGTGGGCCCTGGTTGATTGGCTCTAATGGTCTTCTTGTGGAGATTTTGTCACCTTTATGTCCACTTATCTTCCCCCTTCTTTTTCAGTAGACTCTCTATGCTTTACCAAATGTTTTGCTGTGAGTCTTGGTATCTGTTCCAAACCTTTAAGGGTGGAGCCTCTAAGAGGACACCTCTGGTAAGCTCCTATCTGCAAGCCTACCAGAGTAACCTTAATAGTGATAGGGGTTGGCTTTCTTTCATGGGGTAGGTCTTGGATTGGGCCCGACATTGATTGGACATTCCCTCAACCTCTGCTCTCTATGCTCTATCTTTGTCCCTGTAGGTCTTGTAGGTAGGTAAGTTTTGGATTGAGGTTTTTGTGGATGGGATGGTGATCTCCGTCCACTAGGAGTCTTGTCTAGGTAAAGGCTGTCCTCTTCTCTCTCTATGACCCCTGCTAGTAAGAGTCTGAACTAGAGTTTCCCTCATATCCTCCCAGAGGCCTATTCTGATTTAGATCTGAAGCTTGTCACAGAGATTTCCCCTACCTACCATTTGTTTATTCTTTGCAGGCCTTCTGTCCTCCAGCTCCTACTCTTTCCAGGTCTGAGTTCCACGCTTATTTCTCTCTGTGCTCCCTCTTCTACTTTGCTCCCACTCTTCAACGACTACCCTTGTCTATTCTATTTTCCCTTCTGAGTGATATTTATGCATCCTCCCTTGGGTCCTCCATGTTACTTATCTTCTTGGGGTCTGTGCATTCTAGTAAGTCTATCCTGTATTATATGACTAAAATCTGCTTATAAGTGAGTACATACCATGTGTTCTTTCTGGGTCTTGTTTACCTCACTCAGGATGATCTTTTCTAGTTCCATCTGTTTGGCTGAAAGTTTCATTATTTCATGTTTTTAATTGGTGAGTAGTATTCCATTGTGTAAATGTACCACAATTTCTGTATCTATTCTTCAGTTGAGGGACATCTGGCTTTTTACCAGATTTTGAGTATTATGAACAAAGCTGCTATGAACATTGTTGCATAAATGTCCTTGTTGTATGATGGAGCATCTTTCAGGTGTATGACCAGAGACTGGTATAAGCTGGTTCTTGACGCAGAACTATTTCCAATTTTCTGAGAAACCTCCAGGTTGATTTACAGGTTGCACTCCCAGGAGCAATGGAGGAGGGTTCCTCTTTCTCCACATCTTCACCAGCATGTGTTGTCACTTGAGTTTTTTATCTTAGCTATTCCAACAGATGTAATATGGAATCTCAACATCATTTTGAATTGAATTTATCTGATGACTAAGGACATTGAGCATTTCTTTAAGTACTTGTCCACCATTCAAGATTTTTCTGTTGGAAATTCGCTGTTTAGTTGTGTACCCCAATTTTTATTGGATTATTTGGTTTATGGTGTTTAATTTCTTTTTATTTTATTTTTAATTAAATTTTTATTTTTTATATTAATTACAGTTTATTTATTTTGTATCCTGGATGTAGTCCGTCCCTCATTCCCTCCCAATCCCACCCTCCCTCTCACATCTCCTCCCTGCCTCTCTCTAAGTCCCCCTGGTGTTTAATTTCTTGAGTTCTTTCTACATTTTGCATATTAGTCCTTTGTTGAGTGTAGGATTGGTGAAGAGCTTTTCCCAATCTTTAGACAGCCATTTTATTCTCTTGACAATATCCTTTGCTTTACAGAAGATTTTCAGTTTTATGAGGTCCCATTTATTAATAGTAGATATTAGAGCCTGAGCTATTGGTGTTCAGTTTAGGAAGTTGTCTCCTGTGCCAATCGAAGTCCCAGTAATAAACCCACACATCTATGTATATCTGATTTTTGACAAAGGAGCCAAAACCATACATCTTTTTAAACTTTTAACTTTTATCTTCAACAAACGGTGCTTGTCTAACTGGATGTCCACATGTAGAACAATGCAAATAGATCCATATTTATCACCTTGCACGAAAGTCAAGTTGAAGTGGATCAAAGACTTCAACATAAAACCAGATCCACTAAATCTTCTAGAGGAGAAAGTGCTTAAGAAACTTGAACACAGTTGCCTTATTTCAATCATAAAGAGTGCAGATGGAGAACTCGATTAGCAACTACATCTGACTTGCAGAATGTCTGACTAGCAGAAGCTTAGAGATAAGGAACATGTTTAAAATGGCTATGCATGTGGGGCTTATGATATAGTAACTTGACAGAAGCTTTTCTAGGGTATATTGTGTCACAGGTTAAATTCCTTGTACCTTAATGTAAATAAATGAATTACATTAATTTGTTATCTGGCATTACAAACTGACACATGAGGGTAACTGAAGATGACCGCTAAGGCATGACATTGGGTGTGTTGTCTATATTCAGGGAAAAGGAAGAAATTAAATCAGATGAAATTCTCAATTTATCCTTCCTGGCAATGCAAACTCTGACGGTGTTTTATACAGACCATATACCTGGCTTGTACTATAATGTAAAACACAATTTATATCAATTTCATGTTATTGTATCATCCTCTGAACCTATTATGTTGCTTTCTTTTGAGTGCTCACTAGATGCAATTACATTTACTTCTCAAGTGTAAAATACACCACCATCTGGAGAAAAGTTAAAAAAAAATAGTGATTTGAGAGTTCCAAATAAACAGGTGTTTGTTGTTTACTAAACTGATATTCTGGGTCGCTGATTTCTTCGTTTCCTTCAGAGAGAATGCTTGTGGAACATGCACCTGCAGCTACAGGGAGTGATAAGAATGCGGAAATGTGGGTGTGAGTAAGGATCCCTGAACTGTACATGGTAATGTGCGATTGATCGAACCCTTCCCTTTACTCCTGTGTCAGAGCGTAGAGTGTATTTAAAGAGTTGTAAAACTCACAGCCTTCCAGACAATCCCAACAGCATTTGTATGGTGTTTCTCATCAATATTTGGGCTGCTTTCTTTTATTTGTACCAAGTTTCTGTTTGTTTGTTTATTTGTTTTTGTTTTTGTAATAATAGGAAAAGTTAATACTTGTTGGATTTAAATTGGAGGATTTTCTCAGACAGAATATACAGTGAAATTAGAACTTAGCTTTGAGAAGTATAATAAAGCCTTTCTGTGTGTACTGATTAAATTAGAAAATGATTGACAGATTCTTATAATTATCATACCACATAGCTAATCACTGAGAATAATTTACACATAATACCACTATATCTGCGTTTTACATACTTTTTAGTAAAGGTGGGTAAAAATAATATTTCACAAATAATTGAGGTAAAGTTGATAAGATCTTCCCAATAGAGTTTTAAGGAGCGTGGGTAAGACATTTTATTGGAAAATAACATTTTTCTAACCCATTTTCCAATTTGATATCTAAAATACATGTAACATAACATAACATGTAACATACATGTAAAAAAAGTAAATGTAATTTAAAAATTTTGAGTGTGTGTGTGTTCAAGTGGGAGTGTGCAGACGTGCACAGGCGTGTATAAACATGTGTGAGTATAGAAGCCAGTTTTTTTGTTTGTTTGTTTGTTTCTGTTTGTTTTCTTTGTTTGGCTTGTTTTTTTTTTAATTTTATTTTTTTCTTATCAGTTACATTTTATTAACTCTATATCCCAGCTGTGTCCTGATCCCTCATTCCCTCCCAGTCCCTCCCTCCCTCCCTCATCTCCACTGTGCCCCTTGCCAAGTCCACTGATAGGGGGGACCTCCTCCCCATTCATCTGATCCTGTTTTATCAGGTATCCTCAGGACTGGCTGCAAAGCTCTCCTCTGTGGCCTAACAGGACTGCTCCTCCCTTGGGACAGGGTTTCTACGTATATCCCTACCTGTCCTGGAAGTATCTTTATAGATGAGGCTGGCCCCAAGCTCCCAGAGATCCACCCAGCCTTAGCCTCCCAAGTGCTAGGGTTAAGAACATGCTTCACCATGCCTGGCTGAGGATTCCAGTTTTGGTGTTATCCTCCATTCTTTCCATGCTTAACTTGTGAAATAAGGTTTCTCACTGAATCTGATGCTAACAGGTTTAGCTAGGCTGGATGGGCCACGAGCTTCAGGAATCTCTTTATCTCTGCATTCTTAAGTGCTGTAGTGATAGAAGGGAACAAATGGCTACCGTGTTTATTGGTGGGCACAAGCTCAGACTCTCATGCTTTTACAGAAAGCATGTCACTGAGCCATCTCCCCAGGTCCCACATACATATATATGCATATACATACACATATGTATATGTAATGTGTATGTCTGCACACGTGCATACATGTATATAATATGCATTTATGTATTGTCCATATTATATAACAATGGAAATATTTTAAAGTATATTGGACACTGGAGATTGGTTTTATAACTTGATTTTTTTAAAATTTAGATAGTATTACTTTATTATGGAGTAAGTCACCAACGACACTCTTAGAAAAGTTCATGTTTTGGGGAAGGTCATGTGGATATCAGACCAAATGTGACTCAAATGCTAGACATTGTGGGATACTGAGAGAGAAGTTTGTGAGAAGTGTGAAATAAGACCAACTGCTAAGATAACGTCCAAAATTAAATGTTTTAGCTACTGCAAGTTTTAATTGTTGAGATATTTGTTAATGAATGCCATTGTCTTATATCAGTAATTGCACTGTTTGTTAACAGTGAGCAGTTGAAGCTTGAAGTGATTTCTTATATGTTATTTCAAGGAGGAATGATCTCATTTAAGAAGAGAAAAAACATCTTTTATTTTTATTTCTGCTGAAAGTCACCTTGGGCTATTGAAAAGAAAAGCATTTTTTTTATGCATCCAGATTCTTTTCTTTTTCTTTCTTTCTTTTCTTTTTTTTTTTTTTTTTTGGCTTGAATTTTTGTAGCAGAGAAAAAGCACTAATTCCCCACTGTTTACTGTTCTTGCCAGGTCTAGCTGCCTGTGGGTGGTCTATAAAGTTATGAAGCAAAGGCTCTCACAAAAAAAAAAAAAAAAAAGAAGGTGACCATGGACTTTCAAGCTGGGTCCCTAAACTGTAATTGCACAAATTGGTACAATTTCCAAGGAGGGAATTTAGTTTGACACATTTATCACTTTGGTTACTAGAGTAAAATTCTAAGAATGTCTCCTGTGTGTAGAAGGTAGACTTAAAATTAAAACTATGTATTACTTTAAATTTCATTTTAGAATTTAAACTTTAAATGCAATTACTAGATCATAAATTAATAAATATTTTTGAATTTTACAATTTATTCAACATAGAAACAATGTAGCATTTATTGTGACATAAATGCTACAACAGGATGGAAATGTTTCTATCGAGTACATAGACTAGAAAATGTAAAGTTGGATTTATGTTAAATTGTTGAGGAGGTCCTCCCCTATCAGTGGACTTGGAAAGGGGCAGGGAGGAGACCAGGGAGGGAGTGCGGCGTTGGGGAGAGAGTGAGGGAGTGGGATACAGCCAGGACACAGAGTTAACAAATGCTGAATGATGGGAGCACTTCAGTGGTGAAACCACAGAAGGCAGGGATTAAAATAACTCATATTTTGTAAAAAAAAAAAAAATTGTTGCCATAAAATTGCAAATTTTTGTATCTAGAATACATTATTAAAATATTTCTGCTTTACAGGGGTAAATTGATACATTCTATTTTGTATAATTTTAAACGTGTATATTAAACATATTTAATATATTTCATTTCGTAATTGTTTGTGATACTGTGTTTTCCTGTTCCCTGTCCTGGTCATTCAGAGATAAATATGGTACAGCTGACACAGAGTGATGGCAGGGAAAACCATGCACTCTCATAGGAACCAAATAAAGAGAGCATGAGGCCTCCTAGGACACCTTGTTTTAGTCTACTTTTTCACCCATGTGGAAATGAGAAAGAAGAATGGCTCCTTTACAGGCAGTTAATCATAGTCAGGCCACTTGTACTGCTTGGTTGCCCTTGCTGGGTGGCTGACTATGCAGGAGTTATTATTGTAAATAGAGAACAGGATGTGAGGAGGAAGCACTCTGGAGTCCATTGGGCTGAGTGTGAATCTCAGGTCAGCTCTTATTTTCTCACTGTGTGACCTCAGCAAGAAATAAGCATCACAGTGCTGCATGGCTCCATGGCAACCCTGGAAGTAACCACAGTACCTCATTATGTTGGGAAGATTAAAGACGTGATTCATATAAATAATGTAGGACACTGAAGTGTTATTAATGACTGTGTACACTGGGCCCAGAGCTGCTGATTCTTCATAAACATTAAAGTAAAAATTATTCCCATATTATGTAATGAGAAATTCAGAATGCTTTGCATAAAAATATGTAAACATTTTAGATGTAAAATTGGCCAAAGATAACAATCAAACTCTAACAGATAAGGAATTTAATAGGAGTCTTAGTAATAGGCAAAACCATAGACTTAACTAGAAACTCAATTAATTATGTATATTATGATGCTTGGTGTTTTTAAGGCTTACTATGTGGCTCAGACTTGCCAGGAACTCACCATATAGTTAAGCTGGTTTTTAATAACCGGTCCTTTTACCAATGTCCTCTGTGCTAAAATTATAGACATCCATCCAATTCTGGCATAGCCTTCATTGGGAATTGTGGCCTTATAAGTATTTCTAAGGAACAGCATTTAATATTCAAAGGAATATACCAAGATTTAGTTGACTAGTCCAGTTTACAGTCAGGATACCGAAGTCCATATTGTTTAGGCGACTTACTCATGGTTAGATAATTAGTCGCAGAATCAAAATCAAAATCAACTACTAAAACTTAGTATCTAAAACCTTGGCAATTAATCGCTTCTTCTTTCTCATGATCAAGATGGTCATGAAATGTATTTTCACCCTATTGATTCAGTAAGTAAAGAGGGAAGAAACTCCCATTATTGAGGCAGATAGATCAAGACAGATGAATGAGCAAGCTGTGGTGAACAGACACACAGAGAAGTAACTCAAAAAGCATGGCAAGTTGAACATGAGATTAATGCAACTAGTAAAGCTTGCCAAAGCTAATAGAATGCTCAACTTAAAACCAGTCTGCAAGTTACTTTCTCTCCATATTCAGGATACATTTGGGTAAGTAATACTACAAAGAGATAAAACACCCTATCAAGATGTGTGTGTTTCTGTGTGTGTGTGTGTATGGGTATGCACATGTGGGTGAGTAGTCACTCCTTCATGTGTGCATATTTATGGATGTTAGAGGTTGATAATTGGGTTTCTTTCTCAATCACTTTACATCCTTTAAATTTTTTCATTTATTTTTATTTCATGTACATTGGTGTTTTGCCTGCATATGTGACTGTGTGAGGGTGTTGGGTCCTCTGGAAGGAGAGTTACAGACATTTGTGAGCTGCCATGTGGGTGCTGGGAATTGAACTCGGGTCCTCTAGAAGAGCTGCCATTGCTCTTAATAGTTGAGCTTCAGCCCCTCCCTGCCCATCTTATTTTTTGAGACGGGTGATTTCAATCAACTTGGAGCACAACAGTTTGCCTAGACTGGCTAGCCAAAAAGACCACAGGGGTTCCTCCTGCCTCTGCCTCAGCACTGAAATTTTAGCGCTTACACTGTATCTAGATTCTTATATAGGTGCTGAGAATCAAACAGAGATCCTCAGACTTTTACAGGAAGCATTTTTTTTTCTTTTTTTTTGACTGAACTACTTTCCCAACTTTGTATTATGACTTTTGTAATTTTATTTTTCATTTGTAATGGGTTTAAATTTGTCTTTATGTTTGCATTTATAAACCTGTCTCAGTTCAAAGTAGAAAAAGGGAAACTTTTCATATTTGCTTTCTCACCTCATACCAACCAAGCATCTGTTGCTTAGCTTCAGCTGGCATAGCATGTTTCCCATAGTTACCTCAACCTGTAAGAAATATGGCTGATTATTAGTATAAGGCTTACATGTTCCCAAAATCTTGCTAACTTCAAAGACAAGTGAGAAGAGAGCATGGTGCAACTCTAAGATAGTTGGTTTTGGAAACAGGACCATCTATTCCTAGGCACACATTCTTTAGCTTCCACAGATTTCTTAATTTTTTTAACTCCTCCATTCCATGCTCAATTTCCAACTCTTAATGTTTAGCTAATCAGCGGGAGATATGGAGCCTGATGTCACCACCTCCTGTAGCCTGGTGGGAATTCCAGAAAAGGGAAGGGAGTGAGTTTACCAACTCACTCGTAAAACCTTCAACCCAAAATTTGTCCTGCTTAGGACAAGTGTAGGGATAAAAATGGAGCAGAGATTGAGGGAAAAGCCACCCAGTGACTGACTCAACTTGAGACCCACCCCATGGGAGAGACCCAACCTCTGAGACTATTAATGATATTCTGCTGTAGTAGCAGACAGGAGCCTAACATAACTGTCTTCTGAGAGGATTCTTTCAGCAGCTGATGGAAACCAGTTGCAGAGACCCATAACCAAACAATAGGCAGAACTTAGGGGGTTTTGTGGAAGAGTGGGAGGAAGGTAGAGGGAGCTGGAGGGGTCAAAGACACCACAAGAAAACCAAAAGAGTAAACTAACCTGGATCTTGGGGGCTCACAGAGACTGAACCACCAATCAAAGAGCATGCATGCACTGGACCTAAACCCCCTTCGTATGTCAGATGTACATTTGTAGCAGACATTCTGCTTGGTCATCATGTGGATCCCCTAAAAATTGGAATAGGATCTGTCTCTGACTCTGTTGCCTGCTTTTGGATTCCTTTCATCTAGCTGGGCTGCCTTGCCTGGCCTCACTGGAAGAGAGGAGGCACTGTGCCAGGATGGCTTGATAGTGGGGTCCTTCCCTTCTCAGAGAAGGGGAACCAAGAGGGTATGCACAGGAATTGTGAGGGTGGGACTGGGAGGACAGGAGGAAGTGGGCTGTGTTCAGGCTGTAAAGTGATTACATAACCAAATTACTGAAAATTACTTAGCTAATCAGTATCTGTTCTTTAATTCCTCTTGTGTGCTTTTTTACTGTCACCAATACAGGCTTGTACTCTGTTCCTAAGGTTGGGGCTAGGTGACCTCTATTTCTTTCCACGAAGCATTGTACTCTATTGGAATAGCTCAGACACCAGTTTAGCACCTTTTATTTAGCAAGAAGTTTGAAAGGATTGGAAACCTTCATAGATTCTTGCATGAGTGCAAATCTACAAATATTTGTCTTCAACAGAAATGAGATATTTCATTTTCTGTTTTGAAATTCTTTGTTGTTCTTTTGTGTTTTCTACCCTGCTGGAATCTTGTATTTGTTAGGCTCTCCTTAGAGATGCTATCAGTAATAAATATTATTTGAACAACTTTTCTTCAAAGCAAATCTGGAGATAATTATATGTACATTGTATTAGAGTAGAAGTCACATGACCTCTGGTATTCTATTACATAACTTTATCAAACTTTCTTGAGTATATGCTACAGAAACATGATAAAAGAATAGGTCCCTTACTACCAGTAATTACAAGTTCTGTATTAATCCAAAGTTTAAATGAAGTAAATTATTCAATGATATATTTTATAATATAATTCTCAGTTGAAAGAATATAAGATAGCCAACCAACAGCAGTAAACATGGATCTTTTATACTCTAAGAATTAATTCTCAAGGTGGACATTGTGGCTCATGCCTTTAATCCCAGTAGTCAGGGAGGCAGAGGCAGGTAAATAGTTGTGAGTTCAAGTCTATCCTGGTATACAAAGCAAGTCCAGGGCAGCGAAGGCTACAAAGAGAAACCCTGTTTCAAAAAAAAAAGTAAGAAATAAAAGAAAGCAACAACAACAACAAAAAGAATTAGCTCTCCATTTTGAGTAATGTTCTTCTATGGGAACGGATTGTATTATTTGTAAACTGTGAGGCCAATGGCCATGTCATAAATAGTTCTGTGACTTTTTCCCAATAGCATGTATCTAAAATCTACCATAGTTTTCCACCTGCCCTTTGCTTGAACATCTCTGTATGCATAATATATACAATGGCTTCCACGAAGTGAAGTATACAGTCTTGTCCTTTACATATATTATGTTACAGCATCTTTTATTTTTCCTTCCTTCCTCCATTTATCTTTATTTATTTAGTCACTTTACACCCTGATTCCAGCCCCCTCCCTCTTCTCCTCCCAGTTCCACCCCACACTGTCCTCTTCCCATTACCTCCTTTCCTTCCTTCCAGAGAAGGAGAGGCGCCCAATTCATACCAGTCCACCCTGGTATCTTAAGTCATGACATCTGACTAAGCACATCCTCTCCCAATGTAGCCCAGCTAGAAGAAGGTGACCCAGCAGTAGCTAACAGATTGAGAGATGGCCCTTACTTCTCTTCTTAGGGGACCCACACGATGACCAAGCTGCACCTTTGCTACATATGTGTAGAGGGTCTAGATTCAGTCCATACTAGCTCTATGATTGGTGGTTCTGTCTCCAGGAGACACCTTGGGCTCAGATTAGATTACTCTGTAGGTCTTCAGGTGGTGTCCTTGATCGCTCTGGCTCTCTCTAGCTTTCCTCCCACTCTTACACATCACTTCCTGGGTCTCTGCATCTGTCTCCATCAGCTGCCAGATGAAGCCTCTCAGAAGACAGTTATGCTAGATTCCTGTCTGCAAGCATAGCAGAGTATCAATAATAGTGACAGTGGCCAGCCCTCTACCATGGTATGGGTCTCAAGTGGGCCAGCCACTTGTTTGCCATTCTCTCAATCTTTGCTCCATCTTTGACCTTTCATTTCTTGTAGACAAGACACATTGTTTTTTTTTTTTTTGTTTTGTTTTGTTTTGTTTTTTTTTTGTTTTTGTTTTTTTTGGTGGAAGGTTTTATATGTGTGTTGGTGTTCCCTTCCCTCCACTGGGAGAACGAGAGTTACCAACTTCATGTTCTTCAATACCCATTAATTGGAGTCTCAGCTAGGGTCACCCCATAGACTCCCAGTAGCTTAACTTGTTCCAGAGAGGTCCGACAACTTATTTCTATTCTTTCTTCCAGTTCTTTTCACCCCTCCTTCTTTCTATGCCCACCTGATCTCCACTGCATTTATTCTCCCCACACTATCTTGTACCAGTCCCCTCCTTCCATCTACTTCAGATGTCTATTGAATTTCCTGTTCTTATTCAAGTATCTTTACTTGCAGAGCAACAGTAATAAAAACTGTATGGCACTGACATAGAAACAGTCTGGTTGATCAGTGGAATCAAGTTGAACACCCAGAAATAAATCTACATAGCTATGAACAGTTGATTTTTGACAAAGAAGCCAAAACTATACAATGGAAAAAAAAAAAAAAGATAGCATCTTCAACAAATGGCGCTGTTATACCTGAATTTTTACATGTAGAAAAATGCAAATTGATCCATATCTGTCACCCTACACAAAACTCAAGTCCAAGTAGATCAAAGAATTTAACATAAAACCAGACACACTAAAGTTATTATAAGAAATATTGAGGAAGAACATGGAAATCATTGTCACAGGAGACAATTTCTGAACAGAATACCAACAGCTCAGGCTCTAAGATCAACAATTAATAAATGGGACCTTATGAAACTAAAAAGCTTCTGTCAATAGAACAGAAGCCTAAGATGACAGCCTAAGATTGGGAAAAGATTTTCACAAACCCCACATCTGACAGAGGCATAATATCCAACATATATAAAGAACTCAAAAAATTATACACAAACAAATCAAGAAACCCAATTAAAAATGGGGTACATTCTTCAGTTGAGGGGCATCTGGGTTGTTTCCAGCTTCTGCATATTATAAATAAAGCTGCTACAAACATGGTTGAACAAATGTCCTTGTTGTGTACTTGAGCCTCTTTTGGATATATGCCTAGGAGTGGTATGGCTGGATCTTGAGGAAGCGCTAGTCCTAGTTGTCTGAGAAAGCACCAGATTGATTTCCAGAGTGGTTGTACAAGTTTACATTCCCACCAGCAGTGGAGAAGGTTCCCCTTTTTCCACAACCTCTCCAGCATGTGTTGTCACTTGAGTTTTTGATCTTGGCCATTCTGATGGGTGTAAGGTGAAATCTCAGGGTTGTTTTGATTTGCATTTCCCTAATGGCTAATGAGGTTGAGCATTTCTTTAAGTGCTTCTCTGCCATTCAATATTCCTCTATTGAGAATTCTCTTTTTAGCTCTGTTCCCCATTTTTTAAGTGGATTACTTGGTTTGCTGCAACTGAAGAATGGATGCAGAAATTATGGTATATCTATACAATGGAATATTACTCAGCAATGAAAAAAAAAAGGAAATCATGAAATTTGCAGGTAAATGGTGGGACCTGGAAAGGATCATCCTGAGTGAGTTGTCCCAGAAGCAAAAAGACACACACAGTATGTACTTACTCATATAGACATACAACATAGGACAAACCCACTAAAATCTGTGCATCTAAAGAAACTAAGCAAGAGAGAGGACCCTAACTAAAATGTTCAGTCCCCATCCTGAAAGGCAAAGTGGATGGACATCAGAAGAAGAAGTAAACAGGAAACAACCTAGGAACCTACCACAGAGGGCCTCTGAAAGCCTCTGCCCTCCAGACTATCAAAGCAGATGCTGAGCCTGATGGCCAACTGTCGGGCAGAGTGAATGGAATTTTATGTAAGAAGTGGGAAATAGTAATAGCTGGAGAGGACAGGAACTCCACAAGGAGAGCAACAGAACAAGAAAATTTGAACACAGGGAACTTCCCAGAGACTCATACTCCAACCAAGGACTATTCATGGAGATAACCTAGAACCCCTGCACAGATGTAGTCCATGGCAGTTCAGTGTTCAAGTGGGTTACCTAGTAATGGGAAGAGGGACTGCCTCTGACATAATCTGATTGGCCTGCTCTTGATCACCTCCCCCTGAGGGGGGAGCAGCCTTACCAGGCCACAGAAAAGGACAATGCAGCCACTTTTGATGAGAACTGATAGACTAAGATCAGAAAGGAGAGGAGAACCTCCCCTATCAGGGGACTTGGGGAGGGGCATGCATGCAGAAAGGGGAGGGAGGGGGGGATTGGGAAGGGAGGAGGGAAGGGCTTATGGGGGGGATACAAAATGAATAAAATGTAATTAATAAAAATAAAAAAAAATTAAATAAAATAAAAAAATGGGGTACAGAGCTAAACAGAATTCTCAACAGAGGAATCTCTAACGGCGAATAAGCACTTAAAGACATGCTCAACATCCTTAGTCATCAGAGAAATGCAAAGAAAAACTGCTCTGAAATTCCGTATTACACCCATCAGAAAGGCTAAAATCAAAAGCTCAAGTAACAGCACATCCTGGTGAGGATGTAGAGCAAGAGGAACAACTCTCCATTGCTGGTGGGAGTATAAACTTGTACAACCACTGTGGAAATCAATCTGGAGGTTTCTCAGAAAGTTGGAAATAGTTGTACCTCAAGACCCAGCTAGACCACTCCTGGTTATATACCCAGAAGATGCTCCACCATACTACAAGAATAGCTGTTCAACTATGTTCATAGCAGCTTTATTTGTCATAGCCTGTAAGTGGAAACAACCTAGATGTTCCTCAACCAAATAATAGATATAGAAAATGTGATACAATTACACAATGTAATACTACTCAATTATTTAAAAAAAAAAAAAAGACAGCATACCATGTCTAGAACTAGAAAAGATCATGCTAATTGAGGTAACCCAGACACAAAGACACTCATAATATATATTCACTTACGTGTGGACATTAGCCACAATGTACAGAATAACCATGCTACAACCTACAGACTCAAAGAAGCAAAGGAGAGCCCAAAGGAGGATGCTTGAATCTCACTGAGAAGGGCAAGTAGATGAGACATCTGAGGTAAGTGGAGAAAGGGGATTGGATGTGGAAGGGGCTGAGAAGTTTAATGATGGCAGGGGTCAGGTGTTGGTAGAAAGTGGGTTGTTGGCGGGGTGGGGTGGAAGGCAAAACAGAAATCATTAGGGGAGCATCTCTGGGTCAAAAGAGGCCCCAGGGAGTCTATGGGGGTGACTCTCTCTGAGATCTCTAACAGTGGCGAATAAGGAGCTTGAACTTGGCATTTTCTGTAGCAAGGTGGGACTTCCAGTGGAGGGATGGTGACACCATTGCACCATAAAATATTCCACCCAAAATTTGTCTTGCCTACAAGAAGTGTGGTGATAAAAATGGAGCAGAAATTGAAGAATTGGCAACCAATGAAGAGCCCAACTTGAGACCCACCCCAAGGGAGAGAGCTAACCTCTGACACTATCAATTGTATTCTGTTATGCTTGCAGGCAGGAGGCTAGCATAACTGTATTTTGAGAGGCTTTATTCAGCACTGAAAATCTGCAGAATAGACTAACCTGGGCCCATTGTATAGTTATGTAGAATAGACATCATTGACTTGTTCCTGATTTTAGTATCCCTTGTATCCTTAAGCTCTCCAGAAATTTTATCTTGACTTGTTCCTGATTTTAGTATCCCTTGTATCCTTAAGCTCTCCAGAAATTTTATCATAAATGAGTATTGGTTTGATCAAAACTTTTTTCTGAGTCTAATGAGGTAATAGTGGTTTTTTTTTTTCTGGTTCTATATATGGTGGAATATAATTATTGATTTTCATATAGTGAACCTTCCCTACATCTCTGGGATGAAGTCCATTTGATCATGGTAAATGATCTTTCTTATATGTTTCTGGATTAGGTTTGCAGGTATTTTTTCACTATTTCTGCACTTATGTTCATGATTGAAATTGGTCTAAAATTTTCTTTCTTTGTTGAATAGGCATTGCTTAGGTGTTAGTGTAACTGTTGCCTCATAAAATAAATTTGGCAGTCTCTTTTTTGCTTCTTTTTTGTGTAGTAAATTGACGAGTATTGCCATTATTTCCTTGTTTTTAATAGCTGAGTAGAATTCCACTGTGTAAACGTACCGTTTATCCATTATTTGGTTGAGGGACATCTAGATTGTTTCCATATTCTGGCTATTATGAATAAAGCTTCTATGAACATAGGTAAGCAAATGTCCTTGTTGTATGGTTGAATATCTTTTGGATATATGCCCACCAGGAGTATAGCTGGGTCTTGAGGTGGAGCTATTCTTGATTTTCTGAGATAGGTTGATTGATTTCCAACTGGTTGCACAAGTTTGGATTCCACACCAGCAATGGAGAAGTGTTCGCCTTTCTCTACATCCTTGCATGCATGTGCTGTCACCTGAGTTTTTTTTATTTTAGTCATTCTGATGGGTGTAAGGTAGAATTTC
The DNA here is from genome assembly GCF_907164565.1 of Psammomys obesus. Lineage (NCBI taxonomy): Eukaryota > Metazoa > Chordata > Mammalia > Rodentia > Muridae > Psammomys > Psammomys obesus. Next base: position 15,261,522 of record NW_026596134.1, on the reverse strand, counting down.
AGGGTCATTTTGAATTGCCTTTCCTGGATGTTCAACTAAGGACATTGAACATTTTTTAAAGTGTTTCTCTGCCATTCGATATTCCTCTGTTGAGAATTCTGTTTAGTTCTGTACCCCATTTTTTAATTGGATTATTTGGTTTGTTAGTGTTTAATTTCTTGACTTCTTTGTACATATTCTGGATATTAGGCCTCTATCAGACATAGGTTTGTTGAAGGTCTTTTCCCAGTCTGTAGGGTGTCATTTTGTTCTGCTGACCTTGTCCTTTTCTTTACAGAAGCTTTTCAGTTTTACGAGGTCCCGTTTTTTGATACTTGATCTTACAGCCTGAGCTGTTGGTGTTCTGTTAAGGAAGTTGTCTCCTATACCAATAATTCCAGGCTCTTCACCCACTTTCTCTTCTACTAGATTGAGTGTATCTGGCTTTATATTGAGATCTTTGAACAACTTGGACTTGAGTGTTGTGTAGGATGACAGATATGGATATATTTGCATTTCCACTTGTATACAGTTAGAACAATACCCTTTGATGAAGATGCTTTCTTTTTTCCATTGTATGGTTTGACTTCTTTTTCAAAAATCAAGTGTCCCTAGGTGTGTGGGTTTATGGTTGCGTGTTCAATTGGACTCCATTGATATACCAGTCTGTTCCTATGCCAGTACCTTCAGAAGTTTTTTATTGTATATGATTGATTTTGGTATTCTTTTTTTTCCCCCATAGGGAGCTGAGAATTGTTCTTTTAAGGTCTGTAAAGAATTGTGTCAGTCAGGCTCTAAGCTCAACAATAAATAAATCGGACCTCATAAAAACTGAATAGCTTCTGTAAAGCAAGGGACACAGTTGTCAGAACAAAACTACAGCCTACAGATTGGGAAAGGATCTTTACCAAGCCTATATTTGACATAGGGCTATTATCCAAAATACATAAATAACTCAAGAAGTTAATCAGTAACAAACCAAGTAATCCAATTAAAAAATGGGTACAGAGCTAAACAGAGAATTCTAAATAAAGGAATATTGAATAGCAGAGAAACACTTAAAAAGTGCTCAAAATCCTTAGACATCAGGGAAATGCAAATCAAAATGACCCTGAGATTTCACCTTATACCCATCAGAATTGCGAGGATCAAAAACTCAAGTGACACAACACATGCTGGAGAAGATGTGAAGAAAGAGGAGACCTCCTCCATTGATGGTGGGAATGTAAACTTGTACAACCACTTTGGAAAACAATTTTGTTCTTTCTCAGACAATTACCAATAGTGCTACCTCAGGATCCAGCTACACTACTCCCCTTCACATATATCCAAAAAATGCTCAAGTTACAACAATGATATTTGCTCAACCGTGTTCGTAGCAGTTTATTCATAATAGCCAGAACCTGGAAACAACCCAGATGTCCCTCAACTGAGGAATGGATGCAGAAATTGTGGTACATTTACACAATGGAATACTAGTCAGCAATTAAAAACAAGGAAATCATGAAATTTTCAGGCAAATGGTGGGACCTAGAAAAGATCATCCTGAGTGATGTATCCCAGAAGCAGAAAGACACACATGGTATATACTCACTTATAAGTGAGTATTATAAGTGGTTATTAGACCTATAACATAGGATAATCATACTAAAATCTGCACTCCTAAGGAAGCTAATTAAGAAGGAGGACCCTGATAAGATGCTCAATCTTCTTTCAGAAAGGCAAACGAAATGAACATCAGAAGAGGGAGTAAACAGGGAACAGGACAGGAACCTACCACAGAGGGCCATTAAAAGACTCTCCCCAGCAGGGTATTAAAGCAGATGCGAGACTCATAGCTAAACTTTTGGCAGAGTGAAGCAATCTTATGAAAGAAAGGGGAGATGAATGACCTGAAGGGGACAGGAACTCCACAAGGAGAGCAACAGAACCAAAAATTCTGGGCAAAGAGGGCTTTTTTGTGACTGATACTCCAACCAAGGACCATTCATGGAGATAACCTAGAACCCCTGCACAGATGTAGCCCATGGCAGCTCAGTGTCCAAGTGGGTTCCCTAGTAAGGAGAACAAGGACTGTATGACATGTACATAGTGATTGGCTCTTTGTTTACCTCTTTCTGAGGGGCGGGGGGGAGTAGCCTTACCAGGCCACAGAGGAAGACAACACATCCAATCCTGATTAGACCTGATATCCTAGGGTCAGAGGGAAGGAGAGTAGGTCCTTCCCTATCAGTGGACTTGAGGAGGGTCATGGGAGGGAGATTAGGATTGAGAGGGGATGAATAAATTGTAAATAATAAAAAATTAATTAATTAAAAAGAATTGGGTTTGTATTTTGATAGGGATTGTTTTGGATCTGTAGATTGCTTTTGGTAAGATAGCCATTTTTATAATGTTAATCCTATTGATCCATGAGCATGGGAAATCTCTCTTCTGATATCTTCTTCAATTTCTTTCATCAGAAACTTGAAGTTCTTGTGATACAAGTCTTTGATGTGCTTGGTTAGAGTTACAATCAGATACTTTAGATTATTTGTGGCTATTTTGAAGGGTGTTTTTCCCCCCAATTTCTTTCTCTTTATCATTTGTGTTCAGAAGGGCTACTTTTTTTTGAGTTATTATTATTTATTTTTTTATTTAACTAATTCAGAGAAGTTCTTTTTCAACTGTAGGAGTTTTCTGATAGAATTTTGGTGTCTCTCATTTATACTACCATATCATCTGTGAATAGGGATACTTAGACTTCTTTTCCAATTTTCATCCTCTTTCATCTCATTTAGTTGTCTTATTTCTCTAGATAGAACTTCAAGTACTGTATCAAAGAGATTTGGAGAGTGGGCAGTCTTTGGTTGTCTCTGAGTTTAGTGGAACTGCTTTGAGCTCCTTTTCATGAAATTTGATGTTGGCTATTGGCTTGATACATAAAGCCTTTAGTATGTTTACGAGTGTTAGTATGTTTGCGAGTGTGCCTTATATCCCTGCCCTCTCCAAGACTTTTATCATAAAAGAATGTGGGATTTTGTCAAAAGCTCTTTCTGCATCTAATGAGATAATCATGTATCTTTTCTTTCAGTTTTTTATATGGAGGATTACATTGATGAATTTTTATACTTTCAACCATTGCTGCATCGCTGCAATGAAGCCTACTTCATCATAATGGATTATGTATTTTACGAATTCTTCAATTCAGTTTCTGTGTATTTTATTGAATTTTTTGTATCCATGTTCATGAGATAAATTGGTTTGAAATTTTCTTTCTTTGTTCAGTCTTTGTATTTTAGGTATGAGGATGACTTTGACCTTCTAGAATGAGTTTGTTAATGTTCCTTCATTTTATATTTTGTGGATTGGTTTAAGGAGTATTGGTATTCACTCTTATTTAAAAATCTGGTAAAATTCTGTGCTAAAACCATCTGGTCTTGGCTCTTTTTCTTTTTCTTTTTTTTTTTTTTGTTGGAAGATATTGATGAGTGCTTCTCTTTTCTTAGGGGCTATAGGATAGTTTAAACTATTAACTTGATTTAAATTTAGTGAAATCTATCAAAGAAATAGTCAATTTCATTTAGATTTTCCAGTTTTGCGGAATACAGCTTTTTGAAGTAAGACCTAATGATTTTTTGGATTTTATCAGTGTCTGTTTTTATTTTCATTTCTAATTTTGTTAATTTGGACAGTTAATTTAGTTAGTTTGGCTACTGGTTTGTCTATCTTGTTTTCTCAAAGAACCAGCTCTTGGTTTCATTGGTTCTTCATATTGTTCTCTTTATTTCTGTTATTGATTTCAGCCCTGAGTTTGATTATTTCCTGCCATCAACTCCTCTTAATGGGTTTGCTTCTCTTTTATTCTAGGTTTTAGGTGTGCTTTTCAGTTGCTAGTATGAGCTCTCTACAACTTCTTTATGAAGGCATTTATTGCTATGAGCTTTCCTATTAGCATTGCTTTCATTGCGTCCCATAAGTTTGGGTATGTTGTGCGTTCATTTTCATTGAAATCTAGAAAGTCTTTAATTTTTTCATTTCTTTTATGACCCAGTGGTCATCGAGTAGAGAGCTCTTCAGTTTTCATGAGTATGTAGGCTTTCTTTTGTTTCTGTTGTTGTTGAGGTCCAGCGTTAGTCTATGATGGTCTGATAGGATACATGAGGTTATTTCAATCTTTTTGTACCTGTTGTGACTTGCTTTGTGATTGATTAAATGATAATTTTAGAGAGAGTTACTCGAAATGCTTTATATTCTTTTTGTCTTTGGGTGAAATACTCCATAGATACCTGTTAGGTCCATCTGATTGATGACATCTGTTAGTTTTGTTATTTCTCTGTTTAGCTTTTGTTTCATTGACCTGTCCTTTGGTGATAGTGGCATGTTGAAGTCTCCCACTATTAATGTGTGGAGTTTGATGTGTGGTTTAAGTTTAGGTAGTGTTTCTTTTACGAATATAGGTGTACTTACATTTAGGGAATAGATGTTCGGAATTGAGACATCATCTTTGTTGATTTTTCCTTTGAAGAGTATGAAGTGTCCTTCCCCAACTCTTTTGATTAATTTTTCTTTGAAAGTCTATTTTATTAAGTACTAGAATTACTACTCCAGCTTGTGTCCTGTGTCTGTTTGATTAGATATTCTTTTTCCATTCCTTTACTCTGAGATATTGTATATTGTCTGTCTTTATTGCTGAGGGGTATGTATGCAACAGATTGATGGATCATTGTTTTTTTTTTTTTTTTCTCATCCATTCTGTTACCCTGTGGCTTTTTATTGAGGAACTGAGTCCATTGATGTTGAGTGATATTAATGACCAATTATTGTTAATTTTTATTTTGATGTTTTTGGTGGTAGAATGCATGTGTACTGCGTGTGTGTGTGTGTATGTGTGTACTCTTCCCTCATTTTGGTTTTGCTGATATGGGATTATTTATTTCTTGTGCTTTCCTTACTGCAATTAGGCTCCTTGGGAGTTTTCATTCTTCTATCTTCTTAGGGCTGTATTTGTGGATACATATTGTTTAAATTTGTTTTTGCTTTGGAATATCTTGTTTTCTTCATGTAAGGTGATTAAAATTTCTAGAACCCTGACAATGCAGCCACTTCTGATGAGAACTGATAGACTAAGATCAGAAAGAAGGAGAGGAGAACCTCCCCTATCAGTGGACTTGGGGAGGGGCATGCATGCAGAAAGGGGGGGAGGGGAAGGACCGAGAGGGGAGAAGGGAGGGGCTTATGGGGGGGAAAATAAATAAAATTTAATTAAAAAAAGAAAAAAAATTTTGTAGGCTGTCATAGTCAGGCTGATATCCGTGGTCTCTTAGTGCTTGTAGGATACCTGTCCAGGCTGTTTTTGTTTTTAACATCTTCGTTGAGAAGTCAAGTGTAATTCTGATTGGTCTGCCTTTCAATATAACTTGGCCTTTTTCTCTTGCAGCTTTTAATATATACATATATATATATATATATATATATATATATTTTTTTTTTTCTGTAGGATTAGTGTTTTGAACATGTTGTGGTGGGAAGATTTTTTTGGTGTTCTGTAAACTTCTTGTGTGTTAATAAGCATTTCTTTCTTTTTAAATATTGTGGGTTGATCAGATATGTGCGCTTTAACAGAAGAACCTTGTTTTATTGTAAGCTTCTACAATTACAGATTAAGTCTGAGAGATTTGTCGCACTAATATGAATCATTGTTCCCTACAATAATGTCATTATTGTGGTCTGATGACAAAATTAGACTCAACCATTCAGCATGCATTGATGAGTAATCTCACTGTAGATGCCCATTTGACTGTGTGGTAATGCTAGGTTGATAGTATACCTGCAACCAACTTTGAAAGACTAAGCAGGGGGGGCAAGATGGCGGCGCCGGGAGGACTCTCATTCTGAGGAGCAGCACAGCAGAATTGGCACAGTGACCAGCAATCAGAACTCGCGACCATAAAACACAAGTGGTTGTGTTTCTCAGGTGAGAGGATACCCCACGGTGGGGGATTCAATCAGCTTTAACTCACCCGGCTAAACCACAGAAGAGATCCCGGTTCTGCAAGGCTATTGGTCATCAGCCCGGGACTACACGCCAGCGCGATCTGGTCATGGTCCCAGACTAAACTGTGGGCCCACAACACCATAGACTGGATTTCCCAGTCAAGAGATAACCCCACGGAGCAGGAAACAATTGGGACCGACCCCAGGTTACCCAGACATCCCCTGGGAAAGACTCGGGTTCCGCGGGTACCCCAAGAGCCAGCACGGACCCAGAGCAGGGAACCCAGGCTCCTGCACAGAGCCCAGTCTGCGCACGTGATTAGCCGCCTCAGATAGAACTGTGGGCACCAGGGCACCAGACTGCGTGTCTCTGGCAGGAGGAAACCCCCAGCGGAGGGGGTCAGCAGCTCTAATGCTTAGGACACCCAGCACCAAAACACTTCCTGGACTCATGCAGACTCTAGTGCAGGCAGGAGTGCTGTGCTCTGCCGCCATTGTTGAGTTCCCCTGGGGCACTGGGACACACAGCTGCATCCTCGGACCTGCAGGAGCCGAAGAGCAATTACAGCAGCCCTCAGATACTGTGCCAGGGATCGGCCAGTTGTCCCTGGCTAGACTGCCAAAACTGTGGGAATCCCTGATCCTTCAGGGGGGCTACACCCACAGCATCTGGACCAGATCGGTGCCTGCAGCCGCCATCCCAGACAGAGACACACAGCTTCTGGTCCAGAGTGAGGCACCCAGCCTCCAGACCAGAGCATCGCCCCCAGGCGCCAACTCAACCTAGGTGCACATTCTCCAGGTCCAGAGCAGAGCAATCAGCCTTTGGCCCAGAGACTTGCTGAGTGCACCTCCCACTTTCCCGGACAGAACTGTGCACCCCAGAAAAACAGACTGAGTTTCCCTGTTGGCAGAAAACCCCACAGCTAGGGAATCAGCAGTTTCTTCAAGAGGACTGTACATGGAAATTTAGTGAGCAGCAGCACACTAAATTTATAACAAGAAACCCAGCAGTGGGGCAGCTGTCTTGAGAAATTCTATGGGTAAGAGGAGATCCCCCCCTGCCTAACATAGACCACAGCTACTACTCAGGGCTATAAACCTGAGGTGAGCAGTGGCAACTCCGGAGAAACACTGGCCATACAGTGACCATAACCAAAAAGCAGAGAAGGACTCCTTCAGGAAAAACCATCTTCCGGCCAAGGGGATACTCCCTACCTCAGGACTCTAGGAAGCACAGAAACTAACAGCCAACACCTAAATCAGCCCAATGGGTAGAGGTCAGCATAAAGGCTCAACCAACAAAAGACAGAGCAATATGACATCTCCAGAACCCAGCCATCCAGGGGCGAACAGCCCTGAACAATGCAGCATAATAGAAAATCAAGAAGATGACCTTACATCTATGTTGATGAAGAGAATAATAGAGGAAACAGATAAAATACGTAAAGAATTAGAGGAAGATAAAACCAAACAGATCATGGCTATCCGTAAAGAAATGGAGGAAGATAAAGACAAGCAGATTAGGGCCATCCGTGAAGAAATACGGGAAGATGCAGCCAAACAGCTTATGGCCTTCAGAGAAGAAATAATTAAATCACTGAAAGAAATCAAAGAGACAGAGTTGAAGGAACTAAAAGAAAAAGAGGAAAATACAAGCAGACAGGTGAAGGAAGTAAACAAAACAACTCAAGACCTGAAGATAGAACTAGAAAAATTAAAGAAAACACAAATGGAGGAAATAATGGAGAGGAAGAATTTAGTGAAGAAAACAGGAACTACTGAGGTAAGCATAACCAACAGAATACAAGAAATGGAAGAAAGAATCTCAGGTGTAGAAGATACAATGGAAGAAATCGATGTATCTGTCAAAGAAAATGTTAAATCCAAAAAATTCCTGACACAGACCGTCCAAGAAATCTAAGACAATATGAAAAGACAAAACCTAAGAATAATAGGAATAGAGGAAAAAGAAGACTCCCTTCTCCAAGGCCCAGAAAATATTTTCAACAAAATCATTGAAGAAAATTTCCCCAAGTTAAAGGAGAAGCCAGTAAGGATACATGAGGCCTACAGAACACCCAACAAATTTGACCAGAAAAAAAATCATCCCGCCACATAATAATCAAAACACTAAGTATACAGAACAAAGAAAAAATACTAAAAGCTGCAAGGGAAAAAGGCCAAGTAACATATAACGGCAAACCCATGAGAATCACACCTGACTTTTCAACAGAAACTATGAAAGCCAGAAGGGCCTGGACAGATATCATGCAGACCCTAAGAGAACACAGATGTCAACCCAGGCTACTATACCCTGCAAAACTCTCAGTCCTCATAGACGGAGAAAACAAGATATTCAATGACAAAAACAAATTTCAAAAATACCTACACACAAATCTAGCATTACAGAAGATACTGGAAGGGAAAATACAACCCAAGAAAATTAGCTTCTGTCAAGAAAACACAGGAAGTAATTAACCTTACTACAGCAAAACAAAAAGCAACCAAGCACACAACCTTATGAACACAGCCAACATCAAAATCAAAGGATCTAACAGCCACTGGTCATTAATTTCTGTCAACATCAATGGACTCAATTCTCCAGTAAAAAGACACAGATTAACAGAACGGATACGTAAACAAAACCCAGCAATCTGTTGCATACAAGAAACACACCTAAGACACAAAGATAGACATTACCTGAGGGTAAAAGGTTGGAAGACGACTTTCCAAGCAAATGGACCCAAGAAACAAGCAGGAGTAGCCATTCTAATATCTGATAAAATAGACGTTCAACCAAAATTAATAAAAAGAGATGAGGAAGGACACTTCATACTCATCAAGGGAAAATTCCACCAGGAAGACATCACAATCCTGAACATCTATGCCCCAAATACAAGAGCACCCACATTTGTAAAAGAAACATTGATAAAATTTAAACCACATATAGATCCCCACACATTAATAGTGGGAGACTTCAACACCCCACTCTCAACAAACGACAGGTCAACAAAACAGAAATTAAACAAAGAAACAATATCTCTGACAGAGGTCATGAATCAAATGGACCTCACAGACATCTACAGAACTTTACACCCAAACACAAAAGAATTTACCTTCTTCTCTGCACCTCATGGAACCTTCTCCAAAATAGACCATATAGTTGGTCACAAAGCAAGCCTCAACAGATACAAGAAGACTGAAATAATCCCTTGTATCCTGTCTGATCACCATGGAATAAAGCTGGACTTCAACAACAACTTGTTACTAAATGACAGCTGGGTCAGGGAAGAAATAAAGAAAGAAATTAAAGCCTTTCTAGAACTCAATGAAAATGAAGACACAACATACCCTAACTTGTGGGACACAATGAAATCAGTGCTAAGAGGAAAGTTCATAGCACTAAGTGCCTTCAAGAAGAAATTTGAGACAGCTCATTCAAGCAACTTAATGGCCCACTTAAAAACCCTAGAAAAAGAAGAAGCAGACACACCAAAAAGGAGTAGACGGCTGGAAATAATCAAACTCATGGCTGAAATCAATCAATTAGAAACAAATAAAACAATTCAAAGAATCAATGAAACCAAGAGCTGGTTCTTTGAGAAAATCAACAAGATCGACAAACCCTTAGCCAAGCTAACTAAAAGGCAGAGAGACACCACCCAAATCAACAAAATCAGAAATGAAAAGGGGGACATAACTACAGACACTGAGGAAATCCAAACAATCATTAGGACTTACTTCAAAAGTCTATACTCAACAAAATTTGAAAATCTAAATGAAATGGACAATTTTCTTGATCGATTTGACTCACCAAAGCTGAATCAGGACCAGGTAAATCAATTAAATATTCCTATATCCCCCAAAGAAATAGAAGCAGTCATCAAAATCTCCCATCCAAAAAAAGCCCAGGACCAGATGGCTTCAGCGCAGAATTCTACCAGACCTTCAAAGAAGAGCTAACTCCAATTCTCTTCAAACTATTCCACAAAATAGAAACAGAAGGACATTACCAAACTCATTCTATGAAGCCACAATCACCTTGGTACCTAAACCTCACAAAGACTCAACAAAGAAAGAGAATTTCAGGCCAATCTCCCTTATGAACATTGTTGCAAAAATACTTAACAAAATACTTGCAAACCGGATCCAAGAACACATCAAAGATATTATCCACTATGACCAAGTAGGCTTCATCCCAGGTATGCAGGGGTGGTTCAATATACAGAAATCCATCAATGTGATCCACCATATTAACAAACTGAAAGAAAAAACCACATGATAATCTCCCTAGATACTGAAAAAGCATTTGACAAAATCCAACATCCATTCATGTTTAAAGTACTGGAGAGATCAGGGATACAAGGCACATATCTAAACATAGTAAAGGCGATATACAGCAAGCCTATAGCCAACATCAAACTGAACGGAGAGAAACTTAAAGCAATCCCTCTGAAATCAGGGACAAGACAAGGCTGCCCACTGTCTCCATATCTCTTCAACATAGTGCTGGAAGTCCTTGCTAGAGCAATAAAACAGAAGATCAAGGGGATACAAATTGGAAAGGAAGAAGTCAAATTATCACTATTTGCAGATGATATGATAGTATACATGAGTGACCTCAAAAACTCTACCAGGGAAATCCTATAGCTGATAAACACCTTCAGCAAAGTGATTGGATACAAAATTAACTCAAAAAAATCAGTAGCACTCCGGTATACAAGAGACAAAAGGGCTGAGAAAGAAATTAGGGAAACAACACCCTTCACAATAGCGACAAATGACATAAAGTACCTTGGTGTAACCCTAACCAAGCAAGTCAAAGACTTGTATGAAAAAAATTTCAAGTCTCTGAAGAAAGAATTAGAGGAAGATATGAGAAGATGGAAAGATCTCCCATGCTCATGGCTTGGCAGGATTAACATAGTAAAAATGGCCATCTTACCAAAAGCAATCTACAGATTTAATGCAATTCCCATCAAATTGCCAACACAATTCTTTACAGACCTGGAAAGAAAAATTCTCAACTTCGTATGGAATAACAAGAAACCGAGAATTGCTAAAACAATCCTCTACAATAAAAGATCTTCTGGAGGTATCTCCATCCCTGATCTCAAGCTGTACTACAGAGCAACAGTTATAAAAACTGCATGGTACTGGCATAGAAACAGAATGGTGGATCAATGGAATCGAACAGAAGACCCAGACATAAATCCACACACTTACGGACACCTGATTTTTGACAAAGATGCTAAAACCATACAATGGAAAAAAGATAGCATCTTCAACAAATGGTGCTGGTCCAACTGGATGTCTACATGTAGAAAAATGAA
>NW_026596134.1:15150193-15249831 GCF_907164565.1 Psammomys obesus | reverse complement strand
GGGGAATACCCTAGAACTCATTGGTACAGGAGAAAACTTCCTGAACAGAACACCAACAGCACAGGCTCTAAGAGCAACAATCAATAAATGGGACCTCATGAAATTGAAAAGCTTCTGTAAAGCAAAGAACACCATCATCAAAACAAAGCGACTGCCTACAGATTGGGAAAGAATCATCACCAACCCTTTATCTGACAGAGGACTCATATCCAATATATATAAAGAACTAAACAAGCTGAAAAGCAACAGACCAAGTAATCCACTTAAAAAATGGGGAGCAGAGCTAAAGAGAGAATTCTCTGCAGAGGAATATCGAATGGCAGACAAGCACTTAAGGAAATGCTCAACCTCATTAGCCATTAGGGAAATGCAAATCAAAACAACCCTGAGATTTCACCTTACACCCATCAGAATGGCCAAGATGAAAAACTCAAGGGACAACACATGCTGGAGAGGTTGTGGAGAAAGGGGAACCCTTCTCAACTGCTTGTGGGAATGTAAACTGGTACAACCACTCTTGAAATCAATCTGGCACTTTCTCAGACAACTAGGAATAGCGCTTCCTCAAGATCTAGCCATACCACTCCTAGGCATATACCCAAAAGAGGCGCAAGTACACAAAAAGGACATTTGCTCAACCATGTTTGTAGCTTTATTTGTAATAGCCAGAAGCTGGAAACAACCCAGATGCCCCTCAACTGAAGAATTGATGCAGAAACTGTGGTACATCTATACAATGGAGTATTACTCAGCAATGAAAAATAAGGAAATCATGAAATTTGCAGGTAAATGGTGGGACCTGGAAAGGCTCATCCTGAGTGAGTTGTCCCAGAAGCAAAAAGACATTCATGGTATATACTCACTCATATAAACATACAATATAAATTAACCCACTAAAATCTGTACATCTAAACAAACTAAGCAAAAGCAAGGACCCTAACTAAAATGTTCAATCCCCATCCTGAAAGGCAAAGAGGATGGACATCAGAAGAAAAAGAAAATAGGAAACAACCTTGGAACCTGCTACAGAGGGCCTCTGAAAGCCAGAAGAAAACAGGAAACAACCTTGAAACCTGCCACAGAGGGCCTCTGAAAGCTTCTGCAGTATAGACTGTCAAAGCAGATGCTGAGCCTGATGGCCAACTGATGGGCAGAGTGAATGGAATTTTATGTAAGAAGTGGGAAATAGTAAGAACTGGAGGGGACAGGAACTCCACAAGGAGAGCAACAGAACAAGATAATTTGAACACAGGGAACTTCCCAGAAAATCATACACCAACCAAGGACTATTCGTGGAAATGACCTGGAACCCCTGCACAGGTGTAGCCCATGGCAGTTCAGTGTCCAAGTGGTTTACCTAGTAATGGGAAGAGGGACTGCCTCTGACATAATCTTATTGGCCTGCTTGTTGATCACTTCCCCCTGAGGGGGGAGCAGCCTTACCAGGCCACAGTAGAGGACAATGCAGCCACTTTTGGTGAGAACTGATAGACTAAGATCAGAAAGAAGAGGAGAACCTACCCTATCAGTGGACTTGGGGAGTGACATGCATGCAGAAAGGGGAGGGAAGGTGGGATCGGGAGGGGAGGCGGGAGGGGCTTATGGGGGGATACAAAATGAATAAAATGTAATTAATAAAAAATTTTAAAAAAATGGAGAAAAATAAAGATTGTTTTTCTATTTGAAATAACATGTTAATCCCATGCTTCTACTCTGTGTAATATTATGACAATTAGTTCTTGTCACATTCTAAAATCATTAGTTCTTTTAAGGGAACTCCACAAGCAGAGCACCAGAACAAGATAATTTGAACACAGGGAACTTCCCAGAGACTCATACTCCAACCAACGACTATTCCTGGAGATAACCTAGAACCCCTGCACAGATGTAGCCCATGGCAGTCCAGTGTCCAAGTGGGTTACATAGTAATGGAAAGAGGGACTGCCTCTGACATAATCTGATTTACCTGCTCTTTGATCACCCCCCCCCCCTGAGGAGGGAGCAGCCTTACCAGCCCATGGTAGAGGACAATGCAGCCACTTTTGATGAGAACTGATAGACTAAGATCAGAAAGGAGAGGAGAACCTCCCCTATCAGTGGACTTAGGGAGTGGCATGCATGCAGAAAGGGGAGGGAGGGTAGGATTGGGAGGGGAGGAGGGAGGGGCTTATGGGGGATACAAAATGAATAAAATGTAATTAATAAAAAAAAAGAAAGACTAAGCAACATGTTTGGTGTATGTAAGAACCTGAACCTTGCAGCCTGTTGAAGAACAAACATTTTGAACATGGGTGAAGAAATGTGCATTATCTGTAGCAGCAATTCAAGTTTTTTGAGTGTTTTTAATTGCTTTGTTTTAATGAAATTACAGAAATAAAATTATTGATAGACAAGAAAATAAGCATCTCTTTACTTAGGTTGGAAACGTTTTTTTTCTATGATTTTGTTGAAAATATTTTCTGAGCATTGAAGTTGGGAGTCTTCTCCTTCTTCTATTCTTATTATTCTTAGGTTTGGTCTTTTTATAGTGTCCCAGATTTCTTGGATGTTTTGTGTCAGGAACTTTGTAGATTTAACATTTTCTTGACTAATGTATTCATTTCTTCAATTGTATCTTCTTCACCTGAAATTCTCTTTTCCATCTCTTGAATTCTGTTGGTAACGCTTGTGTCTGTAGTTCTTGTTCTTTTCACTAGGCTTTCCAGCTCCACTATTGCCTCATCCTGTGTTTTCTTTATTGTTTTTATTTCTGTTTTCAGGTCTTGAGCAGTTTTAATTGTTTTCTTCTTCTGTTTGACTGTATTTTTCTGTATTTCTTTGAGGGATTTATTTTCTTCTTTCAAGGACTCTATCATCTTCATACTATCAGATTTGAGATCATTTTCTTATGCTCTAGGTGCGGTAGGGTATCCAGGGCTTGCTGAAGTAAGATAGATGGGTTTGGTTGTGCTATAGGGCCCTGGGTTTTGTTGCTCGTATCTTATGCTTACCTCTGGCCATTTGTTTGTCTCTAGTGTTAGCAAGCCTGGTGGCGCCTGATGGTAGTTGGCCTCTAGGATTCTAGATATAGATAGTGGTCCAGGATGGTAGCAGTCTCCTGGTTTTCCTGGGTGGTAGTAGTTCTCTGGGGATACGGGGAGAAATGGCAGTCTGTGAAGGCTGCTGGTTTCTGGGATTGCAGTTAAAGATGAAGGCCAGAATATGGGGTATCCTGGATGCTGTTGTTCCTTGACAGATGCTGGTCTCTGCTGCTCCCTGAAAGATGTTGCTCCTCCCTATGGTTGCTTTTCCCTCAATGGTTGCTGGTCTCATGCAGTTGGCAATGTGGCCCAGGAAATGAAGTACACCCAGCAGATGGTGCTTGTGGCATGCTGCTGTTCCCCAGTGGTTGCCAGTTTCAGGAAATGGAGCATGCTCTGTAGATGGAGCTTGGAGTACACTGGAGGAGGGCAGTTGAGCACAGGTGGCCAGAGGCAAATCATTCCTGTCCCTTTGCAGCTGGGCTCTGGCATGCTAGGAATTGGGTGAATGTTCTCACCTCCAGTGGTTGCAGGAATCTTTTTAAAATTTAGATTTATTATCTTATCTAATACATACATTTCAGAGATCAAGTGATAGAACAAAATGTAAACTTAGGAAACTATCAGACAAGAAAAAACTGAAGGTGTATTATTGCTGTAAGTGATTTCTTCTTATTCTTTTTTTTTCTGGTTTCTAAATTATTTTATTAATGAGACTAAAAAGCCCCAAAGGGAACCTCAGTTTCCCTGGTTACAGCGTCAACTCCTTTCTTGAAACTGCAGTAATCTATTCTCCCATCAACACAGGCAGCATCTTTTGTATTAGTCCAGTTGTGTTAAGTTCTATAATACAACAAAATCAGAATCTCAGTAGTTTTCTTGTAATATACATTATTTCTTCAGTTTGCTGGTGCAGCCTTGCTTGGAGTCAAGCTTTCTCATTGCAAAACTGAAGATTTTACTAGGGTCAGCACAACAAGGGTCAGAGAATATAATGGCTAAGGAACTGTGCCATATGTTTCTACATATAGATGGCATTTGTAAATTCTATGAGCATTTCTCAGCAAAAAAAATGACACCTGTTCCTAGCTAATAGAAGTAAGTGCAAAGTTCAGTTCTACAATATGCTCCAAACCAGTGGAGAACAGATATTCATGGAACGGTCTGTAATATCAAAGACATAATTAAAGAGTAACTCACTCAATGTTGTACTAATCAAGAGAAACGGTACAAATCTACCCAGTTTCTAATAGAGATTATTTTTATTTGTTTGCTTCCCTATAGGGAAAAGGCATTCTGCTTTGCCTTTATCTACAACAAGATGCTTTTCTAAAGTCTCATGATGGTTAACTTGCAGCCATTTCACTTTTATTATTGCTCTTATTGTTTATTTTTGAGATTGTATT
Organism: Psammomys obesus; assembly: GCF_907164565.1. NCBI lineage: Eukaryota > Metazoa > Chordata > Mammalia > Rodentia > Muridae > Psammomys > Psammomys obesus. The sequence goes on along the minus strand of NW_026596134.1, from coordinate 15,245,405 downwards.
TTATTGACAACATTTCTCTTTTCTCTGTCCTCTCTCCAAAGCCTTCCATATACCCATTTCACACTCTTTCAATCTTTTGGTCTGTTTTCCCATCAATTGTTACTGCATGCACTTACACACACACACACACACACACACACACACACACACACACAATTTTCCAAATGTAACCTGTGGAGTGCATATACTGTTACTTGCTTGTATGTTCTCTGGTTTGACCATTTGGCACTGGATTGGTGTGCTCTTCTCTGGGGACGACTATTTTTCCCACTTCGAGCTTTTCTCAGATACCTATGTATAGGGTTGCTACACACCTATCTTTCTGTTGGGTGTGTGACTTGTGGTCTTTTTCTTGTTCATTTTGGCATGTCCTTGTCTTCGCCTTGTTCAACTCATGTTTGTGCAGTCATGTTGGTGAGACTTTACAAGTGTAATTTCTAATGCTACTAGGAGACATAGTCTTATAACAAGGCTCTGTTCTTCTGGATTTTATAGTCATTCCACACCATCTCCCTCATTGTCACACCCGAACCTTAGGTATGATAATGTTTCGTAGAAGTAGTCACTGAGACTGTTGTCCACAACTCTAAGGATTATTGGTTGTAGCTTTTTTCAGTGGTCTTCATCTATCGCAATCTTTGGTTTGCATCTCTTTCTTGATGAGGGGTGAAGACTACATTTATCTCTGTGTATAAGGAAGGAAGTTTAAAGATGGTTGTTAGGAAATATGCTAGTTTAGTAAATTAGTGTTGTAGATTTTTCTCCAATAAATATTATTTCATTTACACTGATTATTTATGTTTCTGGAACCAGGCAGTATAGAAGAAGATGGAGGGACAGTAAAGGTGAACAGCAGGGTACAAGTGAGCTGTCTGGGGCAAAGGAAAAAAGAGGGGCAAATTAATTAGTAAAGGAGACATAAGTAAAATAACAACATGGATGCTATAAAAACCACAGTGAATCACATTACTAAATAATATCTAAGAAAACTATAATGCATGTAATTCAGTCTATAAGTATGAATGTATAGTTTTAGTAAGTTTTTTTTTTTTTTAACCTAGGCTGACCATGCTCCCTTAAAGAGTGAAGGACCACTTAACAATGTTCTTGTATGCGAGGGTGAGAAGTTCTCTTTTGAATTGTTGTCCAGAGCTACCTAAGAGACTCCAAAGAGATAGAGCCTATTGCTACTGCCTTGGTTATACTCCAGAGATGGAAGGCAAGTTCCTATTGCACAATGGTTTTCAGAAACGGGGCTTAGAGACACCTGAGCTGAAATTGACCTGAATGTCCATTCCCTAGTCTAGGTTTCATGGTACCAGAACAAGTCATGCAAACTGCCAATGGAGTTAGACAACGAACAGTCCCACCCAGCTATGACATCTACAACATCATTTTTATCTTTATTTCTTTTTTCTAATTCTTCATAATTTGTCTTTATTGTTAAATCTTCATAGATTTAAATAGATTAAAAATATATGGTTTTAAGTTCAACAGTTAAATCCACTTTCCATGGTTTCTAGGTTTTTCTTTCTTTCTTTTTTAATCTTCTTTGAAAATGACATTAGGAGAATGCTTAAAATGTGTGAGGCCAGGGCTCTCTGTGTCTGACCCACCACTTTAGGCATCTTAGCTCACTGTCCTAAAAAATTTTAAGGCATTAGTTTTTAATATGGGTTTCCTTCACTCATGTCTACTTTTCACTGTTATCTTCTTCTTTATGTATTTACTGACTCACTTACTTCTGATTTGTAAGATGTTAGGGCTGGTAAGGTCACTTAATTGGTTAGGTGACTCTCCCTAAGCCTGACACGCTGACTTTCATTCTCTTCAGGAATTACACATTGGGAAGAAAGAACCAACTCCTGCACAAAATTTCTCTGAAACTCCATAAGTGTGCGTACACATTCACACATGGCAAATAAATTCAAAAAGTTATTATAGAGAGTGTTGTTCAACCAAACATCGGAATAATCCCATATGTTTTCTGATAAGTCCCCATCAGAAATTCTCTCCTATGGGTTTAAGACTCAGAAACATGTACACTAAGATTACTGCTTTATCACATTAAGATTTATTATTTAAACACTTTCACAAGGGCTATAGAGATGATATAGCTTCAAGAAACATTTGTTACTCTTTCAGAGGACCTGGGTTTTGTTTGCAGATCCCGTGTGGCTACTAACAATCACTTGTTACTGGAAGATCTGACCTCTTTGGGCACTGCATGGACAAGGTGCACAAGCATGTATGAAGGCAAATCACCTATAAACATAATATATTTACATAGTATATAGTATACATAATAATATATATTAAAACAAAACAACTTCATGTAGTAGCCTAAAACTGATCTTCAGTTCTCATTAATGGGGGTAACAAATTTGATTATCTGATATTGGAAAAGTGACAAGAAAGGTGACCTGCCTAGGGAGATGACCATGCTTCCTGAGAGCTTAGTGGTTTAAAGAATCCAGTACACAAGTTCACAACCGACCCCAATACAAGCTATGTTGGAAAGCAGATAATCAGGTTCAGAAAGTGATGGACAAAGCTGCCTCTGGATTGATCAATAAACAACCAGGTCTGGATTGCTGCTCTAACATCAGTGTCTTCAGTACATGTGAAATGTCTTTTCCTATACATCCTCTTGGTATGTTTCATCTTTATGGCTGCTGTGCTTGAAGATATCAATGGCCGTTATATCTTGATTATTTCTTAGTTTTGCTCCTGAGAATGGATTTGACGCATGCTGTATATAACTGTATCTATGTCTCCTCATTATATGTTAAAATAACATAACATTATATGTTAAAATCAAGCCACAATGCAATGGTATTTGAAATTCCCAGTCCTCAAATAACTTTGTATAATAAAGAAAGATATCCCTTGTGTACATCCTATGAGATCTGGTAATTAGGACTAGGGTTGAAGAACATTAGTGTTTAGGGTACTGTTGATTCCCTAGATGATTGTGTTTATGAAAACCTATTTTAGAGGTAGGAGATGATTCTGTAAAGTACTTGCGATACAAGGCTAAGGACCGAGATTTGGATCCCGTGCACCGATGTCTGTAGTGTCTGTGGTGGGAATTTCTGCTCTTCATTATAGATTTGAGTTGTGCTGCAGACTGAATATTTATATTCTCCATTCATATGCTAAATTGAAACCACAATGTAATGGGTTTTGATGAGGCTTTTAAATATAATTTTATGCATGTAGAGCATTCTTGGTGAGACATACCTAAAAGACCAGCATTGTACAAGCCAATATACATTGGATTAGCTCAGGTTCATAAACGTCTTGGCCTCTAGAACTTGAGGAAGAGATTCTTGTGATACGAGCCATCTACTTTATTATATTTACAGCTTGAGTTAATCAGAGAGCCTGCAATAAGAACAGCATCATCTTTAAAAGTTGTTCCTTTAATGATTCAAATGTGACTTTTTACTAGTTTCTCAGTAAAATAATAATTGGAGTCTTACTTGCTATAGTAATAGAAACATGCTTTAAATAATGCCTTTGACAGAAAAAGGTAAGGGGATTTTATTCATTACTTTTCTCTTTATTGAGACAAAACCATCTTAAAGTTTAAAAGACGAAGCCCGTGGTAGCTCAATAACCAATTGTTTTCCCATAGTAAGGGGAACAAGGACTATCTCTGACAAGAACTCAATGGCAGACTCTTTGACCTCCCTACCCCCCAAGGGAGGAGCAGTCCTGTTAGGCCACAGAGGACAGCTTTGCAGCCAGTCCTGAAGATACCTGATAAAACACGGCCAGACGAAAGGGGAGGAGGTCCTCCCCAATCTGTGGACTTGGAAAGGGACAGGGAGAAGCTGAGGGAGGGAATGAGGGAGCAGGATACAGCTGGGATACAGAGTTAATAAAGTGTAACTAATAATAATAAACAATAAAAAAAGAAAAGCTGATTTTTGACCCATTTTAAAGTTGCAGTTCATTCTGACAGGGACTGCATCCTGGCATGAACATGAACCAGTCACACTGATCTACAGCAGGAAGCACAGACCAGTGATCAATGCTGGTGCTAACCTTCCTGTCTTCCAGGATACCAACCAGTGCAATGGTACCTGTCACACCGAGGGTAGGTCTCCCCACATCTATTAATCCAATATAGCTAATTCTTCACAGACATGCCCAGAGGCTTGGTCCTTCCTTGGTGATTATAGTTCCTGTTTTCATTCTTACTTTTTATATCCTCATAGCAACAAAATAGGTGGCAGTTGCTGTTGGATGCATGTGTGTCCAGGTGCTTGCATTGGTGTGGGTACATGTACACCAGTATGTGGTGGCCAGAAGACAATATCACTTATGTTGCTCAATGGTTTTCAACCTTATACTTTAAGACACCGTCTCCAACCCTGATCTGAGTTATCAAGACTTATATAACAAGTAGGATATGGACGAGGAACCTCTTATATGCTACATGAGGGTCTTGAGGTCCAGGGAGTTCCTTGGCTCAATGTCTCTGACACCGCTTGAGTGCTTGGTGGGCTTCTCTTGATGTTGGCTTCTTGATGTCACTGAGGAGTGATAGCATAGGGAATGCAAAAAGGCAGGTGCATTGGACTGTATGAAGATTGGACCAGAGTCTGTGTGCTCATCATGTGTAATGTGATTCTTTACGCCAAGGAGCAGGGACATAAAAGATAGATGAAATCCAGTGTGTGTGTGTGGAGGAGAGCATACGTGTGCTTATTCCAGGCCTTACAAATTTGTAGCTGGGCTTTATGGAAATAGGAGACAAGAAAGGGCTTCAAATAACCACCTTTTAAGTTGAGGCCATTATAGCGGTGGGACTGTTTCATAGAGAGAAGTAAACTGGAATGAATGGCTGGGAAGCAAGTGACAGGCTGCATCAGGGATATATACTGGTTTTCTTCTCTTTTGATAGAAAGCAAGCACACAGAGTCGCAAGAAAGTGATGCTGAGTGTTAAGACAATTTTAATTGCTACTGGGACTCCAAAGCTGCTTTTATAGCTTGAATTAAAATGAAAACACAGTAACTGTCCAATTCTAGGAGACGTTTGATGCAGCCTCTGAGACAGTTCCTGCATCTCCATTCTCCCAGTGCACCCTTCCAATTAACCCCAATTCCCAAAGGCTCCATTCTGCTTCTTACAAATTGTTTCTTGAGACCTTGAGTAGCTGGACCAACCCCATTGTCTGGGGGGATAATTATCCTCAACACAAATGCTTCCTTTTCTTTTTCTACGAGACCTTTGGTCAGGAAAAATATTCTTGTACTTGTATTTGAAGTTATAAAATCAAAACCCTCTGATAAACAGCAAAGCTAGCTGTCCCCGTTTCTTTCAACTGGCAGGAGACAAATGGTATGATTATCCAAGGCTATGAAGAAACTGACCTTCAGAAGCTGTCTGGCCTGAATCAAAGGCTGAGTTCCCTAAACAGTCCAAGAACCCGTTTGACCCGATGTTATTACTCTGTCTTCACATTTACATTCCTTTACTCTATACATTAAGTGAATAAATCTTACTTCTTAGTCTGTGTTTGGAAGGATGGTAGAAAATAAAGTACCTGTTCCAAACCTTTTCCTTATTTTTTGTCTCCTCTTTTTCGAGTTGCCTTGGCCAAATACTGAGCGTTTCATCTCATTGACCTGCCACACAGGCACAACTTTCCCCAGAGCTCCATTTTCCAACTCCTGTTGAGAACCATTGTCTGACGACATCGTCAGCCTTCTTTGCCTACTGGGTCTCCAGTCTCTCTTCTTAAGCTTCCAGCAGAGCCAATTAGCTGAGCATGTGGTGGAAGTCTGCAGAGTGAATGTGGTCGCCAAGTCCTGAAAATGTGGCCTAAATGCTAATTGGCCTCTAGACAAGTTCATGGGTGTGAGTTCTGGGGCATGATTAAGTGCAGCACATATGTGGCATGGGTGTCAAGCACTTGCTCCTGAAGGTCATGACATCCAGTGTACACAGGGAAAAATATATGAAAGGACCTGAAAAGCTCTAAAAAAATGTGAAAAAATATTGACGAATGTTTGAAGGTAAATAAAACGTGTAAGTGGCTTAAGATTTAACTGGAAAGCGTTGAAGAAAGATAAAGGATGGAGCTGCATTTTCAAGATTATGCATGGGTCTCATCCCAGCCAGAGGTACTAACGTCTGCTCCTCTATTACAGCTTGCTTCTTGTTGCTTATCTCAACACTCTGAGTCTTCATTTTCACTAAAATGTGTAATCGTGAGTGAATGGACTTTTTCCTTTGATGTGTCCAGCTACTTTTGTCTCTCCTTCTCAGTTTCTTCTCAGTGGATATGGTCCTCCATCCAAAGTGTAACACATTCTCCCTAAGTTTACTGTTTATTTCCCTTGAGAGTCAACTGAAGCCTTTGGTAAGTCTCCTTGCTGATCATCTAGAGAGAAAAATTTTACAACAATGGATACTATTAAATGACAAAATCTATTAGAGCTTTCCTTGTATCACTGATTTAGTGATCAAATGGTCACTAAAGGATGATTTATTTTTATCCATTTGAAGGATAAAATCTACATTCATAAAGGGAAATAAATTTCTTCCACTCCATACACCTCTACAAAGACAGAGATCCGATTTTCCAAATTGCTTCTGTGTCCTTTATTAAGTGACCTTGCCATGTAAGACAAGAATGGTTCCAAGGACTAGCATTTACATAGTACCATCATGTACCAGTAGAATGCCAAGTGCTTCACAGACGGTTTCACAAAGGCTTGTGAATCTGTACATTTTATTTCAAGGTGGGCTTGAGAAGGTTAAATGATTCTTTCAAGGATATATTATATGGACAGATGTTGAAAGGGAAAAAAAAACAAAACATTGTCAGATAGGAATCAGCTGACCTGTACTATCTCAGCTTTAGAAATGTATCTTGAGAATTGCATACATCTAATTAATGGAAATATGATTATATTTATCCTCCATTTTCACTCCTGTCTCAAAATTATCACAACAGGTACTGGGTAGGACATCCACCGAAGCATAGGGGCCATAACTTAAGTGTAGAATGATTGCCCCTCTCCTTGTCCCTTGTTTTTATTTTAAGCTTCATTTTACAACAATTTCTGCTCCAGTAGTCTACACGACAGCTGATCTCTAGGTCCCTCTAATACCTAAAAGCCCTTGTGACTTACCCTTTCCACTGTCTGGAGAATATCAAATCAAACATATCCTATTCCATACACCCAAATTCCATTGTTTTTCCTTCTGGAAAATAATCAGTGCATATACCAAGTTTATCAAAATGAGCAGAAGATTCACTTTTCCTGAATGTCAAAGCCTACATTTTTATGAAATCTTGTTTCCTCAGGCCTCTTACTTATTTGATGTGAGTGGTACAAGCAAAAATATTCAGAGTAAATATTCCCATGTTCTCCCTCAGCCATCCCTATTAAATAACCATATGTGTGCCTGCCTTGTTAGATCACTTAATGAAACAGACTTGTATTGCACTGGCCAGTTAGCATTTTGGCCAAGTCAGAATAGAGCTGTTTTTCTATTTCCTCTGCTTGCTCTGCCAAGTGGTTTTTCCCATCATAATTTGGGCTTTAGCAAGAACATAAAATTCTTGCTGAGCAGATCAACTAACTTTCCTCATATATCAAGCTTTCATCTGAAGATTAAAAAGGGTCACTCCTGGTCCAGAAGGGTTTAAGTCAGTGACCTGCTCCTTATGCATATCCTATTACCAGGGCCCAGCAGTACAAACCACAGTCTGTCTAAGTATTTGCATGGAACCTAACCCTGACCAGAGATTACGCAGTTTGGGCTGGCAAAGGCAATTCTGTCCATTTACAAACATCTGCCAGGAGGTCAGATGCAGCCTGGCTGCTTTCTGGCTTTGTACTCTGCAGACTGCTTTGGTTGCAAGTACTATGTCCAAGGAAAATCAAAGAGAAAGCGAATTCAAGTTCATGTAGGCATCTCTGGAAGTTGAATCAAATTCATACAAGCTAAAATTTCTTAGTCCTTTTCCCAAAGATGTTGAACCAGTAAGGTTTTAAACAAGTGAGGGAAGCTTTCACTTCTAATTCTCACTTCTATTCAAGTACATAGAACAGTGAAAAAGATATGGGAGGGAGGGATAGAGAATGAGAGAGAGAAAGGAAGAGGTGACAGAGAGAAAGGGAGGGAGAGAAACTGTTACTTCATTCTAAATTCAGACATTTGTCCTTTTTTCCATAAAGAAATTGTTTTCAGTTAACCAATATACTTCTAACAAAATATAGAACATTTGATTTAATTTTTATTTTCATGAAAAGCTACACTAGCACTCAAGTTAATTTAAAAGAAAGTCCCTCATGATAATGTGCAGTTTGAGCAGTGAAAACAGCAGAGACTATCAGATTCCATTTCGGAGTATTGGAATGAAATGTTCCTTCATCTTGGGTCAGTGAATACTTACTGTTAAAATCCATATAACCCTGTGCTCCTACAGAACTCATTTCCCCAATCCGAGCTGCCTAGCTATGCACTCTGTCAAGGGAGATTCATTACCAGACTCCCAGCAATGCCAAATGAACCAAACTGCTCAGGAGAGTACACTTCACAAGCATAAGAATCAAAACCTACCACCATTTATTGGCTACTAAGAGAAATTTCCTCTTATGATCCACAAATATGGCTTTAATTTAGTAAAGTTTATTTTGAGGTAGTGGAACGGGATGAGGGTATGAAGGAAGAGGGAGAGTTTTAGAACACTTTCTCATGTTAGGGAACAACATGTATCTGCAAATGGGTGATCATCTGGTTCCAACAGGAGGCAGACAACAAGCCAGAAAGCTTCCAGTATGTGTCAAATTCTTTTCTTAGCATCTGGGGTTTGTAATAAAGGAAAAACCCAGAGAGTACCTTATCCATGGGTTGTCTGTTAAGCAGTATGGATGATCTATCATTTTCAGTTTAATTTTTTCAGATGGTGGGGCTGCTGAGGATTGAATCCAGGGCCTAAGCATGTTTATCAAAATCTCTGCCACTGACTATCATGCCTGCCACTAATTTGACAGTTATGTCAGTGATAATTTGTAACATATGTCTGATGCATCAAAGGGACATGATAGAATCTGTATCACTTACTGAGACCATTTCAGTCTGCATGGATGTTTATGAGAATGTTTTTTAAGTCTTAATCTTTCATCAAATGTATTATCAACTGCCTTAGGAGTTGTTTCTAATGTAATTTGTTAACAAAGAGCTATAGGAAAAAGCATATTGCAAGTCTTTAAATTGTGGCTAGTTTTAAAGATTTTGCCTAGGACATAGAGGGAGTGATGTTTGGACTTTGAAAGTTTAGATTGTCAGAATTCTGACAGATGCCCCGTACTTTCTTTGTGTACTCACTCTAGGAACTCTCAGATATGATAGAAGACATTTGACCACATGGAACTTTAGACCCAAACCCATCACAGGTCAGCATTCTGGACTGAGTCCAGCATCTGTATGATGGCAGCAAACCTTACAGGCATGACTTAGGTCCATTAGCTTGACCAGTATAAATGATAAATACCATTAAAGTGACAACTCTTGAAGCAAGAAAAACTGCCCAACTCATCTGTCAACTCCAGAAGCCACATGGGTAATTGTTGTTTTATGGACTTGATAAGCATGGATAGACATCTGAACAAACTGTGCTGTAATAACAGAAACACGTTCTTCAGTACATGAGAATGGTCACCTGGTTCTTGTCTCTTCACTGACATTAAAAATAAAATTGAAGCACTGATAATGTGTTTCTCTCTGAAATCGTCCCTCGATCTGCCTCTTCTCTAGCTCAGGAGAAATTAGATTGTCAGTGCTTTTTTTTTTTTTTTTTCTAATGGTAGGTCATTTTCCAACTTAAGAATCATTTCTTAATGTAGGCAGTATCTACAGCAAAACACTTTACTCACTACTGTAAAGGTCTACCGTGAGTGCTCCCTTCTATCAGGTCTGTAGCTCAATCATGCTGCACTGACAAGCTGACATGTCCTCTCTTGGTTCTTCCTTTGTACCTATTATAGACCACAAACTAACACGACAACAAGTAGAACCAAATCTGAGTCCCGGATACATCAAATGTCAGCATGCGACTATCTGTGTATTTGTTTTTGTAAGACAAAGTGCTGAAGTAAGAAGACTTTAAAATCTAATACCAGTTTCTTCACGTCTTCACAATATCCCCACTAGTAACGTAACACTGATACTATCCAGCCCGGCAGAAATGTGCACAAAATGGCTTAGAATGACTGCTTGTATACAGATGTTACAGAATTCATAAATATTTTTTGAGTAAGGCTGGAACTGGAATACTTTTTTTTTTTAAAAAAATGTGATATTTAGAGTAAAATTTGGCTCATTATTAGAGTGGTAAAACATATATTTCATTTTTTGCTACATTTTTTTTTTCCAATTTGGACTTTTGGTAGCTAAACGCAGTAAGTTGCAGATCTGATCTGTACATTGTTTAACTAAAATGTAAGTGGAAAGTGAGTCCGTTTAATCAACATTACAAATATGGGTAAAGCTAGCTGTTCTCTTTCTCTCTTTCTTTGTATGTATGTGTGTGTGTTGGTGTTTGTCTGTGTCTGTGTGTCTCATCCATTCCTGAGTTTGTTGTTACTGTTGTAGCTACAATTTTAATCACTGATATTTGAGTTACTACTGGAAATAAGAGTTGGAAAAGGAAGAGGTTGTGAAGACATGGGATATTTTCCTTGGCAATTTGGGGAATTGTGTTCAACTTATTTCTTTTTAATAATAATCTTGAACTGTAACAGCAAATGAATTCTTATTAAAAGACAACAGTATCATAATCAGAATTCATTTGCTGTTACAGTTTTCTTAACGTGGGTAACTAGGGAAGTAAGGACTTTTAGTAATTATAATTACTTATAGACAGTTAATTATCTTTAGATAGTTGTCAGTGACATTGAGACATTGATTACTCTGCACTGAGACATAAATATGGATACAGACATAAATGTGTGCATTAATTTTATACATATTATGCTGACAATATTATGTTACAGTCAACCTCACCCAGAGTAAAAATAAACATCTCATAGAAAAGCATAATAGCTCTATAAAGCAATATTTATGTTTAATTTCTACTAAGACAGTAGGAGGTGATTCCTTGAAGAATTGCATGAATATTGGAACTGATGAAACAATTTGTGAACATCATAAAACAACAAAAATTGAAGGAGCTCTGAAGAACGGTTGAAGAGCAAGGGACAGATCTTTTGAGCTTCTGCTCTGTATTTCATGACATATTTTTCCTCTTACCAACAATCACTTTCATTCTGTACTCTAGATGTTTATCCTCTTGGCTTAGCTTCTGATTATACAGTGTGTTTCACAGGAAATGAATCTCACTGTATTACTCTCACTGGTCTTAAGTGCATCATACTGAAAATGCACCTTATGGCTCAATTCCTCCCGCCTGTGGTTTTATTTATGTAATGACTCAAAGATGAGAGAAGTAGGTAACAAGACATCCTGTTAGTAGGACTCCTGAATAACCGAAAATATATATAACAGAGATAGCAAACTTGTCATGTAATGACCCAAACCCATGCATATTTTCAGAATGTTTAAGAAAAATTGAAACACTTAGAAAATGGTCTTTAATACGGCTGCTTATAGATAAAGAAGTGATATGAAATTTTTTTCTTATAGAAGGGAGAAAAATGACTACTTGTTTCCTCCTGCCAGCTTTCCAGATTAGATGGATGAGAAGCAGATAAGCACACGACTCTCAATAACACCTGAAACGTTTCTTCCTATCTGGCTTATTGCTGAGATGCAGACGAATCTTGTGTTATATTTGAAGCAGTTAAAACATCCAGGTATTCTTCTAATAATTTCATATGCATCTCTAAAGATATCTAGGTAAGCATTTTGGCTTGGAAGAAGTGATATCACTTATAGCCCACTTTTGTGATGCCTGAGAGAACAGATGTATAATGGATAGACATAATGTGTGCTCAGGGATCTGTTCATCTTATGGACAGTTCTGTTTCTTCTTTGTTGACTTTGCAAAATTAACCCGTCACATATTGTGAAGTACCAAGCATATTCTTCTAAATAAGGAATCCTAGATTTCCCTTTTAATACGTTGCAAGTTCAAATGAATTTCAAGGGCTATTTCTTTAGGTTCCATTCTATCAGTGAAACTAAAATTTAGTTGGGAAGAAATTTTCTACACAGAATTACAATTTGTCATTTTGCAGTGACTTGATCAAATGAATGTTATCCTGGATGGGTGTGATCTAATTAGATACAAGTAGGTTAAGAAGTGACTGAGGTCTCCATGAAATAAGACAATCCAACTGTGCTTCCCTTTCCATTTACTAGCAAATCAAAGGAAATAAGGCAATTTTCATTGTAAGTAAGTATATGTTAGAGTTATTTATATGTTACATTTTTATTAGTATGTGTGAACTACACACACACACTCACACACATAACCCTTATTTCTTTTTTCTTTAGTTGTAACCTAACTGTAAAAAGGATGTGTATAAATAATTTGGAAATATTTGAAATGTTGTATATACAAAATTCTTTAGGTTCTTTGCAATTTTATTTCTTCTTATAGACTCCTATGCACAGTAACAAGCAAATAAGCAAAAGTAAAACAGTAGCTGCATGATCATCCTTAAAGACCAACCTTGGTCTCCTGAGTTGGTATCCTGAACTCAGCAGGACTGTGGAGCTTGCTTAGATGCTGAGGTCCTGTTAAGAGATTCCTCTGCTTACAAATGCATGGTTGCAATGTTTTTCATACTTGTCACTGTTTTCTAAAGTGTGTGTCTTGCATACTTTTTGTCCTACCTTAAAAATTAAGCAAGCATAATAAAATTTTCAGTTGTTAATGGACAAAAAAGTCTTTGGAAATAACTGTAACATGTTTGAAAATAAAAATATTTGGCCTACTACTTTCTAATAAAACTAAAAATTTGTGTCTATTTGGAAATGAAATATGCCATAACAAAATACAGAGTAAATGAATGGAAATCAATCAGAATGTACTTAAGTCTCCGGTGAGGAAAATGAATTATCCTGATTGTGTTTTAGCCTCTGCTTCCAATTCAGCTATCCAATTGCTTGCATTCTCTAGCACTAAATAGAATCTCAAAATAGGACTGTGAGGAAAATCTATTTTTCCAGAACATCCCTAACTTGTCACCTGATATATATATATACTGGGTAAGAACATTTCAAAAACATAAATAAAATCTTTTGTTAATTCCAGTCCTCTATTGATTAATTATGTAATAAAAATATAAATTTACTAATCTCCAAAGGCTATTTTTATTAAAATAGTATCACAAGTATGGTTCTTTTCTCATTAAATTGAAATGAAATGAAATTTGCAATATGCTTTTAGCACATACTGATATGCACATAGTAAATATGATAAGTCTAAATATTATTTTCATATCATTAGTTAATTTGTTATTTAAAAATTTCAAAGGTACATCTAAATTTTAAAAAGTATCTTTGACAAAACCTTATAAGTCATTTAGATAAACCTCTTTCCAGAGTCTTGGAACTCGTTTCAGCAGAGAATGGAATTGAAATGGACTTAGGCAGTACAGAAAATTTACAGATTCACATTTTTGTGGTTATGCATCTAGAGGTAAGGCAGATGGCCGGTTGGCACCAGGGGTCCTCTTTAATCTAACCTCTACCTTGTTTCGGTTTCACTCTGAAGTTACTCACTGAGGTAGTAGAAGAGGCAGAGTAATTGTTGTCAAAACTACCTATCTCAACATCCAAGGATGAGAACTTCTTGCTTCATCAAACACAGAATGACTGTCCTGATTTCTTTCTCTTGTGACTATATGGAATCACATGTCTATCATTTGTGATCAGAATAGTAGCAGATCCTGTCTCAAGCCTAGGTCAAAGGTCCATTTTTGAAACAACAAGTGTTTCAAACAAGTTTTCATATTTAGTTATGTTCTTTAAATTCAAAAACCATATTAAAGCTGGAGTTAATACTACTCAGGAATTATGCTGTATATCCAAGGGGAATAATGACCTCAGGTGAAATTCACACTGGTTTTTAGTGTTCACACTATATCTGAATATTCTTTGTTGTGAGAATCACATTATATCCTAATTTGCCACAATTTTCTTATCTGTGTCTCAGGTTTTATGTATGAAGACAACTTGATAAAACAAAAGATGGCTGGCATGTAGAACTCATCAGGCTGGACAAAGGAACATTGAATTAGTGCTGTTTGATTTTAGGCAGATTTAAGATTTATTTATATATGGCCTTACAAAGCAGAATCTATCCCATTCTTTTACAGATGAACTAACCAATACACTCACTGTTTAAAACCTTCCTAAGAGCTAAGAGTCACAATATTCCTTTCAGATAAAACCATTGAGAAGTTCTAGTTAGAAAGAAAATGGTTACAATATCTATTTCTTTGGTAAAAGCACAAACACACACATATGTATGTCTATATGTATATATAAATGAATATATATAATGTGTGTGTGCGTGTGTATATATGGATATGTGTAATATTATATATAAAATATCATATGTTATATATAAATGACTGGACAGAATATACATTTATATATGAATAATTGTACAGAGTGCACACATACACATATGTATGTATACACATATGTGTATATATTCTGTCCAGTGATTTTTTTCAACTCACTTATATAACCTATTCAAGCAATTTTAGGTATACAAATAAGGGGATAACAAAACCTTCCAAAAATATATTCTTTTCTTCCTATTAGTAAGCAGAAACACTGCGTTTCTTCAATTATTGACTAAAATATTGCTAAATTTTTATTTAAATTTACCCATTGCTCAATTTAGGGCTTAAATTCTTTCTACTTTTAAAACCTCATATTCCTGTCTCATAGACTAGAGCTTTTGTCTTGGTATTAAATAATTGGTTAGAAGTTATCATTAAGGAAATAAGACAATATGAGTTCTTCATATATTATAAACATAAATTTTATTAGCTTTATATGATTTTATGAAAGTGTCTGGCCATCAGTGGTCTCTATGTACTTTGCTATGGTTCAACTTAGCTCAGACATGCACTAATTTATTTGCAAATAACTCAATTACAATTGATTTAGAACTTCCTCAAGACTTTTTTTGTGTGATTATTGTATTACAAAGGCATATGTAATATGGCTTTATCCTTTCTGGCTTAAATTCTGATTATTTCATTTGGAGTTGCTGCTTCATCTGATTGATTAACAGTTTGATAAATATAGAAGTATTTTCTTTGGTTTTGGTAAGCCTTTCTTTATTAATGTCTACTTCTTTAAACAACATATACACTATTTGCTCAACGTTATGGTAAAAAGCTAGTAAATGGATCACATTTTAACTTTTTTCCATTTTTTTTTAAAACAAACAGAACACTTGCTCTGGTTAGGCACAGCTCCAGCAGGACATCTTACCTCTTCACTAACCTGTTTAAAAATAATTTGTTTTGTCAATGTTGAGTTCAAATGGCTCAAACACCATTGTCAAGCCTGAAGCTAAGTAATAACTTGCTGATATACCCATGCTTTGTAGTGGAAGCTTTTATGTATTTATTCTTTGGGCTGTCAATTAAAAAAAAAATAAGAACCAGATGCAAAATACGGTATTAGCTGAAGACCAAAAAAATTTTGGACATTAAGATAGCCTAGCATGAGGGAATCTGGGATGGAAATTTCACATGTGCAGAAGAATTTCGTTCATTCCCTTTGACTTCCAAATTTGTGTAAGCATCAATGACAGGAAATTGTTTCTACCATTTCCTCCCAAATAAACACATCCATTGGCATCTGATTTGGAAGGAAAAAATAAAAAGAAGTAATCAAAATAACATGCTCCCGTGGGTTTTAGAAGAGAGTAGAACAACCTTTCTATGAGGGTCAGGAGTTTTCCGCAAAAGCAAAAAAACAAAACAAAGTCTGTGTAGCTGATGTCCATCCTGTCATTCTTTTTTTTGTTGTTCAATATTCTGATATTTCATTTAGCTTTTATTTTTTTATTAATATTTTTTATTTTTAAATAATTTTATACATAACTTGTATCCCAACTGTAGCCCACTCCCTCTTTCCTGCCCAATCCTCCCCTCCCTCCCTCATCTCCTCCCTTCGAGTCCACTGAGAGGGGGTGTCCTCCTCTCCTTCCATCTGGCCCTAGCTTATCAGATATCTTCAGGATGGTTGCAATATCCTTATCTGTGGCCTAGCAAGGCTGCTCCTTCCTCAGGGGGAAGGGGAAGCTTATAAGTTCATGTCAGAAACAGTTCCTGTCCCCCTTACTAGGGAACCCACTTGGATACTGAGCTACCATGGGCTATGTCTGAGCAGGGGTTATAGGTTATATCCTTGGTTGGATAAACAGTCTCATAGAAGATCCCTGTGCTCAGATATATTTGGACTTTGTGGGGCTCCCTATCCCCTCTAGGATATACTAATTCCTCCTTCCTTCATATGTTTTTCTACACTCAGCCGAAGGCTTGGTTATGGGTCTCAGCATCTGCTTTGATACACTGCTAGGTAGAGTCAGGTGCCTTCTGTGGTAGGCTACTGTCCTGTTACTTGTTTTCTCCCATTTCCAATGTCCATCCCCTTTGTCTTTCTAGATGAGGATTGATCATCTTACCCCTGGACCTCTTTCTTGTTTATCTTCTTAGTTGTACATATTTTAGTATGTTCACCCTATCTTATAGGTCTATATAAGTGAGGATATACCATGTGTGTCTTTCTACTTTTGGGATACTTCACTCAGGATGATTTTTTTCTAGATCCCACCATTTCCCAGCAAAATTCATGGTTTCCTTGTTTTTAACTGCTGATTAGTATTCCATTGTGTAAAAGTACCACAATTTCTGTATCCATTCCTCCATTGATGGGCATTTGGGTTGTTTCCAGGTTCTGGCTATTACAAATAAAGCTGCTACACACATGGCTGAGCAAATGTCCTTGTTGTGTACTTGAGCCTCTTTTGGGTATATGCCTAGGAGTGGTATAGCTGGATCTTGAGGTAGCACTATTCCTAATTGTCTGAAAAGCACAATTGATTTTCATAGTGGTTGTACCAGTTGACATTCCCACCAGCAATGGAGGAGGGTTCCCCTTTCTCCACAGCCTCTCTAGCATGTGTTATCTCTTGAGTTTTTGATCTTAGCCAGTTTGATGGGTGTAAGGTGAAATCTCAGGGTCGTTTTGATTTGCATCTCTCTGATGGCTAGGGATGTTGAACATTTCCTTATGTGTTTATCTGCCATTCTATATTCTTCTACAGAGAATTCTCTGTTTAGCTCCATACCCCATTTTTAAATTGGGTTACTTGGGTTATTGCCTTTTAACTTCTTTAGTTTTTTATATATAATCCAGATATCAGCCCTCTGTGTTGGGTTGGTGAAGATCCTTTCCCAATTATCCTTCATTCTTAATTTAATTTCTTCCTGCTCTAAATGTAGCTTAGAGCTATACTGGTCATTTGCAGGTGTGGGCATACATGGCTGTGCGAGGTCATGTGTACCATGTGCATGCAGGATCCCACCGCCGACAGAGAAGGACATCATATGTCCTGAAAGTGATTGTAAGCTGCCATGGAAGTGCTCTTAATGGAACTCAGACTCTCTTCAAGTACTCTCCACTGCAGGACCATTTCTCAAGCCACCGCTTTGAATGTATTGACTGTTGTCTGAAAAGCTATTTTTGAGAAGCAGTTATCCATGCTTCTAAACACTCCACCACACACATTTTAATATATTACATTTCTCTATATATCACACAGTTAACTCTGTTATGTGTTATTTTGAACACAGTTAAGCAGGAAAAAAAAAATCTCAGATGTTAAAAGATAGTTGTAGGTCTTTGGAATGCTTAGTTAAATATTTTCAAAGCTTTCTCAACATCAACAGATATGAATTATTATAACAGGTATTATGTGAATATTATTGGTGATGGTGATGCTGCAAACTGATGTAAAAGCCAGATCTACATAAATATCTTTCAACACTTAAGTACCAAAAAGGGCTTGAAGACATTTAACCAGTAGGCTCTGCCTGCATTCCCAGGCACGATGACACTTGGGGCAACCAGGACTTCCCTGGGGCAAGCCCAACAGCAGTGCACTCTGCCCTGTCCACTATTTGTTCCATTTCCTGGCCCACAGTTCTGCCTGCATTCCCAGAGGCCTACTGGCACTAGAGACAACAAGGTGAGGCCCCTCCCATGCGATCACCTTCCTGCTGGTCCCGCAGCAGCAGAATTAATTAGAATTAAACCGAACTTTTCAACAAAGACTGTAAAAGCCAGAATGGTCTGCCCCAACATGAGACCGATGCCATGAGAGATAGCCATCCCCTGACACTGTTAATAACGTTGTGCTATACTTGAAGACAGGAGGCTAGCATTGCTGTTGTGTGAGGGGCTTCACACAGCCGCTGATTGAAACAGACGCAGAGACCCACAGACGAACATTTGGCAGAGTTCAGGGAATCTTGTGGAAAAGGTAGAGGAAGGATGTGAGGAGCCAGAGGACATCACAAGAATATCTACAGAATCAACTAACCTGGGCCTATAGGGGCTCACAGAGACTGAACCACCAACCTGAGAGCATGCATGGGACAGAACTAGGACACGTACACACATGTAACAGATACACACCTTGGTATTCAAGGAGGACCCATAACAGCAGGAGCAGGGGCACTCTCTGACTCTTTTGCCTGCCCTGGGCCCTTTTTCCCTACCTGGGCTGGCTGTCTTCTCTAGACTCAATAGAAGAAGATGCACCTATTCCTACTTCAACTTGATATGTCAAGGCAGGTTGTTGTCCATTGGAGTCTTCCCCTTCACTGAGTTGAAAAGGAGGGGGGAGGGGAAAGAGGAAGTTAGGGGGAGAATGTCGGAGGAGACAATAGAGGGGTAATTTCTAATGAGGATGTAAAGTAAATAAATGAATTTATTAAAAAGAAAGAAATGTGAACATTATCCCAGTTGTTGCAAGTATCCCATTGATCTATTCTCATATTTTGCTATTGTTGTTAGTATTTTAAGATAAATCAGAAAAAAACGCTGCAGTTTTACTTCCTGTATAGTGAGTACCATTTCTATGAACACACACCCATAATATCTTCATCATGTTCCTTTTCTCTTGAGGTCTGTGTGCTTGGAATTCAGTTTCCAAAGGTATTCAAAAATGACAGGCTAAGCCGGAAGCAATTTTCCTATCAGTGTCTGCAGTCTTGAACTTCTAGAAGACATGTTCATACTTCAGGTGACAGATGACATAATGGCTCCATGTTGGACTGACTCTTGTTCAAGATCTGAGACCTAAGAAGCCTTTATTGGACGGTATTTTAACTGAAAATGGTTTGGTTTCAGAAACTTAGTGTTTCTGCGCACGCACATATGACAAGGCACCCCAGGCGAAGGCAGCGGGCTTGTGAGCAACTCTATCAATTACTGATGCCGATGTTGTTCATTTTGGACCATTAGACATATTCCATGTACTAATGTAAAGATATCATTCCTCTTCAAGCGAATGTTTCGTCATTATATTTCACTTCATCTTTGGCCATAGACTCTCAGTATTCCTGTCAGATTGACTACTCTAAAATATCCAGGAGATTCTGAATTAAGTTTCTGTGTTCCACAAATCCGTATGGGATCCTCTTATCTCAGCTTCTATGTCATTCTTATTTTAAAAGATCACTTCTGTCTTATCTTTAAACTGTCAGTGGTTCTTGGACTGCAGGGTAAACATGGGGCCACCGTGAAACAGTAGTGTTTCTGATCAGGTTTTAAGTGTTCAGTGATAAATTTCTCTTCAAACTTGTGCCACAATGTTGGGAAACACTTTTGTGTCAAGTGCCTCTCTCCTTCCTAGGATCCAAAGGAGTGAAGGATAAACTTCCCTTTCATATTACAGCTTCCTTTGGAATCCAGTCCAGTCACACAAAGTTACACAGAATAGTGGCTACAACGTCTTCACTACTGTCTAAATTGAAAGAAAAGGAGGAGTTAGAAGATCAAATTTGACCAAATGAAAAAGCATCATTAAGCCAATCCTACATTCCCATTTCATTTAACAATACAACAGGCCCTGAGAAATACATCTTTAGGCAGTGTTACCACTGTGTGCTCACCAAAGTGCATCCCCACAAACTAAGGTCTTTGATATGGTTTCTTGATGCAATAAAATAGTTTATTTAACACACGGTGCATATAGTTGGTCCTGAAGTACTGGGGACAGTGAGGTATTAGTGATCTTACTCACTGCCTGTGACTAAACATCTGACAAAAGCAACTTAAGACAAGATGTTGTATTTAGGCTTAAATTCTATGGTGATACAGTCTGACATAGCAGGATACGAGGAAGGTGTCATGAGCAGTAAGTAGCTGGTTACATTGCATATATCAAAATTCAACCACCATACACTGACAAATTCCTATACTCAGATCATGTTTTCCTATTCTATCTGGGACCTCACCCATTGGAATGGTACTGCTGGCCCATAGGGTGGGTTTCTTTATCTCCAGTAACCTTGTCTAGGTAATGCCTAGACAGATATACCAAGAAACTTGTTCCCGTGGTGAATTTACAGCCCATCAAGTTGGCAGTCAAGACATCATACTACCTACAAACTCTGTGGATGTAAATAGAATAATATAAAATGATGTTTAAAGAGGATAGGATGGTAGCCGCAAGAACCGTTGACCTACTCTTTATTATCAATGCCAAAATGCTCAATTCTTCTGTATGACATGAAATAAGCTTTTTTTTTCACATCAGCAATATCTATCACCACAAGCATTTAAATAATATGTTGCTGTTATGATATTGAAGTCATGACATTGAAGTCATGACATGATGAGGCTGAACTCACTAGGAAATAGAGACTTTTCTCCTGCGTGATGGATACAGAGCTACTATGTGGTCTGTCACACACAATTATGCAATAGTTGAAGTACTTTGTAAATTCTGGTTTCTGAGGCTATTTTGTAAGAATTCTTTATGTATAATGGTTACAGAAAAAGGCTTAGCTGGGTAATAGTTGGCACATTTAGTTAGAAACATTCTGTGGGATTGAGAGCGAATGAGGGAGCGGAGAGGGATACAAAGTTAATAAACTGTAACTAATATTTAAAAAAATAAAAAAATAGAAACATTCTGTTGAAGAAAATAGGGACTCTGCACTCCTTAGATCACAAGTCCTTGAAATAAAATTTCATAACCTATTAATCATTCGTTTTATGTCAGTGTTGAGCCGCTTTAAAAATCAAGCTAATTCACATCTATTTGAGTAACCCTTTACCACAAAGATTGAGAAAAATCTACGTTATTACATAATTATGTTTTTACCTATTTTCACTGAGATCAGCAGACCCAGTTTACACTCTGCTAATGCAACCTTCGGATCAGCTGCCTACTGAACCTTGTGCTTCATAATGTACTGCCTTGAAAATTTGTAACAGAATCTAAACCTTTTGACCTCATCACAGCAAAGTAGTAATTTATGTCAGATAGGCCCTGATAACACTATTAAAATTGTTTTCAACCTTGGAACAGCTAATTAGAGAGAGAAGATTCCTGTATTACTTTACCAAGCAGGGTCCCACAGTGCCTATTATCTTTCTGATTAAATACAGTAAAATTTCCAACACTTTAGGGAAATCATCAAATGAGCCATGTTTGGCATAGGATATGTTTACATAGGGAATGTATTAAAACAGCAGCTTTCCTCTGTCATTGAGAAAGTGAAATGACACTTTGACCCATCACATTCTTTACATGGTGATGGTACAGATTGTGTTTTGAGAAGTTATGAAACTTGGCTAAGGTCACTGTTGGGTCCTGCAATCTTGTACAAGATTAATTTTTCCAATATATTTTGTGGGAGTAGAGAGGATCAGAGGAAACATGTAGGTCACACTAGTGCCTGATGAAATTTTCTTGTGACACCTGCTGCCCATCCTACATTCTTATGTGAAATTCTTTTAATCTTCATGCACCAAAAATATTTTTCCCTGTTATATTATTTGCTAAAAATAAACAAAGCTCTGAACCCCCTCCACACACACATTATTTCCATGATCTATAAATACTAACTAAAGCTAGGAAATAAAGCCATATTTTTCACTAAAACTTTTTTCAATGTTTCATATTAATTAAAGGGTAAGATGCATTTGGCAGTGCCATTAAAGTAATTTTTTAAATCTAAGATTTCAGACTGTCAACACTTGGTCAAAATAATCTCCAATCTTTTTAATAAATCTCATTAGTTCACACAGTATTATTGGATTTCTTCTCTAAAGTAGATGTGGTATGCAGGGCATTTTTAAATTTTTTTTTTTTTTACCCTTTGTGACTCAAATAATAAATGAAGAAACAAAACCAAGTTAACATCAGCTTGAAACTTTCAAAGAACCAATTTAAATAAAAATTTAAAAAAGAATATAAATAGTGCACACACACTTATACACACACAAGTAAGTTAGTTTTAAGCATTATCCTTAAAGAATTTTATAACTTGTAAAGGAAATTGAATTGGTGATGCCTGGAATTCTCCTTACTTTTTTTGCTGGTTTGTTCATATTTAAAGGTGGATGTGCTTTAATTGGAAATGATCTATACTGGCACATATTCTTTGTCTAAAGGTAAAATAAAGAGGAGTCTAAAGCTAAAATACTTCTGCAAAATAAGGAAATAAGTAATATTTTTCTGAGGTTATCTATAACCCAAATATATAAATCCATTTATAGTTTGCAATAAGACAATAATCCAAATGCAATGATGACTGTGTATAGGAGAGGGGAAAATCATTCTAAAAGACTCCGGAGGTGCTTGGCTGGAGTGAACTTCAAGAAATGCAGCTATACTTTCTTGTGCAACCCATTTGCTTAGGCTGGTCAAGAAGAAATGTGAATGCAGAGAGACAGAGACATAGATATAGAGAGACATACAAAGATAAAGAGAGACACAGAGACACAAACACAGACAGAGAAAGTGAAACACAGAGATACACAGAGACAATCATGGGGTTACAAAATATTTAGGAGTAACACTGGACTTGATTAAATAAATAGTACTTGTCAATAATACTATATACTTCAAACTTCAATGACAGCTACTTCCTGTATTTTAGATGAGGCAGTAAAAAATGAAAATAATCCAAGGTCATCAAATCATATGTGGAGAAGTTCTAATCTGAAATCATACATTGCTTAAACCTTTCATGCATTTTCAGTGATCATTAATTTTGTTAATGAGAATGTTCTTAATGCAGTTAGTCAAATTCCTCAGGTTCGTTATAGTGTATAAAAGAACAGGAGCACAAAAACTATAGAGTGGTCTTCGAAAACCTTACTAATATGTGTCAGACAAGCACACATGCTTCCAACCTGTAGTTTTCTTACCAGGGCAAATCAGACAGACGGAAAAAAAAAAAAAAAAGGAATCAGAAAAAAAAAAAAAAACCTACACACATGGAGAAGATAATTATTACCATTAATTTTCTGGTGATTTTGTTTGAAGAAACAAAAACAGACTGAGAAGATGAATCTAGATTCAGGTAAGAAAGCTTAAAAGTTATTAACTGAAGAAAATATATTTTCAAGAACTGAGGACTCTCCTCTTATTTCCTCTGTGTTTTCTATCCTAACCAGGAGTTGTTTCTGTTGGAAAGTGATTTTATTTTAGTCATTAGGTTTCAGAGATAGACATGCCTTAAAACTCATCAGTATCTTGAATCTTTTTCTCTTCCAGCCAACATCAACTTTCAATGAGGGGGGGAAAAGTGCCTTGTGAAAACACACAAAACAAGGAGATGAAGGTCTAGGTTTCTTTTCTTCTCTGTACGTGGCTGTCCAAAGATTGGAGCAGACATGAGGAAATTAGACCAAATGACAGTGTTAAATCCATTAACCAGCCTCCATTCTGCAGTGAAAAATGACATAACTTTTAACAGTTTGGGTGAAAAAAATAAATATGTGGCTAGGATCTTTAATTCCTTTGTGGCTTCCTCCCCTCATAAGTTTTTGCTAAAGTTTCACCATATGTACTTACTTGGCTCACACTTTGGATCACGTGTAAAATTTATTTAACAGGCATATTCTCAGAACAGGTAAAGCCACAAGAGGTCTTTCTTCATTTCCTTGGAAGGTTTTTATTCCTTGTTATTTATCACGGGTTTCAGGGGTTTGGTCCATCTTGTTCTCTCTCTCTCTCTCTCTCTCTCTCTCTCTCTCTCTCTCTCTCTCTCACTCTCTGCCTCCCTCCTCCTCTCCCTCTGTTTCCCCTTCCTCCTCCTCTCCCTTCCTTTCCCCCTCTGCTTCCTTGTCTCTGTCTCTGTGTCTGTAAATGAGTTTTATAACTTTTTATTTTGCTTAGAGCTGGGTACAAGGAAGTTTCATTGAAGTTTTAAAAGCAATTTAGAAAACATAATTATTTAGCCTTTTTTGGACTGAAATGCTTTATTAAAGTTAAAAGAAACAAAAGTCTACCAAAGCAAAGCACAGAGAAGTAACAATTCTTCTTACTCAAAGAAGTTGGACTTGAATTTTGCCTTTACTTAAGGAGCATTTTGCAAATGAATGTCTTTGCCATAAGTCTGTATGAGTCCCAACTTGAAAAGCTACTGTTCTCTCAGAAGGTAAAACACTTCACAGGATTATCAATGTGAATTATTAGCTTTAAATGTGCTTTGAGGCTTCTCAAAATTAAAAGATAGAAGACTTGTGTGTGTATATATATATATATATATATAACCAGTACTATCTCATTTTTGAGAGGCTTCTAGAAAACAGCCATGTTTCATTCAGGCAGAATAGACTACTTGAATTCTTTGTGATTCTGTCTCACAATACTCAATACTGTCAAAACTAATAGTCCCTGAGCAAGAGGGATGGGTTAGTAGATCTATACACAAAGACAAGTCTGCCTCAGTCGTGGTCCAGAGCAGTCGCAGTGATAGCAAGGACAATAGTTCTATGTGAAAGAAACCTCAGAATTTTAAGAGTAGTATGGCAGCTCATTCTCCAAGTGGGTTCCCTAGTAAGGAGAACAGGGGCTGTCTCTGGCATGAACTCAGTGGCTGGTTCTTTGATCACCTCCCCCGAGGGGAGCAGCCTTGCCAGTCCACAGAGAAAGACAATTCAGCCAGTCCTGATGAGACCTGATAGGCTAGGGTCAGATGGAAGGGGAAGAGGATCTCACCTATCAGTGGACTGGGGGAAGGACATGGGAGGAGTAGGACGGGGTGTGGGGGGTGGGGGGTGGGAGAGGACCCCGGAAGGGGCTACAGCAGAGATACAAAGTGAATAAATTGTAATAAATAAATAAAGAAAAAAATAGAGAAATCTCATGAAATTGGGAAATCTGGGAAGTTTAGTTTTTTTGTCTGTCTGTTTAAAGATAACCATACTAAAATCTGCAGACCTAAAGAAGCTAAACAAGGAGGATGCTAGGGAGGATTCTTAAATTTCATTCAGAAGGGCAAACAGGATAGACAGCAGAAGCAAAGAAAGGGAAAAGGACAGAAGCCTACCTACCACACAGGTCCTCTGAAAGGCTGCACCCAAGGATGGAAGCAGACACTGAGACTCACAGGCAAACTTTGGGCAGAGCACAAGGGAGTCTAATGGAAGAAGGGGGCGGGGATAGGAGGATAAGGTGGAAAGAGGATCTCAACAAGCAGACCAACAAAGCTAAATAATCTGAGCCCAGGGTGCCCTGAAGAGACCGATACACCTACCAAGCACCATTCATGGACTGATGGACCAATCAAGCACCATTCATGGAGAGGATCTTGACCTCCAGCTCAGATGTAGCTGATTGGCAGCTCAGTCTCTATGTGGATCTCCGTGTGAGGAGAGCAGGGGCTGCCTCTCTGTCTTGCACTTGGTTGTCTGCTCTTTGATATCTGCCCCCCTCGTAATGCAACCTTTCCAGACTGCAGAAGAGGATCCAGGCAGTACTGATGAGACTTGACAAGCTAAGATCAGATAACAGGGGAGGAGAACTCCCTTTTTCAGTAGACTAGGGGAAGGGAATAGCGGGGAAGAAAGAAAGAGGGTGGAAAAGGGAGAACATGGGAAAGGGGGACTACAATCAGGATATGTAATGAATAAATTAAAAAAAATAAAAGGTAATAAAAATATTTATTCAGAGTCATCACCCTTTTAAAAAATATGATTTATCTATCCTCCATTTATCTATGTATCTATCTCTATCGTGTGTGTGTGTGTGTGTGTGTGTGTGTGTGTGTGTGTGTGTGTGTGTATGCACATGTGTGCCTTGGGAATAGGGCATCAGATCTCCTGGAGCTAGAGTTATGTGGTTGTGAATGTCTGAGTTGAACTCATGTCTGTGGGTAGTACAGGAAGTTCTCTTAACCACTGAACTATCACTCAAGCTTTAAATCACTCTTGATTCATTGACTTCTCCCATTGCCTTTTATCTGGAACCTTTTGCAGTTTCCAAGATGGCTGTATATTCTTCAAGTCTGAGGCATCTATTTACCTGAATTCCAGAACACACAGGGCATTTTTCTTTGTTTACTAGCTATATCATTCTTCATGGAAGCAAGTAACACCAGTCCTCCTTATTTACCTTTAACCACCTTAGGTCTGTGACTCCACAGTTGTGCTCTTCAAATGTAGAAGCTCTCTCAGCTCATTTTGATGCTCAGAGGAATGCAATGAGGAGACTTGGCTGGAAATGATATGATCACCGGAAATTATAGAAATGGCTACAGGCTGATAACTGCCTTTTCATTCACGTTCCACCTGATTTGACACGGTATTACTGACAGATGTACCTTCCTTCCAGTTTCATGTGTGTTTACTAGAAATTAATCCTTTCCCTGTCAATGTGCATGGCTATGCAGGCTTAAAATGATGATTTTCATCCAGAATGGAGCATTTTCTTCACATTTATTTATTTTAGTTTACATGTACCATGGTGCAAGCGTGAAGGTCAGATGGCAACATGGTTGAAGTCAGTTCCTCTGTGGATCAGCTGTGGGTTGAACCCAAACATTCCTGGGCAGCAACCAGTGCCCATCTTGCTTAGCTAGCTCACTGGCCCCTAATTAAGTACTTATGGAGTAAGTTCCAAGCACATTTGTCTAATTTTTGAGAAGAAGTCTAAATCTACAAATTCTATCATAAGTTGAAAACACTTACCATTCTTTTTGGTGTCTAAATTTTGAGAGAGTAGGTAGCTCAATAAGCAAGCGAGCAAGAGGGTCCCCAGGAAATGATGAAAATGAATCTAGTATAAATGTCAAGGCCTGACTAAAATGGTATTAACACAAAGTAAAAAGAGAAAGGAGGTGACATGGAAATCCATGAGCAAAGTAGCTATATACACTTGGATGTAACAAAACCCATTATTTATACCATATGCATAGTTTACTATTAAAATGAACATGAACCACTGTCAAAACAGGCACATCAGTAAAATAACCACCTTAATATTTAACCTTCAAATGTTTAAAGCTTGAGTAAATGTTGTTGTACTAAAAAAAAAAAAACCTCTTTTATTTACATTTCTTTATATCTTTTTCTCCCTACTCCACTCTAGTCCCTTCCAACAACCCAACGCCAGGTAGGAAAGAGAAAGGGTTAATGGGGGGAGGGGGAACAGTTCTTTCTTAGTTGCTTCTTGTTGGTTAGGGTCGTCGATTCCTTGGAGCCAATCCAGTCCACATTTCAGGAGATCTCCGACTTCTTGTCTCAGAACAGCAACCAGGGGCAGCAAAGAGGAAGTGGGAGCAACACAGTTCTTCCTTCGACTTCCACACTCTCAGAGCTCTGACATTTATTCTCTCTCCCAAGTCCTCTAATTTAAATTGTTTGCAGCTGGCAAAGAGCTCCTCTCAGAGCAGGCATGAGGCAAATAGTCTGCTGCTGTGGACCATCTGAATCAGTCTCACATCCCACACCTGGGACCAAAACAAAAACATGTTTATATCCATAACAGGTGAATTTAGACATGAATTTCATAATTTTGTCTTTGTTAAAATTGTTAACATAATAGTATTTGATCTGGGAACACAAACCATTGGTATATTTACATTGTGTGCCTGGCTGCACCATCCTATGTTCATTTCCTAACCTTTCTCAATCCCTCACTCTCTATTTCTCTCTCTCTTTCACACACACATGCACTCACACAAGCTCAGCAGGTGACTTTAAAAATTTGGAAAGAATATCTCTGGAGTGAAAGATGATAAAATGAATGTAAAGGCAAAGGAACATTGAAATTTGGGCAGTTTTAAAAACAGACATGAACATGAATTCAATAAACAATTCAATAGCAAAAAATTAAAATACTATCCCTCATGTGTTTAGTCCAAATTTAGGTTGGGTGTTGCATGACTGCCAAGGAGATATCAGAAATTGGCAATGGCTTCAGAATATAGTGCTTGTAAGAGTACTAAGTAAAAGAGTAGCACTAAGTAAGAGAAAATCTCATGTCTATTTTATTTCTCCTATCCTAATTTAAAGTGCATTTCATTTAAAAAAAAAAATGGCAAAAATGACCAAGATTGCAGCAATTTTCAGTTCTTTAATGCTTACTTTGACTCTCATGAAGTAATACAGAAATTTTAGTGTTATCTCAGCAAGTATGCACAGCACAAACTAAACAAACAACAAAAACTTCTTTTTGGTTGTCTTCAGGAAAGACAACCAAAGTGGTTGTGGTTACAAAGTGAAGTGGTTACTTAAACTGGTTAATGACCTGAATATTCTTGGTAGATTGGGGTAGTATAACTAGAGAAAAAAATAATTAGTATTTTTAAAATATATAGTCTCATGTTGTGAGTCTACATTTATTTGTATAGAATGCTAGCCAAAAAAAAAAAAATATTGATATTGATGTTTCTCTAGGATATTTTATGTCTTGGCTAACATTAAAAATCATTAAAGGTATTGGAATTAAATTTATCAATAGAATTCTGTCTAGCTCTGCAAATCATTATCATGACCCTTCCATATAAAACTGTGCATTACAAGCATTTTAGTAAAAATTTGAAAGGATAGAGAAAACCAAGCACATCTCATGTAAATGTAATTTCCGTTAGAGGATGAACTCAATCTTGCCAATTTCACTACTCCCCACTACTTCTTCACACAGCTTGATGACATTCACTCTCCCCATGTCAGGGTCTATACTTTTAGACTGCATTTGTCCCTCAAAAAACTTGTAGGCCCATCTTAATCCCTCAACATGTTTCTTTTTATTCTTAAGTTGATTCCATGAGGGATATTTTTAAATTTGCAATGAAAATCTATACATATTTAACTTGTACCAAAATTATTTTCGTCTGTGTCTTATGTTTGATAGTATACCACTAACTATGGTATTGTTTTAAACAAAATCTCAGTCATTCAATTTTACCAAAAAACGACTTGAAAGCCAGATGCTGCCATGAAAGCCTGCTAGCTCACAGAGGCAGAGAAAGCACCCAGTTGATCTTCTTCCTCAGCCAACAACCCAAAAAAGAAAAGAAAGTTTTCCATCTCCACACTGTTTCAAAAAACCACTCACACTATTTCGTATGTATCTCTCTATCCATCCTCCTGACTTCCTCTTACTCTCTATAGATTTTTCCTGTTTCCTTCCTGTCAATTGGTTGCTTGCTCTGCCTCTTGACCCAGGATTTACTATATTCAATCTTGTTTACAATACCCAAACAGAAAGCTCTTGGATTAAAGGTGTGTGCTAGGGCTGAGCCACCCTACAACTAGAAACAGTTTGTTTGTTTGTTTGTTTGTTTGTTTCTAGTAACCAACAATCTCAGCATTCACAGTATGTGATAAGATATCCTGAAACATTTTCCCCTTTTTTGTCTAAATAAAAAGAAAAATTTTAACTCTAATACAGCAAAACTATTTACAACAATGAAGCTATTCCTGCCAAGCTTTCCTCAATATTCAGCTTGGTTGTATTTGGCAGTCTTAAGATTAAGTATTTTTGAGTTCAAAGTTCTGTAAAGTGTTTATGTCAGTCTTATATGAGCTCAGCAGTTTGAATATCCTGAGCTGTTTGTAGTTGAAAGGTAATCTTTTGTCAGCTTAGTGGCAATGTTGCCCGGGTATATCACAGCAGCCAACTTCAAAGAATCTACTGTTTGTTGCAGAAGCTGACAGCAGAAGAGGCATGGGGCAGTTTCATCCAGTGGTTAGTGCTAGCACAATCCGGGTGCACTCATTACTGCGAGGCCCCATTATCTTCTTGGAGACCTCAAAGGCTACTGTTAGGAATGGCAGAACACTTAAACGTTTCAAACTCCATATTCAGCAGATGTCCAAAATATCTGAGGACCACAGTTTCTTAACTTTACCTGATTTTGTACTGATTTGATTAACTTTACACAGATTTTGTACCTAGTTACCTGCTTCAGAGTCAAACCTGAAAACACATAACAAAAATCTATATGAAGCTTATTACCAAAATTAGTACGTACTCTGACTACAGGTATCACAACAGAAAGTTTATATATGCATAATAATCTTATAGAGTTTTAGATAATATTTATACCTTCAGAAAAGTATTAAAGAGTCAAATGAAAACCAAAAGATAATGAGATTAGTGGCAATAGAATAGTCTCTTATTATTTTGTTTTCCTCTGTCCTATACCAGGTGGTTCCTCTGAAATGAGACGGAAACTTTGAATTTTTCTTTAACAAGTATGCACAGGTTTTGAGAAGGAAAGTGTCATGCTCCAAACCTAAAGCTCACTGTATTTTTTATTTAATTGGAACCACATAAAGACCATTTGCTACTTATGTCTCTAGAGAACAATCGTACCATTTGACCAATTTATTATTTTTCTTGGGATATTTTCTTGTGATGATTCATCCTTTTCATCAGATGTTTTGCTTGTCCAATGGTCTCTGGATTCCTTAGTTGGGTGCTTATATTTCTCCTGCAAAGATAAAAGAAAATGCTTTCTTTTTGTCGTTGTTGCCTTTTTGGCAGGTTATATATTTCCTAGGACAAAATGTTTGTTTGTTTGTTTTTCCTACAACATAAAAAGTATTATCTTTCAATTGAAATTTTAAAAACATTATTTTGAAATTTTGAAACTAAATATACCTTAGTATGTGTGAAAAATATACCTATATTCCCCTTTTACTTTATATACAAAATCAAGGTTTAAGTTTATTTTTAGACCACAAAGTACATTCATTTTGAAATTCAGCCTGGCTTTTTGCAAGCAGCTTTTAAATTAAATTCACTGTAATTCCTATGTGCCTGCCTCTGCCTCCCAAGTGTTGCCATTAAAGGCATCTGCCTCCCAAGTGCTGGGATTAAAGGTGTGAACCACCACCTGGCTATGGATTACTTATAATAGTTATTCTTATAGGTTTATCCTGGTTTAATTTGGTTCTCCATTTCCCCTTATTTGTTAGTATTAGTGGTAAATTTTCAAGTTTTTTGAATGTATAATCTATTATTCATGCTGATTTATTATTACTTTGTTCTCTAGAAAAATTTAATATTTTAGTCTTAATTAAACATGATATCAATTTATTCACCATTTCATTGTTTTCAATGCTTTGTCTTTATTGTATGTGCTACAAAATTTTTATGTTTTCATTAAGTTTTGCTGCGTTTTGCCATTTCTGTTCATGCCTCCCATGACCACATATCTTTGCCACTTATCTGGCAATTAGTGGTTTTTCATTTTGATGGCCATGTAGCTATACCATTGCACATGCAGTATGAACTGGAGAAGATAGAGATTTTCCTTTGGCTTTTCCAGTTGTTTGTCTTACAGTCAATAGTGCTGTACTGATTTGGGTGTTCCTTCTTTAGTGTTGGCTATTTCATCTCCCCATCTACAGGCTCTGCTTTCCATGTGTTTTGGTACCAACACCATGGGAGTGAAGAGCAAGAATTGTACCTTACTCTTTTGTTTAAGAGTATGTGAAGTCAAAGAAGAGTCATTTAATAATTCAAGTGTTAAGTAATTTTTAGTTAGGAATCAGCTATAAATTGCTTACAAGAACAATGATTCTGAATTTTAACTTAGCCTATTATCTATCCATGTTTTATTCTGTTGCTACTTTAGTCACAAGGTAGAGAAGAAGCATCTACTAACCAGAACATTTGTTATTACTTTGGGAAAAAAAATTAAGGCTGTCATGGCTCCTCACCTTAGCGCATTAGGGTACTGGAATTAATATCAGGGCCAAATTATCTCTAGCTGCTAATCAAAATTACTTAGTCTAAATGTAATTCCTTTTATATGTAAAAGAAATTTTATATGTATATGGTAGAGTCTCCAGCTCCAAGGCTGTCTGAAGATGGAACACAGAGATGCTGTCTTATGTTTCTAAACTGCTTCAGAAATAAGTAGTCAAATTCTTCTTCGTGTTATCCATATTTCAGCAGTCGTCACTTCTAAGCCTACCATGCCCTTTTCATTGGGATTTCAGCAACCTACAGAATTTTAAACTATCATTAAGCTATCAAGTTTTTACTATGTCATTATAAGAAGCACAGCATTTTGTTGAATTTCTTTTCTATAATGGTAGAAAATAACATGCCATCTTTCATATTTCTTTCCATGGACTTCTCTCCTCCGAGTCTGAAGATATTAGGGAAGTAATGACCATGTGTGAAGGAATGACAATAAACAAGTAGATGAAGCAGGATGAAATCTTGGCAGCTTTCATTGATTCAAGACTTGTTGATCTTAGTTTAAATCTAATATTTGTCTTCTGTAACAATTACACATTTTACTGCTTAATAGTAAGCAATATGGAAAGGCTGAGAGTGCTTTGAAGTTCAATTGATAAATTATCTCCAGGCCATGTAAAATGATCATGATACAGTGGGCTTACTGTATATTTAAATTCAATTTGGGGTAATAAGAAAATTGCAGCCATGTGTTGAAGTCATAATTTTGTGTATGTATATGTGTTGCTATGTGAGTAAGTGTGTTCATGTGAGGGTGCACACACAGGTCCACTCATCATACGTGTATACATCCATTTGGAAATATTGCCAGTCAACAAAACTGAGCCGGGATGATGGATACTCAACTAAACTATCTGATTGTAAGCTGTTGATTTTCTCTGGTATGTTCTGAGTCTCTGCCAGGGATATATAGAATTTCTACCAGTGAATACTGTTACACTTCTCCTAACTCCGCTTCAAGAAGTGGAAGCAATGATCACAGGATCATTGAGAATAATTATTTCTTCCTATCAAAGAAGAAGCTGCACTTTGCTGCATTTAGATGGGGTATTCTTTCATCCAGTAGCCTGTTTTCATCGCCCCAGGAGTCCAGCAAAGCAGACTCTCTAGCCCTCCAGCTAGTACACATCACAGGATGCTGTTTGTGTCATTAAGCTCCTTTTAGCACTTTGCCCAGTCTTCATTTCATACACTATGAAATCGCTGTTTGTTGTTCATGGCAAAATCTACAGTTTGTGTTTTACCTTTCAGTTAAAACCATTTCTTTTCCTCCCCTTCCTGAATTCACTCTTCTGGAAATTGAAATTTATCTCTTTGCTAAACTGCAAGGCATGCCAAACCCCAAATAGCTAAGGGATCATAATTCAGAAGCCACTGGTTCAGTTTCTTGCATGCAAAGACTGTGTGAGTAACCATAGGCGTTGGGATACATTTCTTAGAGCAGTCCGAAAAACGAGCAGGAAGATGCTGAATTTGCCTGAGAGACCTTTCCAGAAGAATTTTTGGGAAAACTTCTCCACAATTTGCACCATATGGTAATGCAGAATAGGTCCCTTTCAGGTAGGCAGACCTTTTTTTTACAAGTAGATAAGTGAGTCCTTGGGACACAGCACTTGTTTCTCACTTTCCTGATGATTTAAGAGAACTAGGCTGGGATTTAAAAGATTTAAATGCAAGTCCCTGCTGAAACATTAACTAACTGTGACCTTGGGAAAGTTGTACATTCACTTAGCTCGTTTCCTCATCTGAGATTTGAAGGGATTCCAATGAATGATCTCCATGGCCTTGCCTAGCTCCACATTTCTGTGATTTTGCCCACTGGCTCTTTTCTTACATGGATTCCTTCCAGGAAAACATAGTTACAAGGGGCTTGTATTTACTTAGCTTTGTTTGTGAGTGATCATGTGTGTGTCTGTGTGTGTGTGTGTGTTTGTGTGTGTGTGCATTCTTCTTTGTTTTTTTTTTTTTATTTTCACCATTTATAAAAATAAAAAGGAATGCCCCTGTGGTCTGTAAAAATGTTTCACATTGAGTGCTGTGTGGAACAGCCAGTTTTCCATTTTAATTCTTCTAAAATATTTGTTCATGTAAAACAAGCACATATTCCAACAAAGCTTTCCTGTGAATTGCTGCATTTTGAGTGGTCTGGCCCCTCCACAGCGCTCAGTTACTGACAGAGTGGCGTTTTAAATGTGCCCTGCAACCAGTTCTGCTATTGGAGTAACATTTGGGACTGGAAGGAAATGAAGGGCTGGTGAGCAACTGCACCTCACATTCTACGCTGCTTGCCCTCCCTGGGGAGATAAAATCAGAGCACACATATTAAAGGCATAAATGTGGACATTCCCATAAAGAAAACTATCGTAGTTGGAAGGTGGATGTAAGTCAAAAGGATGAAATGGCACACATGTTAGAGAGGAGAAGAGGAGGAAGGAAAGTCAAAGAGTAAGGGGAAAGGAAGGGCTTAATGGAGAACAAACCAGCAGCAGAGAGGGAGTGCTGTTGTGTGAGATCAGAGGGAAGCAGAGGATGTGACTGAACAGAGTTGTAGACCCTAGCTAACTGTGTGGAGTGAACTTCCTTATGAAGGATGAAAGGCGTACTAAAAAAGAATGATGCATGCCGGATTAGGAGGAGGAGGAGGAAGACGAGGTCTTTTGAGGGTGTCTGCTGAGGAATGTCCAGTAGAGAAGCCCAAGAGATTACAAGTCTCGGTCTCAGGGTGATCCACTTCTTTTCTTCAAGCATAAAAGAGTTGTAAAAATAAGGCCCAGTAAATAATTTTTCATCACGATAGATAAAACTGAAGGCCTATAAACTCAGGAAAGTATGCATTACTAATTGCCACTGACCCAAAATACTGGTTTTATATATTACTTTAATGTCCTCTCCACTACAAATCCTGCAGCATAAAGTTCAATTTAGTTTACCTATCTATTAATGAAATATCTCTTCACAGCCAGTACTACACTCAGGAAGTGATGGAGTCAGAAAGAAAAGTGATCTTTCCTTTGATATTCCAATTTGAGTCTATTCCAAAGAAAAGAAAGAAAAGAAAATCAAAATCAAACCTGAATATCTGGCTATGGAGCAATAATCTGACAATATCACATAGTGACTAGATAAATATATTTATCCCCATCAATCAGGTTTCCAGGATATTCAACTTCACTACATTTATCTATAGGTTGAAAATGTATTTTAGCTTCCTTTCAAAATGAAACTCTTTATCCACTTGTTCCCATTGGGGAGTTCTCTTGTGATTTTTGTAGCAAATATTCCATAGTCCTATACATCCCCATATCTAAAGCCTAAATGTGTAAAATGACTAAAAACCCTAAAATGACTCCCATCTGTCCTTCTCTCAACTGCTCCCCCCCCATGAAAAATTTAATTATGTGTCCTTATTTCATATTTCTACAAAGTGCCCCACCAATGCTTTCATAATAAAATCCATATGGAAAATTCTCCATTGTCTTATTCTACTTTCCTATAAAAGACCAATCAGAGTGTAGTGTCCTTTTGCTTGAGAGCCCATGGACTTAATAAAATAATACCCTTCCTTAAGCCCGTCCTTTGACTTAGTTCAATCTTTCCTTTTTTCTTCTTCATTTATATATTTATTTGTTCATTTTACATCACAATCACAATCACACTCTCTCCCCTCCTCCCAGACCCACCTTCCCACCTCCATACCATCCTCAACCTACTCCCTTCCTCCTGGGTATCAACCTACCTTGGCACATTAGATCTCATCAGAACTAAGTGTCTCCTCTTTCACTGAAGCAAAACAAGGCAGCCCTACTAAAGAAATAGGTACAGGGCAGGATCAGAGATCAAGTCAGAGATAGCCTCTGGTCCAATTTTTAGAGTACTTACTCGAGGCCCAAGCAGCCTATCAGCTTCCAAGCACCCTATCAGTTTCATATGTGTAAGCGGCCTAGGACCTGTCCATGCCTGTTCTTTGGTTGATGGTTCAGTTTCTATGAGCCACCATGGGGCCAGGTTAATCAGCTACATAGGTCTTCTTGTGGTGAGCCCTTCCAGCTCCTTCAATCATACCCCTAACTCTTTTGAAAGAATCACTGAATTTCACCTAATGTTTGACTGTGGGTCTCTGAATCTGTTTCTGTTGTCTGCTGGATGAAGCCTCTCCAATGACAGTTATCGTAGGTTTCTGTCTGCAAGGATAGCAGAGTATCATTAACAGTGTCAGAGGTTGGGTTTCCTCCATGGGGTGGGTTTCAGTTTGGGTTACTCATTCGATCTAGGTGCATCCAAGAACATGAATCTCAATTTTCCTTTATGACCTGCAAGTTGCATCTTCTATATGCTTTAAGTACTAACCATAGACAAAGCAAAACTAAACAAAAAATGCATACAGGAATTATGAAGACATTTGAAATGAAGTACACCCTTGGCCTTACCAAATTCATAAGTGGAAGAAATATTCATTTCCTTCAACTGTCCCAAAAAAGAATCTTTCTTCATCAATTCTCCTTTGAGTTTTTCCTTTAAGCTTTTCCTCATGAGCTTGCTGTGAACAGATGTTGTGACTGGGTTTACTATCTGTTCCCTCATTCATGTATGGAAGTTTGCATATGAGCACTTAAAATATTGTTGTGACTATTCCTGGGCTTTTTAAAGTAAAATATCTCATGCTGCACAAGTATGCAATGGTAGGGTTGAGTTGGGAAGAAGAAGGCATGGGCTTATTCCTCTGCTGAGTCATAATCGTTCACATCATGGACAGAAGCCAAGGACTCGCAGCCTACTTACCACCTTCTTATCTATGCTACCCTCACTCTTTCTCTTCTCCATTTTCTACTTGTTGAAAACCTACTGTAAACATATTTGTCTTATTTCCCTTTGCATGTCTACCTATAGTTATTTATGCAAGTATCTTCCAAATATAGTGCAAAAACGATTAACTCTTAAACATGCTTAAGAACCACGTAAAATAAATGTTATTCTTT
The DNA here is from genome assembly GCF_907164565.1 of Psammomys obesus. NCBI lineage: Eukaryota > Metazoa > Chordata > Mammalia > Rodentia > Muridae > Psammomys > Psammomys obesus. The sequence goes on along the minus strand of NW_026596134.1, from coordinate 15,208,208 downwards.
GTTACACTTTTATACATCAGTAAACTGAGGCTAATAGGAGTTCAGTAACTCCCATGAGATCCCACAGCAAATAACCAATAAAGTCAAATCATTCTTTCCCCAAACCAGCTTTACACAATAGTGCTGTGTTATACGTAATAGAATTATGATGTTTAATTTTGTTAGATGATTTATTTTCTTTACCAAATGATAATGTAATAATGTGTGTGGTTAATTCTCCAAAGGAAATGGAAAAACAATCTGGAAAGGGAAAATAGTGAAATTCGAGAAGATTTTGAGAAAGTCATTTGAGTCTATCTTAGTTCTGATCTAGTTGTTAAGGATGTCTGACTCAAGAGATCTTGCCTTAGTGGTTTCAAGCAGCTGTGTTATGTGACATAAGATTCTGCTACAACATGGGTTTTTCAGCGCTCCTTGTATGTCTAGTGTGTACCGATTCTCTAACTAGGAGGGAGCATAAATGTCACATAGAAAAGGTACATGCAGACAAAAACATTCAAACAGACATACACACATGCGTGCATGAGCGCACACACAGGCACAGCACGCGCAATCCCGCATATACGTGCACACTCAGGCATCCGCATCCCTGATGCCACCATATGCTTATACAAAGCTCAAAGCTCTCTACTTAAGTAAAGGTCGTGATCATGCGGATGCCTATTCGGCTGGATTCCGGCAGCATCTGAATGAGTTGCACCGGGAAGCAATCCCGTGTTTTGTCAAACCAGGTATTTAACACCTCATCACTGGGCCCTTACTCCAGCAGCCATCAACAATTCAAGTTAAATACATTCAAAAGTCATATATTGGATTTCTGCTCACCAGTTGACATCCCCAATAAATGAGCACAGTATTGAAAATCAAATTTAGATATTATATGAAAATTACAGAAAGGACTGCTGACTGGGAAGATCCTCGTGGTGACAGGTCAAACCAAGGTCAGGCTAAATTACAAATAAATGTTCTATGAGTGTGTTTCTTAAAGTGAAGGAAAAAATGTGATTATTGATCATTTGAGTCTCCACTGAGACTGATGAAAGTCTTAGGCACTGCAATGTTCCTCTTCATATCTGCATCCGAGATTTGTTATCAACAGGAAGTGGAATATGGTTCACTTAGAGGAGAACTTTTTTTCAGCATGGTGAGGCCTCAGTTTGGATCCACAGCACTGCCACACCTGAGTCTGTTGATGTGCGCTTGAAATCTCAGCACTCAGAAAATCAAGGTTTTCCTTAGTCAATAGTAACGTGTGTTGAGCCTGGAAAAGATAAGATTTTGTCTCAACACACACACACACACACACACACACAGAGAGAGAGAGAGAGACAGAGAGACAGAGAGACAGAGAAAGACAGAGAAAGACAAACAGAGATAGAGAAAAAGATCAGACAGAGAGAGACAAAAATAGAGAAGGGGATATATAGAGAGAGACAGAGAAAGACAGGAAGAAACAGAGACAGATTATATATTTTATGTCATCTGAGTATTAATCAAATCCTGCTATTCTCAGTATCAACAAAGTGAAATTCAGCCAATCTTCTTTCAGGAGAAAGTCAAACCATATGTAGGAAGAATGTGATAAAAACAGAATGGCTTTGGTGTTTGTCTATGACTCTAAATATTCTAAATGTCATAACTTACATGATCCAGATATGAGTTTACTTTCTAGTCTATAATTTCAAGGTATAAATAAATAATTCAGTTGATAAGATTGAGAAGATGAATAGAACGTGTAAATGTCTAAAAGGCACAATGAAGTTGATGGCCTGGACTTATCTCCTGGATAAGGACTGCCATAAATATTTCACTTATGGAAACTTTCCAGCCTACAAATGCAGAAAAAAAATTTAATCCTCCTATTTCCATCAACATCTATATTTAACCATTTTTAACATAAAATATTCTTATTTTGTCTGTGTTCCCATATAGTTACACCCTCATTCTTATAGCACGTTATCAGATTTTATTTCTAATTTTTGTTGTAAAATATCATATATAAATATTACATGAATCCATAAAAGATAAAGGATACTAAAACAAGAAAACATTTCTAGAAATATGTTACATATGAAATATTTTTTGTTTGTTTCATGGAGGTTTGTGTCAAATTCTGGGCTTTGTAAATAGTCAATAAGTCCTCTACCACCAAGCTATATTCCATCACTTAGAATTTTAAATGTGAAGTCAGCCAATCTTCTTTCAGGAGAAAGTCAAACCATATGTAAGGAGGTTTCAAAAAAACCCTTTAAAAATTCAACATTATTATTATTTTTATTAATTACAATTTATTCTCCTTGTATCCCAGATGTAGCCCCCTTCCTCATTTCCTCCCAGTCCCCCAGTCCCTCCTCCCTCCTTTTCCCCCCTTCTATGCCCTACCCTAGTCTACTGATAGGTGAGGTCCTCTTCCCCTTCTATCCAACCAGAGCCTATCAGATCTCATCAGGTCTGTCTGGAAGCTCTTTTTCTGTGGCCTAGTAAGGCCACCCCACCGGGAAGAGAGAGTCAAAGAGGAGGCAACCGAGTTTATGCCAGAGACTGCCTTTGCTCTGCATACTAGGGAACTTCCATGGAGACTGAGCTGCCTATGGGTTACATCTGAGCATGGGGTCTGGGCCCTCTACATGCATGGTCCTTGGTTGATTTATCAGTCTCTGGGCCCAGATTTTTGGTTGTTAGTCTCCTTGTGCAGCTCCTGCCCTCTCAAGGTCTTTCTATCTCCCCCTTCTTCCATAATATTCCCTGCACTCTTCCCAAAGTTTGGCTATGAGTCTCAGTACCTATTGGATATCCTGATGGCTACAGTCTTTCACACATCCTCTGTGGTAACTTCTTGTCCTGTTCCCTGTCTTTTCCTGATTCTGATATCTATACTGTTAGCCATTCTGAATGAGAATTAAGCCTTTTTCCTAGGGTCCTCCTTGTTGATTAGTTTCTATAGGACTACAGATTTTTAGTATGTTTAGTCTATATTATACGTCTAATATCCACTTACAATTCGAGTATATATACCATCTGTGTCATCTGTGTCTTTTTGCTTCTGGGTTATCTCACTCTGGATGATCTTTTCTAGTTCTGTCTATTTGCTTGCAAATGTCATGATTTTATTGTTTTTAATTGTTGAATAGTATTCCATTTTGCAAATGTACCTCAATTTCTATATCCATTCCTTTGTTGAGGGACATCTAGGTTGTTTCCAGACTAGGGCTATTATAAATAAAGCTGCTATGAATGTTGTTGAACAAATGTCCTTGTTGTACGGCTAAGCATCTTTCGAATACATGCCCAAGAGTGGTATCGCTGGATCTTGAGGTAGCACTATTCCTAATTTTCTGAGAAAGGACCTGATTGATTTCCAAAGTGGTTGTACAAGTTTACATTCAAACCAGAAATGGATGAGGGTTCCAGTTTCTTCACAGGTTCTCCATCAAATATTTTGTCGCTTAAGATTTTTCATCTCTTCTATTCTGTTGGGTGTAAGGTGGAATTTTTGGGTCATTTTTTTGACTTGCATTTCCCACTGAACATTTCTTTAAGTGTTTTTCTACCAATCGATATTCCTCTCTTGAGAATTCTCTGTTTAGCTCTGTACCACATTTTTTTAATTGGATTACTTGGTTTGTTGGTGTTTAGCTTCTTGAGTTGTTTATTTATTCTGGGCATTAGCCCTCTGTCAGATATAGTGTTGGTGAAGATATTTTCCCAGCTATAGGCTGTCTGGTGACAGTGTCATTTGCTTTACAGAAACTTTTCTGTTTCATGAGATCTCATTTATTGATTGTTGTTCTTAGAGCCTGTAATGTGGGTGTTCTGTTCAGGAAGTTGTCTCCTGTGCCAATGAGTTCAGGCTCTTCTTCACTTTTTGTTCTAACAGATTTAGTTGGTCTAGTTTTGTGTTGAGGTCTTTGATCCACTTGGACTTTATTTTGTGCAGGGTGATAAGTAAGGATCTATTTGCATTATTCTACATGTAGACATCCAGGTAGACCAGCAACATTTGTTGAAGATGCTTTTTTCCATTGTATGGTTTTGACTTCTTTGTCAAAAAATCAAGTATCTATAAATGTGTGGGTTTATTTCTAGGTATTCTATTCCATTCCATTGATCCACCAGCCTGTTTCTATGCTAGTATTAATCCATTTTTATTACTGTTACTCTGTCATATACCTTGAGATCAGGGATGGAGATACTATTGTACAGGGTTATTTTAGCTTTTCTGTTTTATTTTCTTTTGTTTTTCCATATGAAATTCAGAATTTTTCTTTCAAGGTCTCCAAAGAATTGTGTTTGTGTGTTGTTGGGAATTGCATTGAAATCCCTTTTTATAGTATAAAATTTTGCATCTTATTCATTCAAACAAGGAATAAGTACAGTTAATTTACATTTTAAGAGATTATTATTATTTTGTTACTTTTGTGAAAAATTAAATGGAATAAATAACTTCTAAAGATTTTCCATAAGTAAATTTTCTTCTCCCACCGATCCCAACATTTCATTTTACTTCATTATTTTATAATCAAGTTTGAATAATAAAATTGCTTCTTTATAAATTAAAAGAATTTATTCTCTTATTTTTCTTTATTTTCTCATTTTAAAAGTTTATTTTTATATCGCAGGCAGACTTTATAAAATAAATGGTGTTTAGTAGTAAATATACAAATATATATACTTTCTATTATAGTGGTTAATTAGCTTAGAAGTTTAGAGAAATTGATAGTTAAAGGGCTTGAGATATGTCCCATCAAAGAGATATTCAATGTGGACTTTTCACTGACATAAAGCTTTGTCTTAGGAGTTTGCTGTCTCTTCTGATGGAAGTTCAGGTACATCCTACTCTAAATTCAAGACTTCAAATATGAATTCACCTGTTCAATGAACTAAGGGGAGAACTGAGTTCGTTCTTTTGTGATAAATAGCAGCTCACCAAATCTTTAGCGGTTCTCTTCTTAGAAACTACAGAATTCCCCAACAGAAGCTTAGTCATAACTGAATTGGCATGGAATGTAAAGTGGATAAGAAGTCAGCATTGATTGTGGAAAGCTGCTGAGATGTGCTATAAGTTACTGAAGAGTACTGTCTGGCTTGACAGAGAGGGAAAGGAATATCCACACACAACTGTAGTAAAAACCAAATACAGGGAACACTGGAAATTTTAAGTGTATCTGACTTCTTAAATATGTACTTTTATTGTGAACTTGAATTTTAATTAATACCTTAAGAACACTTCAAATTTTACTGAAATGTTGCCTTTGGAATTGATGGCTCAAATAATGTTTTGCCCTACATTTAAAGTCACAACTGTGTGAAGTCTTTGAGCCTGAGAAATATAAGCTCTGAAAAGTTAGACAAAACACTGAATTTTTTTCTGAGCTCAATAGAATTGATGTCCTTCCCTGCTTTGGCATCAAGGGATATAATTATTTAAAAGTATTTGTGTATTTCTTAGTTTACTGCCAGCATTAATTTTTATGTTAAAATACTAAAAAATGTAACGGGAAATATTTCATTGAGAAGTTGAAGGGTTAGGCTGGAGAGATGGCTCAGCGGTTAAGAGTACTGGCTAATCTTCCAGAGGACCTGGGTTTAATTCTCCATCTCCAGGAGTTATGACCTCTTCACACAGATACACATACAGGCAAAACATGCATAGAATAAAATGAAATAAGTACTTAAAAATTGAAGGGTTGAGTATCAGTGATCTTCTATTATTTATGAAAAACCATTAAGACTGATTAATATATATACAACTCAGTATTTTTAGTAGAAAAATACAATAAATAAGCTATTCATTATTTAAAATAGAACTACAAGGAATATTCCTGAAAGAAACAATCCCTCCTTCTGCCAATGCAATCTTATTTTGTTGATATCTCTTTTGGCATTTCAAACAACTGGAAGAATATATTTGAAAGGAATTTGATTAAAAAGTTATAAAATATCAATGCCAGACTTATTTCACAGTTGTGGGGAGAGGGTGTTGAAAAAAAAAAAAAAGCTATGATGGCTGTCAGTTTCACTTTTTGTGACATAGTCAGTCTTATATAAGTTTAGTGACTGGTGTTTCAAAGTGAGTAAATTTCTGGGGTTTTGGACTGAAACCTTACCACAGTACCAGCCACTGTCCTGTATGCTTTGGAGGTACAGCGAGCAAAACAAGCTCCAAACTGCCCTTTATTCCGAGGTTGGAGAGGAAAAACTTGAATATAAAAATCTACATGAGATACAGGATGCAGACAATGGGAGGCTAAAGGTGTGTGAAGACAGACTGCACAGTTTGCTCTGAAAAGGTAACTTTGATCTTAGACAAGACACTCAAACACTGGGAATGAGCCAAGCTGGTGCTTTGAGCACTGATGCAGGAGCAAGTGAATCCAAAACAGATTTACTGTGTGTCTGGAAAGTAACAAAGAGACCAGATAATTGGAGTTGTGTGAGCAAGATGGAAAGGAGTGGGATCCAGGTTCAAAGAGGTAACAGGAGCTGAGGCACCAAGAGTGTCTTTCAACTGAGTGTATGAGCTTGAGATTTTAATCTGACCGAGCCAGTCATCTCTTTCAGGAATTTGGATGGAGACCTAACATGAGGTAACAACTTACCAGAAACTACTTTGGGAATCATGGGTGGAAACAGAGAAGCAAGTGAGGTAGCCTTTGCAATAATTTAGGGGAACAATCCTGGGACAAGGTGAGGAGTGGCTGAGGTGAAAGTTGCAGTGGTTGCCTTGGCTCTGTTTGAAAGTAGGTCAAGGCGGCAGCATGTCTGTTGTGTTTCACTGTGATTATATACGGTGAGAAAGTATAATAATTAGTATATAATGTAAAACTTTTATTCACAAAAGGATTGTTCTTTTAACTTCTAACAATTTTCATGACATCTTTACAGCAGAGTCTCACACATATCTCTTCATTGAACAAAGTGATCGTTACTCACAATGCAGTGTGGTGAGTAATACACAATATATAGATACACACATATTCACAAACACACCCACATCCCTTAGTCTTAGTAAAAAAAAGATACACGTGCAACTATTGTGTATTAATAGTTTTTCTACCACTCTGATAAAATATCATGACTAAGGCAATTTACAGAAGAATTTATCTGAGCGAATGGTTTCAGAGCGTTAGACTTCATGATGATGGAGTGAAGGTATGTTGGCTGAGGCAGGAATCTGGGGCTCACATCTTGAACCACAAGAATTAAACAGAAAGAGCAAACTTAAAATGATGCAAGTCTGACATGAACTGATCAGCCTGCTCTTTGATCACCTCCCCCTGAGGGGGGAGCAGCCTTACCAGGCCAAAGAGGAAGACAATGCAGCCACTCCTGATGAGACCTAACAGACTAGGATCAGAAGGAAGAAAAAGAAACCCTCCCCTACCAGTGGACTTGGGGAGGGGCATGCATGGAGAAAGGGGAGGAAGGAAGGGGTTGGGAAGGGAGGAGGGAGGGAACTAGAGGGGGGATACAAAGTAAATAAAGTATAATTAAAAATAAAATTAAATTAAAATTTAAAAAAATCTCTCAAAGCTCACCTCCAGTGACATACTTCCTCTAACAAGGCCACAATGCCAAAGCCCCTCAAACAGTTTTGTTACTCCCCCAGGCAGTCAAATGCACGAGGCTAAGGGAACATCCTATTCAAAATATTACCTACTGTAGGTCTTTAGGCAACAGAAGTAAATATTATACAACACTCTTCCAAGTAAAAAGCCAATTTACTTGGTGATTGTTGTGAATGAAGCTAATGTTCATTGATGGCCATTTCCAGTTCTGAAGCTTATTTTCCCTTACTCTTCACTTCCATCTACTCTTCCAGTTTGACATTTGTCTTGGCCTATAGTTCATATAACAACATCCATGGTAATGGTAATCATGAAGTCAGTATACAATGCAATCAATAGGGTATGGACAGAGCAGGGCCTTTATCCTGCTGTGTGAACTGGTTATTTATATAGATGTCTATTTAAGAAAATGCATTTAATTAATCATTTTACGTTCATACATATAATATTCTATATAATCCCGCCGAGGTCATGGTCTGCCTCACGGGTACCCTGCTAAAAGTCCAACTACTAGAAAAGTACAGATTGTAACTAATTTTATACATCGAACAAAGAGATAATTGACAGTCACATTTCAAAATGGGAAATATTGGACAATATTGCTTTGAAAAAAACTTCAAATATACTTCTTCCTTGATTGCTGGAACAAGGGCATCTGAAATGGATTTGATTATAAGTAAACAACTGTCTACTTGGAAACAAAAGATTCATTTGTTCAACTATTCTTCTAGGACAGCTTTTTCCCTAGTGATTGGAAACCACTTTATTCATGTAGGTATCATTTTGATTATTGTTTTTACTATTATTACTCATAGCAGATATTGAGAGATATGCAAGCTAAAGACAAAAACCTTAGATAACAGAGCCTTATTAATGTGCTTATCCTGCCGGCATTTAAAGAAAACTGATACCAATTTTACATGTGTAGAACTTGGCTCAAAACTGTCAACAACTGCCATCAAACTTAGATGCTGTACAGGTTCATGTCTACCCAGGTTCATTCCTTGATATTTGTTTATTTCGTCTGCTTACGGAGATGGTCACGTACTTTCCCATTAGACAGTGACTGCTTACGCCTGGACCTGGACAGCCGTGTGTTGCTCCAGCTTCCGTTCAGCTCTTTGGTTAAGTTTGGGCCTGTCTCAAGTTATTTTCTGACCTCTAGTTGTCCACTTTTTTTTTTCCCCATACCATCTCACAATTTCCAAAAATTCTTCAGAGTCATCAGCCATCAATGTTCTCCGTTTTATAATTGTATGTATCTTATTTCCATATAATTTTCTTCTCCAAGTAAGCTGTTTTAAATTAAATGGGTACTCGTAACCACAGTGGACCCAAGTAACAGGAATCAAGAATAGAAAAATTGAGATAGAATGATAGATAAATTTTTTTAATCTCATGTTCAAGACTGTTGTTTATAGAATTTTTAATTCTTAATGTTTTAATTAAAATCAAATGGAAGGATACATGAGACCATGGTATTAGAGTCAGTCTGATTGGTGAGTATCAGAGTACATTCCAGCCATGGGAAGAATGGCTTTTTTTTTTTTAATTTTTATTTTTTTAATATTAGTTACAGTTTGTTAACATTGTATCCCTGCTGAATCCCACTCCCTCTTTCCCTCCCATTACCACCCTCCCACCCTTATCTCCTCCCTGCCCCTTTCCAAGTCCACTGATAAGGGAGAACCTCCTCCCCTTACATCTGATACTGGTTTATCAGGTGTCTTCAGGACTGGCTGCAAAGTCCTCCTCTGTGGCCTAGCAGGACTGCTCCTCCCCAGGAGGGTTGGGGGGGGAGGTCAAAGAGCCTGCCATGGAGTTCATGTCAGAAACAATCCCTGTTCCCCTTATTAGGGTACCCACTTCGATACTGAGCTACCAAGGGCTAGGTCTGAGCAGGGACTCTAGGTTGCATCCATACATGGTCCTTTTTCAGAGAAACAGTGGGAAGAATGGCTTAATAAATAAAATATAAAATAAATAAAAGAGAGACCCCTTAAAAAAAACCAACCAAACAAACAAAAACCAAACAAATAAATTGTAAAAAACCCAAACAAACAAAAAAAGCTTTACTTTTTGGATTACTGGTTTGTTATGAACTAAATGTGATTCTGAGTTATATGAATTCCCATGTGAATGCTCAGAGATATCTAAGTTGGTCTTTTCACACCAACTGAGCTATTAAGATGTTCAATGTTTTTGGCTTCCTGAATTGTGAAATTTACATGAGCATTTTACACAAATGTCATAGAATTCTAAAGCACAAACTGTTGTGAATGTCACTTTAGCTTTCTGAGGAGAAGAAAAGATGGACATTCATATTTGCTGAAGATTTGTAAGATACATGCTTACATTATGATTTTTAGTGTTTTAAAAATATTCAGCTATGAAATTACTTTGATTGGTCATAACCAGTATTTCTTATGTAACCAGAAATTGAGACAAGAAGAGATATATGATATTTCAAATGTGGTCATTGGAAATTCTAGTTCATAAAAATCTTTGTTTCAGTGCCATGCTTGTATTTGAATGAGGCTTATTACATAATGTTATTAAATTGTTTTTCTCACTCAAACAATAAGAATTCTTGATGTATGTTACCGAGTTTCCTGGTATAGCAAGACAGATACTGGTCTACATTTAATGACTATAAAAATGAAGAAAACTAAGCTGCAACAAAATTCCAATAATAATAACAAAATCATTATTCATTTAAGGATGTGTTCTGGTATTGTAGTGATTTGTTTCATGGCTTTTCCTTTGTATATTCATAGTAATACAATAAAGTAAACATCCTTCATTAACCTAGTGCCTGTGTTTAACTGGTATAAACATAGTAAAAATCTGAAAGTTGTTTGATATTCAAGTATTGTATTGAATTTCCTCGAAATATCCTTTCATTCATAGATGAGGAAACTGATCTTATTTACTGTCAATCAACAACATTCCCCTTTCAGGTAGAATAATAGCAACATTTTAGCTCAAACTAAGACAACTCTGGCCATGGGGATCATCTTTGCAAATAATTTGTTTCATATGTAAAAATAATTTAGTATCTCAAAATAATAGAAATAATAACACTTTTGTTTTCATCTTTATGATTTCTTTGAGGTAAAAGTTGGGATTTTCCAAGTATTTTTTTTCCTAATAATTGAGCACAAACAAAATGAGCAATACTATTTTCCACATTCAAACATGTCATTAGATAAAGACATGAGAAGTTCATTATTAGTTTTGTTTAGCTTATAATGTTTAAAGTGTGTAACAGAGTTATTTAGAAGACAAAATATCTCTGACTTGGAGGAGGGCTGAAGGCCTTTCAAGCTGGAGACATGCAGACAATCACATTTCTCAACATACAATAATAGATTCATTTTTATAAGCTCAGATGACTCTTGACTGACAAGTTTATTCTTGTTCTATACAGAAAAAAGTTCAGAGGCTATATATGATGCTCAAGATTCTACTTACTATGAACAAATTAACTGAGCTAATTAATAATAAGATCACATATAGAAGTTTTTAGAAATAAAATATTGATTTACCCTAGGTTTATTAAAACTATCACTGCAACAATTCAGCAATTTGAACAGTTTTCTTCCTTTTTATCCTTACATTTAAAAAAATATTTTAATCATGTTTTTTTTGTTGTTGTTGTTTTGTTTTGTTTTAAGACATGGTATCACTATGTACTACAGAGTGACATGGAAATCACTCTGTTGTAATAGTTGGCTTTGAACCTCAAAGGTAAAATGTCTACCCTATGATCTCTGCACATATTCTAAACCCTATACTACAAAAAACCCAAGATAATCAACCACCTTTGTTTGTAATTGAAACAAACAATTGAAACAAACAAACAGTCTGTAATTGAAACAGACTGAAAAACAGTACTGTCCCTTGGTAGCAAATTCAGCTTACATAACTGAAAATAGGGGAAACATTTCAGTATTTTTAACTTAATACATCAATTTTACAAATAAGCAGACATGGGGTAAGATGATCAATCCTCGTTTAGAAAGACAGATGGGATGTGCATTGAACGTATGACAGGAGTCTACTGAACGCATCTAAAAGACTCTAACTAGCAGCGTTTTCAAAGCAGATACAAAGACTCATGACCAAACCTTCAGCAGAGTACAGGGAATCATATGAAAGAAGGGGAGTTAGTATGATGCGGAAAGGTCATTTTTATTATGTTACTCCTGCCAACTCATAAGCATGGGAGATCTTTCCATCTTCTGATATCTTCTAATTCTTTCTTCAGAGACTTGAAATTTTTTCATACAAGTCTTTGACTTGCTTGGTTAGGGTTACACCAAGGTACTTTTTGTCATTTGTGGCTATTGTGAAGGGTGTTGTTTCCCTAATTTCTTTCGCAGCCTTTTGTCTTTTGTATACAGGAGGGCTACTGATTTTTTTTTTTTTTTTGAGTTAATTTTGTATCAGGCCACTTTGCTGTAGGTGTTTATCAGCTGTAGGAGTTCCCTGGTAGAGTCTTTGGGGTCACTCACGTATACTATCATATCTGCAAATAGTGATAATTTGACTTCTTTCTTTCCAATTTGTATCCCCTTGATCTCCTTCAACTGTCTTATTGCTTTAGCAAGGACTTTCAGAACTATGTTGAAGAGATATGGAAAGAGTGGGCAGCCTTGTCTTGTCCCTGATTTCAGTGGGATTGCTTTAAGTTTCACTCTGTTCAGTTTGAGGTTGGCTATAAGCTTGCTGTATATCGCCTTTACTATGTTTAGATATGTGCCTTGTATCCCTGATCTCTCCAATACTTGAATGAGCTTTCTCGAATTTCTTCTTGAAAGCACTTAGTACTATGAACTTTCCTCTTAGCACTGCTTTCATTGTGTCCCACAGGTTTGGGTATGTTGTGTCTTCGTTTTCATTGAGTTCTAGGAAGACTTTAATTTCTTTCTTTATTTCTTCCCTGACTCAGCTGTCATCTAGTAACAAGTTGTTCAGTTTCCATGTGTGTGTAGACTTTTTGCTATTTCTGTTGTTGTTGAGGTCCAGCTTTATTCCATGGTGATCAGACAGGATTCAAGGGATTATTTCACTCTTCTTATATCTGTTGAGACTCCCTTTGTGACCAACTATATGGTCTATTTTGGAGAAGGTTCCATGAGGTGCTGAGAAGAAGGTAAATTCATTTTGTGTTTGGGTGTAAGGTTCTGTAAATGTCTGTTAGGTCCATTTAATTCATGACCTCTTTTAGAGACATTATTTCTTTGTTTAATTTCTGTTTTGTTGACAGGTCCTTTGTTGAGAGTGGGGTGTTGAAGTCTCCCACTTCAACTATGTTTTCTTTAATGTGTGGGGTTCTATGTGTGGCTTAAGTTTTATCAATGTTTCTTTTACAAATGTGGGTGCCCTTGTATTTGGGACATAGATGTTCAGGATTGTGATGTCTTCCTGGTAGAATTTTCTCTTGATGAGTATGAAGTGTCCTTCCCCATCTCTTTTTATTAATTTTGGTTGAAAGTCTATTTTATCAGATATTAGAATGGCTACTCCTGCTTGTTTCTTGGGTCCATTTGCTTGGAAAGCAGTCTTCCAACCCTTTCCCCTCAGGTAATGTCTATTTTTGTGACTTAGCTGTGTTTCTTGTATGCAACAGATTGCTGGGTTTTGTTTACGTATCCATTCTGTTAATCTGTGTCTTTTTACTGGAGAGTTGAGTCCATTGATGTTGAGAGATATTACTGACCAGTGGCTGTTAGATCCTTTGATTTTGATATTGGCTGTGGTCATAAGGTTGTGTGCTTGGTTGCTTTTTGTTTCACTGTAGTAAGATTAATTATTTCCTGTGTTTTCTTGAAAGTAGCTAGTTTTCTTGGGTTGTATTTTCCCTTCTAGTGTCTTCTGTAACACTGGATTTGTGTGTAGGTATTCTTGAAATTTGTTTTTGTCATTGAATATCTTGTTTTCTCCATCTATGAGGACTGAGAGGTTTTCTGGGTATAGTAGCCTGGGCTGACATCTGTGTTCTCTTAGGGTCTGCATTGATATCCATCCAGGTCCTTCTGGCTTTCATAGTCTTTGTTGAAAAGTCAGTTGTGATTCTAATGGGTTTGCCATTATATGTTACTTGGCCTTATGCCCATGCAGCTTTTAGTATTTTTTTCTTTGTTCTGTATACTTACTGTTTTGATTATTATGTGGTGGGAGGATTTCTTTTTCTGGTCTACTTTATTGGGTGTTCTGTAGGCCTCTTGTATTCTTATTGGCCTCTCCTTTAAGTTGGGGAAATTTTCTTCAATGATTTTGTTGAAAATATTTTCTGAGCCTTGGAGCAGGGAATCTTTTTTTTTCCTCTATTCTTATTATTCTTAGGTTTTGTCTTTTATGTTGTCTTGAATTTCTTGGATGGTCTTTGTCAGGAATTTCTTAGATTTAACATTTTCTTTGAGAGATACATCTATTTCTTCCATTGTATCTTCCAAACCTAAGATTCTTTCTTCCATCTCTTGTAGTTAATTGGTTATGCTAACTTCTATAGTTCCTGTTTTCTTCCCTAAGTTCTTTCTCTCTACAATTTCCTCCATTTATGTTTTCTTTAATTTTTCCATCATCAGATCTTGAGCCATTTTGTTGGTTTCCTTCACTTGTCTCACTGTATTTTCCTGTTTTTCCATCAATTCCTTCAGCTGTTTGTTTCAACAATCCTATGTTTCTTTTCTCTCTTTCTGTGATTTAAGCATTTCCTCTCTGAAGGCCTCAAACTGTTTGGCTGCAACTTCCTCTATTTCTTTACAGATGTCCATAATCTGTTTGTTTTTATTTTCCTCTATTTCTTTACAGATGGCCATAATCTGTTTGTTTTTATTTTCCTCTATTTCTTTACAGATGGCCATAATCGGTTTAAGTTTATCCTCCTCTAGGTCTTTATGCATTTTATTTGTTTCCTCTATTATCCTCTTCATGTGCATAGATTAGGTCTTTTTCTTAAATTTCAATTATGCTAGGGTGTCCAGGGCTACTTGCCCCTGGATAACTGGGTTCTGGAGGTGCCATATTGCTCTGTCTTTTGTTGGTTGAGCTTTTACGTTGGCTAGGTGTTTGGAGTTAGTTTCTGGTGGGTCCTGGAATCTTGTTGTGGAGAGAATCCCCTTGGCAGGAAGATGGTTTTTCCTGGAGGAAGCCTTCTCAGCTTTTTGGGTATAGTCACTGGATGTCCAGTGTTTTTCAGGAGTTGTTGCTGCTCACCTCAGGTATAGAGACCTGAGTGGTAACTGTGGTCTTTGTTAGTCGAGAGGACTCTCCTCTAACTCAGAGAAGTCCTGAAGACAGCTGCCCTGCTTCTGGGATTCTTGCTGTAAATTTAGTGAAATGCTGCTGTAACCTGTGTGTCCTGTGGTTTGGTCAGTTTTGTTAGGGATAACTGGTTGCCCCTTGGAGCAGTATCTGGGGTTTGATCTCAGGGATTCCAGACTTTTGTAGGTCTGAGGTTGGGGCTCTGTGCCCCAGTACCCAAGTGGTAATCTGTGGTGGGTGGGTACCGCTCTCCTGGTAACAGCAGGCTATCTGGTGCACAGCAGGTCCCTGGGTTGGGCCAGTCTGCAGGATCTTTTCCAGGGATATATTGAGTGGCCTAAGTCCATCCCATTTGCTTAGTTCCCTGTGAGGATTTCTTCCGAATGTGACTCCCAGTCTCTGGTGCCCTGGGGCACACAGCTCTGTCTGTGCTGGAGAGCTGAGTACACAGAAACTGTCTGTGCCCACGGCTGGAGCCCAGTTCAGTGATGGTTGCTTGTACCCACAGGTCTGCGAGACTTTTTCCAGAGAAAGACTGGGTGACCCAAGTCAGTACAGTTTCCTTCTTTTCCTTTGGGGTTTTCTCATGACTGGGACTCCCAGTCTCTGGTGTATTTTGTGCCCACCGATCAGCCTGGGAAGGTGATCAGGACACGCAGGTGTGTGGCTCTGGTCTGGTGACCTAGTGCCTGCGAGACCCAGGATCTCTTGCGGGTTCTGGTTGGGTGACCTGAGAGTGGACCGACCCGACTGATTCCCACGCCGTGGGTGTGTCCTCTCACCTGGGAAACTAGATCACTGTTGTTTTAGGGCTCAGAGTTCGGTCTCTTGGTCACTTTACGGAAAATGTTGTCCTGCTCCTCAGAGGCAGTGTTCTCGTGGCGCTGCCATCTTGTCCTTCCTAATGGTTATTCTTCTGTTGTAAGTTTTATTTCCTTTCAACTGTAGTCTTTATAAAAATATATAGGTTTATAATAATTATACATTATTTACCAATAAACAAACCATTGGGTGTTTTTCTTCAGAATATGTGAAAATATGGGGAAAAATACTAGCTATAACATTTTATCCAAAACAAAGATTTTCTTTATTGACAGTTCCCATACTTAGTTCAAATACATGAGCCATATTAAATGCATACTTTATTTTACTTTTTAAAATTGGAACCATTATCATGTCAGTGAAAGTAAACATTCTTGTAGTAGGCCTTTCTGGGCTGAAATAAGAGCATCCCTTTTGAGTTAAACAGGGTCTGATTACAGACACTCGTTGCTCTCTGGGTCCTTGTGGGGTTTGAGGGACTCTGGATTCTGATTCCTCAATTAATGCCACAGAGGAAGGGAAAAGCTTGAATAATCACAATGCATGTCATAAAACACCTGCACTGAGCCTCATGTCTGTACGTCTGAGACGAGTGTGTGCCTGGACTGGGCTGAGATCTGGGCCCCCAGTCAAATCTCTCTTATCATTCATAGGGATCAAACTCCCTCGGGCTTTTCATCAATCTTAGTCGCCTTGGAGACCCACAGAGATCATTTACCAAAAATACGAGAGTTTTCCTTTTCACACTGATGGGAATCAAAAATAACCCCCATCTATTGCCTTAAAAACATTTGTGATGCCAAGGTTGCAGTGGTGGTGGCCAAGATCCCTTCTGGCTCAAATTTGATGTCCTGTATCCTGAAACCCTATAAGCAGTAGACACAGGGGATTCGCATGGGGTTTTAGCGATGTGGGAAACAGCAATCTAGCCAGCACTCGGCTAGGTGGAGTCTCAAGTTTTACTCTTGGTTTCTTGTGTTATTTAGAAAATTAGCTGCAAACTGATTTTGTCAGTTCTAATTCTCAGTTGAAATGAAGCAACTGTATTAAGCTAATATATGATAACATATATCACAGCATAAATGTGCTTATCAAGTAGAAGCATCATGAGAAGGTAGGCCCAAAGAAATAATAATTATTGAATATCTGTCATGCCACATGCTATTTGCAATCCCATACCAACTCACCGAGTTTATCTTCATTTACGAAAGGAAAGCTTGATTGTCAGTCGGACCTGAAGGCAGAAGGCAGAAAGAGGGCTTTGTGACTCTCAACTCATATTATCTGTAGAAAAGAAATTTAAGGACAAATTCTCTAAGTATTGTAATAACTTTATATTTCAAGTTTTTTGGTTAAGAAAGAGGAATTGGTATGGCTTAGACTTTTTGGTTGAACATGTGATAAAGAATTCCATGGTGAAAGAAATAATTCTAGTTGCTCTGAACTAACTCTGGTGTGTGAGAAGGGATGTAGGTTAGTAGTCACAGAGCTATGCTGTATGTGCAAAGCCTTCAGTGGCTCCTAGCACTGCACAAAACAGAATAGGATTGTACACCCTGGATACCCCAGGACCTTTTTAACTAGTTAGGAGGATGCAGGGTTCAATGTCTTCCTTTTAACTAGTTTGAGGCCAAACAGGAGGCACATGAAACATTGTCTCAAAAAGAAACCAAGCCTCTGGCCCAGATCTGAGCAGGTGGTCCTCTTTCTCTTTAGAACAGTGGTTCTCAACTTTCCTAATGCTGCTACCTTTTAGTATAGTTCCTCATGTTGTAATAACCCAAACCACAAGACTCTTTTCATTGAAACTTTTTAATTCTATTTTTTCTAGTTTTATGAATTGTAATGTAAATGTATGTGCTTTCCAAGGGTCTTAGGCAACCTCTGTGAAAGGGACATTGGACTGCTAAGAGGGTCACAACCCATGGGTTAAAAACCAGTGGTTTAGAAGACATCATAATTATGGTTATCATTGCTGTAATGAAACACTGTGACCAAAGAAACTTGGGAAAGGTTTTATATTGCTTAACCTTGCAAATCAGTATTCATCACTGAAGGAAGTCAGGACATGAACTCCAAATGAGTAGGAACCTAAAGTCAGGAACTAATACAGAGGCCATTTTATACTGCCATTTGTTGGTTTATTGCCTCTGGTTTATTCAGCCTGCTTTTGTATAGAACCCTGCACAGGGACAGGACCACCTATAGTGGGCTTGTCTCTTCCCCATCAATCACAAAGTAAGATAATGCCTTATAGGTTTGCCTACAGCCTGATCTTATGGAGGCATTATCTTAATTGATGTTCCTTCCTCTCATATAACTTTAGCTTGTATCAAGTTAACATAAAATTATGCAGAACATAAAGCTTTATATCCTTGGTATTCTCCATATCCTCTGTCTCTTTCGGTCTTTCTGCCCCCTCTTCTGCAGAATTCCCTGAGTCCTGAGGTAAGGAAACTGATGGAGACATTTCATTTCGGTTTGAATGTTTAAAGGTCTCACAATCTCTGTACATCTTTCAAAGGTGAATCCTGTATTTATTCCTGTCTATTACCAAAGGAATTTTCTTTGGCATTGGCTGAGCAGCTGAGCAAGATACTGATCAATGAGTATAGCCAAAGTTTATTAGGAGTCATGTTATTTCTATGTTCTTTAGCAGAACATTTGGTTCTTGGCCACATGAGCAGTACTGAGTATGGATAGCATCTCTTGGACTATGTCTTAAGGCCAATTAGTTTTTTAGACCCACAAGCTTTGTGTCACTGTTACCCTAGCACATTTTGTAGTCAGGTCAGTGCTGTAGATCGAGAGGTTTGGACTTAGTTTGGTGTTTGCCTTTCTCCATTTGTAGTGTGCATTGTATCTTCTAGTTCCCTGAAGAGTAGTCAGCATGAGTGAAGGCTCTAGGTAGTCACCAGCTCAACTTCTTCATGATCAATGAGCTTTGTACAAGTGGTCTTCTGAAATAAAGCACTGTCATCAGTTTGCAGAGAGTAACCAATAGCCTTGGAAATTAACTTCGTTATTTGGGGGTCCCCATGTGGCCCTTTTGGCCAACATCCCAAATATATGCAACCCCTTTCCAGAATGGGACACTTCATTTCTGGAGGTTCTTGGTCTCATAAAGCTTTGTCAAGGCTGTTTTCTTTTCCCCTCCTTCCTTCTTTCCTTCCTTCCTTCCTTTTTTCCTCCTCCTTCCTTTCTTCCTTCCTTTCTTTTTTCTTTTTTCCTTGCAAGTCTTTTGAGTACATATTATGGTTTCCAGTTTTGTGTTTCTATGGGATGTCTATGTATGAGAATATGTATGCATTTGCATCTTTAGTGTTTCTTGAAACTTTTCTTTGGCCTGTTTTTTTTTTCTTGTTTGATTGTTTTTTCCTATTTTGTATGTTTTTATTTTATATGATTTTATTTTCTTATTATCAGTTTCAGTTGTCTGTTTCATAAAGAGAGAGAGAGAGAAAGAAAGAGTATGAATTTTTAGGCCTATTTTAGATAGAAGAGGAGGAGGATCTCCCCTATCAGTAGATGGAGGGGGTGTAATGGGAGGAGATGAGGGAGGGAGGGTGAAATTGGGAGAAGACTAGGGAGGGAGCTACAGCTGGGATAAAAAGTGAATAAATTGTAATAAATTAAAAAATAAATAAGTAATTTTAAAAAGAGTTTGAATTTTAGTGGGTGAGCAAATGGGGAAGTTCCCTCAGAGGTGCAGGAGAGGAAAATATTTTCAGAATATATTGAAGTAAAAAAAAAAAACAAAACAAAACTCTTTCCAATAAAAAGCAAACAAAAAGCATACACAATAAAAATAAATATTATAAAACATGGACACTTGTAGATTTATAGAATGACAGGACATGTATTATAAGATGTGAATAAGGGAATTACTATAGCCAGATGCTGGCTCTCTATGTTTTAAATATGACAAAAGATCAATAGTGTGATCTGATCAGTGGTTTGGAGAAGATGTTGGGAATCAATAGAGCAATAATTAGCACTTCAATACTTGTGCAAGAGATAATGATATTCTCAATAAATTCAAGTTATTAGTCTCCCTGTGCTTATCTGGTGAGAAAATGTGCTCTCTTAGGTAAGTAGCTGGACACTAAAATAATTTCCAGCTGAGACAATCAGCTAATACACTGTTTAAGAAACCCTTTTTTGTTTTTTAAAAATATTACAGTAAGTTATAAAAGATGGATATGAGGTACTCACTCTAAGACATTCACAAGGCCTCTGCAACAGAGAACAAAGTACATAACTGTAAATTATCTTTTTGAGATGACATTATAAATTTATCCACAAATTGATCATAATTGATCATATTTCAAAAGTGATTATTGTCATAACTTGAAAATAAACAGCAGTACTGTAAAAACACTAAGAAAACATTGTATAATATACTTTATAAGTGGAACATTCTCATATTCTGTTTAATATTTTTCAATAATTATTAACCTCTTTAAATTTTATTTTATTTTTACTAATTACAGTTTATTCACTTTGTATCCCAGCTGTAGCTTCTCCTCATCTCCTACCAATCCCACCGTCCCTCTCTCTTCTTCTCATATGCCCCTCCCCTAGCACATTGATAGGGATGTCCTCCTTTCCTTTCATCTGATCCTAATCTATCAGTTTTCATCAGGACTGGCTTCATTGTCTTCCTCTGTGGACTGATAAGGCTGCTCTCCCCTCAGGTGGAGGTGATCAAAGAGCCAGCCACTGAGTTCATGTCAGAGACAGTCCCTGTTCCCACTATAAGAAACCCTCTTGGACACTAAGCTGCCATGGGCTACATCTGTGCAGGGAATCTAGGAGTTTAATCTTGTTGAAGGCAAAGCAGTCTTTGGAACTCCTTTGAAACTCGCTGTCCTTGGGCAGTCTGATCCCCTAACTCAGTAATGAAAAGAAACTAGAAATACAAGAACATTCTTGAGAGGACCTAAAAGGGAAGCTGTAGAGAGATTTTAATCCAGCAACATGGCTACTTTGACTGCAACACAAACACAACCTTAGTACACACTTTTATTTCTAAACAATGGGAGGTAAAATTAGATTGTAGAAGGAAACACCCATGTTTGAAAAGTGACATCTAATTGACAGGCAAACTGACAAATCATAGAAAAATTTGGCAGAATAGGATATGCCCAACTCTCACAAAAGCAGAGCAGAAAGAGAAGCTACTTGAGAGAGCAGCACAGAGAGGGAGGGGGCAGTTTTACTGGGGAAACTGTGGAAACAGGTTACAGCAAGAGAACAAGCTAGACACAGGTGAAAACAGAACAAGTCAAAGAATGAGAATGAACTAGATTTGAACATATTGCTAAAGTTAGTATGAGGCCAAGCAGAACATTGCAGTCAGAAGTTTAAGAAGTCAGATTGAATCAGTCAACTTCGATAGGAGTTGGACCCAGAATAGCTGAATTGAACCAGCTAGCCATAGTTCAGAAAGAACTAGAAAGGGTGAGCTTATTCAGCAGTAAGTCTCAAAGGCTGAAAACATTCTAGGATTTTTAGAAGTCTAGGACTAGGCCTACCTTAGCAAACAAAGGCAGTAAGCTTCCAAGACAACAATTACATCAGGCAAATAAAATATACTTTTAAAGAAAGCTATGTCCAATTGAGGTTTCTATTGTTTATATCAGAATATAAAAGTCCCTGAAAAGGGAAGATAAAGGATTAACTCATCCATGAAAAAAGTCTTTGCCTTGGTCTGCCCAAATCTATGCTGGAAAGGTTCAGCCAGATTGTTTTGAGGTTCTTCCAGTCATTTCTGACGGATGGCTGGAAGTGCTTAATTTGATAGTGTTATCTACCTGATTCTACTTGTTCTTTTTATTTTATATTTTATACCCCTTCACACCCCCATCCCCTTCTTGCCTCCCTTTCTCCTCAGGAAAGGGGAGCCACCCTACCAATCCACTCCAGTACAGCAGGTTGCATCACGACTAAACATGTCCTCTTTCACTGAGGTGAGATAAGGCAGATCATCTAGGAGAAAGTGATGCAAAATTAGGCAACAGAATCCATGTCAGGGACAGCCCCTGCTCTAACTGCTATGGGACTATCATGAAGACCAAGCTTCTACTTGTTCATTTGCTTAGAAGGGGAATCCTTCTTCCCTGGACACTTGATGAGGAACTCCTGCTGTCCTTTTTCAGCAGGATTTCCCCAGTCTATTTCCAAAGTGTTATAATCAGTCCACTCGATGATTCTACCTTATGTCTGCTCCCTCAATTGGTCTACTCTGGGCACCTCTGCTGGGTGTGCTGATCACCTCCTGACATTTTGCTACTTATCTCAAATGTCTTTGTGTCTGCTACTCGCTATTTTTACTATTTTGCTTCCTGTATATATAACAAATTCATTCAGTCGTAACAGAGAGTATAGTTATGGCGAAAAATTCTCTAGATAGTACAGAACTTATAGATACCATTGTAGGTTCCTGGATTTCATAATAACCTTGCAAACATTATGCAAAAAGAATAAAACACAAAGAAAAAAATATACTCAAGTCCATACATTTTTTAGGCTTCTCTGTGCTAACATAGGGAAACAAACAGACCAATTTCTTTCCAAATACCTATGTTTGATATTTTATATCAATCAGAGGCTATCCCCAAAAATCTGCTTGGTTTGTCTCAGAGGACATTCTGCCTTATAGAATGTTTATTAACAATGAACTAAAATCTTCCTAGGCAGATTCAGTACAGAATCTGAGACCTCTTGGATGACCATATTCCTCTTAAGCCTCTTATTCCAGAAGCAAAGGAGGCTGACTAACCACTATCACATGAGTAATTAAGATTCACAAAGCACAGCAGTATTGTGAAGGAGGGGACTCTCACATATTGAGTACTATAGACAGGAAGTTGGAGAATCCTTGGATTTTTTAATTTTTATTTTTTTCTTCACAATTTATTCATTATATATCACAATTGAAACCCCTATCCCTCAACTCCACCCAGTTCTACCCTCCCTCCTTTTTTCCTCATCCTGTACTCCTAGTCCACTAAAAGTGGGAGTTTTCCATGACTGCCATCTTCACATAGCTTGTTAAGTCTCATTAGGACTGCCTGTATCCTCTTCCTCCATGGCCTGGCAAGGCCTCACCATCAGGAGCAAGTGATCAAAGAGTAGTCAACAGAGTTCATGACAAAGGCAGCCACTGTTTCCCTCACTCAGAGGTCCACATGGAGACCGAGCTGCCAATGGCCACAACTAAGCAGGGGTTCTAGGACCTCTCCAAGTATGGTCCTCTGTTGGTGTATCAGTCACTGTATGACCCCATGGGCTCAGATCTTTTAGTTTTGTTGGTTGCCTTGTGGGACTCCTGTCCCCTCTATGTCCCTCTATTCCCACCCCTTTCTTCTTCACAAGACTCCACAAGACTCCCTGTGCTCTGCCCAAAGTTTTGCCTTGAGTCTGAACATCTGCTTCAATGCCCTGTTGGGTGAATCCTTTCAGAGGATCCTTGATAGTAGGCCCCCATCCTGTTTCCTCTCTTCCATCACTTCTGGTGTCTTTCCTGTTTGCCATTCTGAATGAGGATTTAAGCATCATTCCTAGGGTCCTCCTTAGTGTTTAGCTTCTTGAGGCCTGTAGATGGCTAGATGGACAGATGTGCCACAGGTATTATATTGAACTCATAGAAAATTAGGAGGCTTGTCACTCCTGACAACAGGGACAACATAATAAAGGTCTAATTAAGAGAGAAGGATTAAAGGGGTTAGAGAGGCAACAGACAGATGTTGTTTAGAATGAAGAAAGTACATACCAAACTACAATGTGGTATAGTTGGGTATTGGCCAAACCACACAACACAAAGTAAAACAGTGTAAAATATAGAGAATGGACAGATGATAAAATGCCTGTTCTTTCCATGAGTTTCCCATGTTTGACAAAAATAGATTTGAGCTATCACTTGAGATTTCAATCTTCCCTCAATAATTTTCTATATTATATACTCCATTTGATATGAATAGAAATCATAAGATTTGGTCAGTACATAAACTAATCAGGATGTAATGTATAGTTTTTTTTTTATATAATAGTAGATTTGAATTGAGTTTGTTATTTGGAAAAAATAAAAGAAGTAGAAGAAAAGAAAGAAGTCTTCCTTATTAGCAATATTGGGATAAAGATATATTTCTTTGTCTCATTCATTCATTCATTCATTCATTCATTCACTTTCTCTCCCTCTTTTCTACGTTTCCTTCCGTTTTTCCTTTTTTCTTTCCTTCCTTTCTTCTTGCTTTCCTTCTTTCCTTCCTTCTTCCCTCCCTCCCTTCCTTGCTTCCTTCCTTCTTGAGTTATCCTACTCCACTGCTCTGAATAATCAATCTGTAATATCTCTTTATTCTCTTGCACTAAAACTAAATGAATCCTAGTGTGGCAGTCTTTTCATTTATTGCTCTTCTATTTAAGGCTTTTCCCTCTCTCCATTTTCCAAAGTACTGTTGAACTGTACTTCAAGTCCGTAACCCTGTACATACAAACTTTTTATAGATTCATTTTTCCTTTTCTAAACATTTTTGAAATTATAATAAAAATTACACCATTTCTCCTTTCTTTTTCCTTCCTCCAATCCTTTCCATATACACCTTCTTGCTCTCTTACAAATTCATGGCCACTTTTTCACTAATTCTTCTTACATTCATATATGTATATATGAATATACTCCTAAATATAGCCCATTCTGTGTGTATAGTGTTTCTCGTATATATGTTTTTAGGTTTTTAGGACTGACTCTTTGATATTGAATAACCAATTCGTGTGTTCTTGGAAAAAACTATTTCTGCCACTCACGGCATTCTCTAGTTACTCTTTTGTCTAACATGCCCGCTGATTTCTTTCTCTGCTGTTTGTACTAGTAGTTAAAGTTGTTCCCTTCTTCACTTTTATGTTGGTTAAAAATGTATAGGGAATTTTCTGTTTATTTTCAGCACCTATATTTACCATAGTGTCCGACACAGATACTGAGTGGCTGAGAAGTCTTTGTGCACACATTGAGAGCATTCACATTGTAATTACTAAACTAACTGACATCTTGACTGATACACTCTCTTAATTTGGATTAATAACATTCTTAAACTGAAACATCACATTTTACATTTTTAGTAATGTTTTTTCCCTGTTGGGAGGGATATCACTTTATTTTTATGTTTTTCAGAGCTAAACTGAAGTTTCTTGAAAAATAAAAATGTACTTGCTTCATATATTCTCTGATAGGCTCAATAAAAGATCTTTCTTATCAGTTAAGAATAGGAACCTGCCACAGAGGGCGTCTGAAAGGCTCTGCCCTGAAGAGTATCAAAGAGGCTGAGACTTTATGACCAACTGTTGGGCAGAGTGCATGGAATCTTATGTAAGAAGTGGGAAATAGTAAGATCTGGAGAGGACAGGAACCCCACAAGGAGAGCAACAGAACTAGAAGATTTGAACACAGGGGTCTTCCCAGAGACCCATACTTTAACCAAGTACCAGGCATGGAGGTAACCTAGAACCCCTGTGCAGATGTAATCCATGGCAATTTAGTGTCTAAGTGGGTTACATAGTAATGGGAAGAGGGACTGCCTCTGACACAATCTGATAGGCCTGCTCTTTGATCACCTCCCCCTAAGGGGAGAGCAGCCTTACCAGGCCACAGAAGATGACAATGCAGCCACTCCTGATGTGATCTGATAGACTAAGATCAGAAGGAAGGAGAGGAGGACCTCCCCTATCAGTGGACTTGGGGAGGGGCATGCATGAAGAAGGGGTAGGGAGGGTGGGACCCGGAGGGGAGGAGGGAGGGGCTTATGGGGGGATACAAAGTGAATAAAGTGTAAAAAATAATAATAATGAAATATATATATATAAAAAATCTAAAAATATTAACTCACTTGGTAAATAATAAGATAAATTTGTAACTGAATATTTGACCTATAATATTTTACTGAATATCTTCATATGGTTATATATCAAAAAATATTTTCTCATCCTACTCCCATAGTTCTAACGAAAATTCAGTTCAAACTTTGTTCCTTGCAAACCTACTCAGGCTATTCTTAATAAATGCAGTCGTTATTTCTAAGCCAGTTGTTGTAATTATATTTTTGTTGGCTTTCTTCATTATATTTCTTCTCCAGATGGTCCACAATTTGGCTTTTGGCTTCCCTCCTAAGATCAAACTATAGGAATATGACACCATCTTCTTGAAAAACAGATCTCAATTGATTTCTTATTTGCCAATGGCCAGAACCTTAAAAGCCCTCATCACAGGACTCTTCATATCTCAGTGATTTTATTATGGATGAGAAGCCCACAGGAGACTGTGTTTTTCATTTGAGTCTGAACAGCATTCTGATTAAACTCTGATACCATGGATTAGATTTGGACATCATTACTTCCATACAAAATACATGAAACTATTCTCTTCCAAAATTCTGCTGCATTGAAACTCAGGAATTACCTGACTCATGATAACACTGACAGCAATACAAGGCCTTTCCTTAGAAAACAAGCAAAAAGAATCATGTGTAATGGATGGCTTTGAAGGGCCTGCTATTTGTTTTGAGTATATCTTTACAATTTAAAGGCTGTTTATTCTCATATTAATTTTCTAAATACGAAAATGATCAGTATGTTTGTACCAATTCTCCGTGCTTCAATTTCCTTTTCTTTTAAAGCAGAAAAAAAAAAAATAGTTTTATCAGCACTCATCTTATTTTTCCCCCCAGGGCAAAATGACTTATTTTCTCTAAGAATGTAAAGTAGTGCCTGACTTAAAAATTTTCCATAAATGTTGACTATGATAATTATTAGCTGTAGAGGCAGGAGTGTGCATGAATTTGATATACTATGTTATTAACTATAGACACAAAATTACTTACTGTTTATATATAATTAGTGGAATTTGCCAGGGGTGATTATCTTCCCACCTCTCTTTTAAAGAAAATGAATAGTATGAACTGCAATCGTATGTATATAAAAAAAAAAGTGGTCATTTAATTTAACATACTCCAGAAGCAGAAATGTTAAAGGCTTAAGTACTACACTAAATAAGCATTGCAAATCTTAACAATTTAACAAGGAATAGGTAGTTTAAAAATAAATAGAAATGATTGCTGGAGGAAAAAAAAGAATGAATTAAGAGGAGGAGGAGTAAGAACTCTCAAAAGCTTCCCTGGGGAGGGGCTGGTGAAAACTATAGGGGAAGGTTTGCATGTCAATACCATCCTGACACAACGGAATGTTATTGCAGAAGTAGCTGCCTTCATGGCTGGAAGCAACTTTCAGTCACTCAAAAAATGTCTGTTTGAGATATAACATGGGTAGATGGCTGTATCGTTTAGTGTAATAAAATCTACCAGTGACCATGACAGAGATTTCAGAAGTATTCAGCCCAGCCCTGTCACCAGGGTGCACCCTATTGCTACCTAAATGCCTGCTTCATTTAATGAGATGTAAATCCATCATTATGTGGGATGAATTGTTTTTAAAAAAATGTATATGAACGAGAATAAGTAGTATATATTTCTAAATGACTGTGCACTTCACAAGTTAAAAATATTAAATATTTAAGTAGTGATTTTATAGATGAACTACATTACCTTGAAGAAAACCTAAACTAACAAACACAAAACATACTATTCCCATTGTACCAGGACCAACTAAATTAAGGTCTCTGTTCTGGTAATGGGATGTTGGCATCACATTAAAAAAATCTGTCCAGGTATTTACATCAGACAAACAAAACTGACAGCTTCTGAACTGAATCAGAACTAATAGATCGAACATGATCCAAAAGAATGGCGGGTTATCTCAGCATATTTTCCTGATGTATCATTTTGCCATACAGATTACCATTCAGAAATGAGAATATTATGTAGCTTTAGAGGAGAGGTCAATTATTTGTGAGCATGTGGATATGTTCATATAACATAATGCCAAGTGAAATAATTCAGTCATAAAAAATCTAACTATATAAAACCATTCATTTCTAGATTCTAAAATCTCAGATTCAAAGAAATGAAAGTAGATCATATTTTCCAAGGGCTTTAGCTTGGGTGAAATGTGGAGATGTCAATCAAAGTGTCAAACCATTTGCTGTAAGAGAAGCTTTGGGAAATTCAAAGTACAGTGTAGGTGGTGATGGATATGCTAATTTGATCTGGATTATCATTGCACAACATATATAAATCACCTCAATATTTATTGGTCCAAAATGATTGATTAATAAAAGATTGCCTCACATCAGTATTACTGACTGTAAATTTTATTTCAAAGTGTTTCTCTCTCTGTCTCTCTTTTTTTGTGTATGCGTGCACTTGTGCAAATATTCTTATATATATACGTGTGTGTGTGTGTGTGTGTGTGTGTGTGTGTGTATGACTTCACAGTCTTTGGGTTCCTTGTTTGTAAAACAATATCTTAATTTCTAATGTGATTATTAATAACTTCTAATGTAATAATTTGGCTTTGTCTGTATTTAAAATCTGCTATATTTGGAATTATGTCTAGTGTCTTTTTTCTCTTCTTACATTTATCAAAGTCATCCATAAGATAGCACAAAGCTACAGTTTGTTCATTCGTTCTATTGCATAGAACTTCATTTTTACCCATGCTACTCTGTATTGACATATGTGTAGAATTCAGTGGAATCTCATTTGATATAACACTAATGCCTATGATTAAACATGCCATAAAGTGTATTTGCTACAGGTGGAAATTTTGTTTGTGGTTCATATGTCCTGTAAACTTTCACTTTTAGTAAGGCATACAGTTAACTGGTTTGGCAATGACTGGACCTAAAAATGTGAGATTATTCTGGATTGGTTGGCAGACACTGAGACAGAAACAGTGACTATTATGTTGAGGCTCTAAGGTGGTTTGATTTCATCAATCACTGGATGGGCAAAATGTTTAAAAAGTGAATGACAAAGTCAGTTGTACTGAAACAGATCGTTATGGCAGTTAAGTAAGATAGGTTTGAAAGGGGGAAAACTGTCATTGCTTAAAGAACTAAATTCTTTAAGTAAGTATCAGAGCAATGTAGAGTAGGTAGCCACTTTAAAATACTGGACATCAGAAGAAGAAGAAAACAGGAAACAACCAAGAAACCTGCTACAGAGGGCCTCTGAAAGCCAGAAGAAGAAAACAGGAAACAAACTAGGAACCTACCACAGAGGGCCTCTGAAAGCCTCTGCCTTGCAGACTATCAAAACAGATGCTGAGCCTGATGGCCAACTGTCGGGCAGAGTGAATGGAATTTTATGTAAGAAGTGGGAAATAGTAAGAGCTGGAGAGGACAGGAACTCCACAAGGAGAGCAACAGAACAAGAAAATTTGAACACAGGGAACTTCCCAACTCCAATCAAGGACTATTCATGGAGATAACCTAGAACCCCTTCACAGATGTAGCCTATGGCAGGTCAGTGTCCAAGTGGGTTACCTAGTAATGGGAAGAGGGCCTGCCTCTGACATAATCTGATTGACCTGCTCTTTGATCACCTCCCCCTGAGGGGGGAGCAGCCTTACCAGGCCACAGAAGAGGACAATGCAGCCACTTTTGATGAGAACTGATAGACTAAGATCAGAAAGAAGGAGAGGAGGACCTCCCCTATCAGTGGACTTGGGGAGGGGCATGCATGCATAAACAGGAGGGAGGGTGGGATCGGGAGGGGAGGAAGGAGGGATCGGGAGGGGA
Organism: Psammomys obesus; assembly: GCF_907164565.1. Lineage (NCBI taxonomy): Eukaryota > Metazoa > Chordata > Mammalia > Rodentia > Muridae > Psammomys > Psammomys obesus. The sequence goes on along the minus strand of NW_026596134.1, from coordinate 15,178,856 downwards.
GGAAGGAGGGGCTTATGGGGGGATACAAAATGAATAAAGTGTAATTAATAAAAAATTAAAAAAATACTTACAAGATATGAAATCCAGGCTCTGGCAACTGGTGGGCATTGTCAGGGTGGGAAAGTGAATAAAGGGAAGGGGATAGTCAATGCTTCCCTGTACTGTTCACTTGGGTTACTTTTGTAGTACTGAGTTCTAAAAGGTGGTGTTTGCATATGAAAGGTCAAAGCTGGACTGGGGGTTGTAATTCCATTGGTAGCTTGGCCAGGACACATTGACAGGTAGAACATGCTGGCTGATGCTGATCTTTTCAGAACCTGGGAGGGGAGGTAAGAGAACCAAAAGTATCTGATCCTCCATATCAACATGGTTTATTTTCAAGACTGCTTTTTTCAGAAGTGATACATGCTCCGAGATGAGCTGGAAATGTCTATAGAATCAGAGATGCCTAAGATAGAAATCAAAGAGCCTCAGAATTTACATTGGCAGCAAAGGAAGAGACTCATAAATACAGAGAGATACGGTGTGTGTGGAGAATACGTGGGAGAAACATGCTGACAAACACAATAAAAATTAGATCCTTGTTAAGTTATGAAGGACAGAATGCTGCAACACTTTACAGCTAGGCAGTTGGCTGCTGATTTTAGTGACCTGTGTTGGCTTGAGTCGTAGAGGCAGAATCCAATTAAAGGTTGAAATTGAAGAATGATTTAGTGGGATGCAGTAAGTCTGTCTCTTCAGGAGTTTTCACAAGAAACAAAGGATGAGAGAGGTGATTGTTTTGTTATTCATTACCTTTTATTTTAGTACTGGGGAACACAAAATATTGATATAGATGAAAAAAAAAAGCATGAAACAAATGGACAAGAAGCTACATCTATGAAGAAAATGGTGGAAGGGTTAAAAAAAAAGTCTGTAAAAAGCTTAAGACTACTGAGGTGGTTTCAGCATGGCTGTGCTATTTGGTCATGTTCCCCATCAAGCTAATAGTCTTATGAATCTGCAATGATTATATTAATGGCAGATAAGACAGAGCAAGCCCCCAGGCCTAGGCAATGTGGCTCATTTATACATTATATATAATTGGGAGATCATCAGCCAAGTGCAAATGACTTACTCAACTTCTAGATTAAAATCTGCCTCACAACCCTATAAACAAATCAACTAAGTGGGAAAACAATGAATGAATAGCTGAACTTGGATTTAAGCACTGATCAAACCTGATCTAAAAATCTATGCTTTTTTCAATTAATCCAGACAAATAGCCATGGTGTTTACACTTAAATATATATGTCATCTTGATAAAGATGCTCTCTGTTAAAAAGTAATTTTGTAATGTATCTGCTTCCTTGTCTTGCAAGCAAAGTATAATGCTCAATATCCCTTGATACAAACAGTTCTCTGATCCACTCCACCGTCCATAAGAAAGTATTTGTTGCATTTCTTTCTGAACTTTTCATATTACTAGTCCTTAGAGAACACATCAAGATTGCCCATTTGTGGTTCTTAAAAAAGGATGTTATTAGCTTAAAGATTTTTCTTTCAAATATCAGTGAATCTCTTTTATAGTTTCCTATTGAAGACAATCTGCATTTTGTGTAGTACTTTTTTTTAATTCTTTATTAATTACACTTTATTCACTTTGTATCCCCCTGTGGTTCCCTCCCTCCTCCTGTCCCAATCCCTCCCTTCCTCCACCTTCTGCATGCATGCCCCTCCCCAAGTCCACTGATAGGGGAGGTCTTCTTTTCCTTCCTTCTGATCCTAGTCAATTAGGTCTCATCAGGAGTGGCTACATTGTCTTCTTCTGTGGCCTGGTAATGCTGCTTCCCCCTCAGGGGGAGGTAATTAAAGAGCAGGCCAATCAGTTCATGTCAGAGACAGTCCTTGTTCCTATTACAATGGAACCTACTTTTATACTGAACTGCCATGGGCTACATCTGTGCAGGGGTCTTAGGTTATCTCCATGCATAGTCCTTGGTTGGAGTATCAGTCTCAGAAAAGACTCCTGTGCTCAGATTTTTTGGTTCTGTTGCTCTCCTTGTTCCTGTCCTCTCCAGATCTTACTGTTTCCCACTTCTTTCCTAAGATTCCCTGCACTCTGCCCAAAGGTTGCCCATAAGTCTCAGCATCTGCATTGATAGTCTGCAGGGCAGAGCCTTTCAGAGGTCCAAAAGTACACAATAAGGACATTTGCTCAACCTTGTTTGTAACAGCCTTATTTGTAATAGTCAGAAGCTGGAAACAGCCCAGATGTCCCTCAGTGGAGGAATGGATGCACGAATTGTGGTATATCTACACAATGGAATATTACTCAGCAATAAAAAAAACCCAGGAAATCATGAAATTTGCTTGTGTAGTACTTTTAAAAATATCACAGCAGCCTCTTTATTAGAAATTTGGAAAAAGTGGGGTGAGGCTGTGAATATATGGATCGCATCATTAAGAAATTGGTCTCTGACCCAGGGAGATCATATAAACCAGAAGGAATCGCCCTCCTTTGAGTATATGCATATGCCATTAAGGAAGCCAAATCCACATTTTCTGAGAAATATATAACATTAAGGAGATATAAACTGAATTTAAATATTGTCCATTTTTATTGAGTAGCAGAAGTACTCATGGTCCTACTAAGCCCTAAGACACAATGAGGGGTGTGGCTCGTCATGCATAAATTTTATAATGTAGACTCACTGGCATTATTTCAGCCGACACATTTTTGATTCTGTTTTGGGGGATGGTCCTTGATTTCAGAAGAAGGAAACTTGCCTAGTAAGATATTTTTCACCTCTAGTTATTTCTTTTCTTGAATTAAGAAGAACATATTCCTAAATATCACTTTGAATTTTTAAATTAAACATATCTCATGGTATTTATTTAAATTATATTTAACACTTTTGTTTCTTTGAGTTATTTTTTTAACAAAATACTTAATGCCTGGCCTATACTACTCTTAATGTACATTGCTGAAATAAATAGGTTGAGATCCTCCTTTGTGAATGCTACATTCTCATTGGGGATAAGCTTTAAGCAAGAAATTATTAAAAAAGTAATATTAAAGTTATAATCAGTATAGCAATACACAACAGGTAAAAAGAAAGTATCATAAGCCTGAGATGCTAATTTTTTTATTATGAAACACCTTCTTCAATTATATAGCATTTAGAATAAAATCTGAAATCAGGGGTTAAATAGACAGTACTGTTTTCTGCAGTATATGCCGTATAACCTGGGAGAATCACATACTTAATGGAATGAGGCAATATGTTTCCTGGTATTTTGGAAGAAGCTTGAAGAAGGTTTGATGTAAGATAAAAATCAATATTTACTGAAAATACTCTAATGTGCTGGAAATTTTCTACACTTTTTTTTTATATACTCCTCACCGACAGTTTTTTTAAATTGGTGTTATATTTATCTTATATTTAAGAAAAATGAAGGTCAGATTAAGTAAGTTGTTTAACTAAACTAATATCTTAAGAAATTGAATGCTTGGAAATGACCATTTATATCCATCACCAGCTTTGTCCAAAATATTGTCTCCTGAGACTACAAGTTAGTATTATAGGCACAAATGCAGTCAAATAAAATAGCATACACACACACGAATGCTTTTTTAATTTAATTTTTTTCAATTTATTCACTTTTTATCCCTAATGTAGCCCATTCCCTCATTTCCAGTCCCACCGTCCCTCCCTCCCTCTTCCCCCATTCCCTTCTCCTAGTTCACTGAAAAAGGGGAGTCCTCTTTCTTGACTATCTGACCCTAGTCTATCAAGTCTCATCAAACTCTCTGAATCCCCCATCTGCACCTCCACCCAGCCCCGGGCAGGGGCATGATCAAACAGCAGGCAACTGAAAGTTCATGTCATACACTCCCCCTGCTCCCTTACTAGGGAACCCACTTGGAGACTGAGCTGCCATGGGCTATATCTGAGCAGGGGGGTCTAGGTTATCTCCATGGATGGTAACTTGGTTGATTCATCAGTATCTGCATGTCCTCCTGGGCCCAGATTTTTTTGGCTTTATTGGTTTTCTTGTGGAGCTCCTGTTCCTTCCAGGTCCTTCTATCCCTCCCTTCCTCCATAAGACTCTCTGTGCTCTGCCCAAAGTTTGGCTGTGAGTCTCTGAATCTGCTTTGATCTGCTGGGTAGGGTCTTTCAGAGGACATCTGTGGTAGGCTTCTGTCCTGTTCCCTTTCTTCCACTGCTTCTGGTCTCTATCCCGTTTGCCCTTCTGAATGAGAATTAAGCATCTTACCTAGGGTCCTCTTTGTTGTTTAGCTTCTTTAGGACTGTAGATTTTAGTATGTTTATCCTATGTTAAATGACTAATATCCATTTATAAGTGAGTATATACCATGCATATTTTTCTGCTTCTGGGTTACTTCACTAATGAGGATCTTCTCACACATGAATACTTACATGTATCTGGGTTTTCCTAGCATAATACATTGGGCATATTCAAGGTATGAAATGTTAATCCAGCCTCCTGCTCAAAGTGTTATCTGTGTGAATATCCAAGAGGATGCACTGATCTAAGTAAGATGACCACTAGTTAATAATTCATTTTCCTTCTCATTCCAAACTTACTGAAAAAAAACGTGCATACAAATGAGAGAAAAGACAATGCAATTATCACTTTACTTCCCAAACAGCTGAATCACAGGACTTACCTTTAGATCAGTGGTCCACATTAACTTGCTGAGACATTCCCTCAGAATCACCCAGATTGTGCCAGCTATCCTAGACAAGAAAGGGCAACACCGAACCACAAGTATGTGGAGACAAAGACCTAATTGAATCATTTTGCAAATATGCAGATGTGACAACAGGAGAGAAACTGTTTAATTGAAATCTTTCACTCCCCTCCTACCCAACTACGTTGATCAGGAAAGGAACACTTTGCCAGGAAACTGAAGTAATAGCCAGGGGCTAAGAGAATATTTCTGAAAGAAATTACTCCAAAAAAAAAAAAAAAAAAAGAATAAGAAGAGAGAAATATACACTTTTTTTTAAATCCTGTAAGCAACAAAAAGTATAGCTGCAGTTTTACATTTTATGTTATTCTCCATTCATGGGTATTTTGCTGCTCTTGCTGGAGTACTCTATTGCTGTCTAGAGGGATGAGCAGGATGACTGCCTGTTTGGCTTCTTTTACATGTTATTATGTTACTTTTCCAGAGTAACATAGTTACTAGAGTTCCAGAGTAACATAGTAACATAGTTTCCATCTTCATAGTCTGGTCTTTTAAAATTGGTGATAAAAACTTTAGCTCGAAGATGAAAGAATAATTTGGTAGCACAGGTTACTTAATTATTGTGCATTCATATTCCGTAGGAAATTTAATTAATTATCAAGCAAATGGCTTTCTTCTGATTATATGTTGATTATGTTCTAATATGATGAATATAATGATGTGCTGTCATCTGAGCACAGAAGACTGGGGATTTTATGGCAGAACAAATCAAATAAACGATACTAATCTTCCTTTAGGAAGAGTTTTTCTCCGTTGAAAGAGGCTATCTTCCTATCATCTCAAAAACAAACAAATTGAGATAATAAGCAATAGTCATATGAGCATCAAGGGTCAGATTACATAGAGACTTCATTAGTTCTTGGTTTTCTCTGTGATATAGAAACTACTTCAATGCCATTAATATGTATTTGCCAAAAATTCCTATTCAGAAGCAGAGGTAAACAAAGATTATGTAGAGTACTTATACTCTTTTCCAAAGGCATCTTATGAGGAATTTTTTCCTTAAAAAAATCTGTGTTTATATGTATTCTAATAAAGTTTCATATTAGCTATATTAGTCAGGGTTTTCTAGGGGAACACAAACAATCTTATATGTTATTGTTTGGGTAGTCCAACAATGTTTGCCCAACACCAGAGAAGCTGAGAATTTAGAAGTTCTCAGTCCATGGGGCAGGATGTTTCAACAGTGCCAGTCATGGTGCAGATGGCTTACAGGATTCTTGGAAAGTTTCTGATGTTCACTCTACTCTGAAAGCCAGAAGAAGCTGAATTTAATATCAGTGAATGAGGCAGTCGTGGCAGCTCCTGAATATATAATCTTGCCAGTGAGAATGAAGGAAAAAAAGCAAAATTCCTTTCTTCCGTCATCTTCCTTATGTCTCAGTTATCATTGGAAAGTGCTTTCCATATGTAGAGTGGTTCCTTTCTCTTCAATTAACCCTTTTCAAGAAAATTCCTCAGATGCTTGCAAATCAGCTTATCATATAGTTGATTCCAGATTTACTTAAATTGTCAACCAAGACTAGCTATCACAGTGCCAAATGAATACATGGGATAAAATATTTTATATCAGCTACACTGGCAATATAAATTTTGATTATTCATCTAGTAAGCTCCCTTTAGCTTGTTTTGATGCACTTTGCATAGAATGCTGCATTCATTTCTGAAAGCATGATGTCCTATAGCCTTAGTAAGGGGAGCTCAGTCTGTATATGGAAGTCAAAGAACCACATTGTTCTTGCTCAGTTTCCAAGTGGGTTCCCTGGTAAAGGGTACAGGGGCTGTCTTTGACATGAAACTTAGTGGCAGGCTCTCTGATCACCTCCCCCTGGGGGGTGCAACCTTGCCAGGCCATGGAGGATGCAGCCAGCTTTGATGAGACCTGATAAGCTAGGGTCAGATAGAAGGGGAGGAGGGCTTCCCCTATCAGGGTACTGAGGAACAGGCATAGGGAGAGAAGAGGGAGGGTGGGTAGGGCTAGAAGGAGACAAGGGAGGGGGCTGTAGAGGGGATACAAAGTAAATAAGTTGTAATAAATAAATATATAAATTAAATTAAAAATTAAAGACAAATTAAAAGAAAAGAAAAAAAAACACATGTTCAATATTCAGTTTTAAATTATAGCTAAATGCATGAATTCATTTCCCTTGAGTCAATAGCCTCACAGCTTTCTCAAATTCTTTATTGAAATTAAAATGTCAGGAGAATTCTGAGATGTTCATGCTGAAAGTTTATTTCTATTACAAATTGCTCAATAGTCATGTTTCCCAAGGAATTGCTGAAACTTCATGGATCGTAAAAATGAAGGGAGGATTTAAGAATTAAAATAATTTCTCTCCAGCTAAAATGTGCTCTCCACCAAAGTCCAGTCATATGTAGATTATTTATTCTCTATATTTTCCATAATCATACAATTTTAAGTAAAAGTGTGAGTTATTGTGAAATTTAAAAGTTTTTTTTTGAGTGAATAACTAGTGACTCTTAAGCTGCAGAGGTTTTAACATGACTCACTTGTTTTGAAAAGGAAGCAAGAGATTTTTTTTCTCTGAGAATTTTAGGTTTTTAAGTGCTGTATTATGGCCATTGATACCTGTGTAAATAATTTTATAAAATCATCGAGAAAAAACGGGAAGCAAAACATTCAAAGTATAAGAACATTTGCTGTAAATATAGAGGATATGGGTTTTATGCCTAGGACCCACCCTTATAGTGGAAAGAAATGGCCAAGTTGTCCTCTGACCACCATGCACACTGTTAATACACATGATCTCATGCTCATTCAAGCTCATTCAAGCACATATAAAATAAATGAAGTATATGCAAAAAATTAAAACCTCATAGATATACAAATACATTATATATCCGGGACACCAGTTTGGTTAATTGAGTATTTATAATTATTAACAATTTCTCCTGGTAAACTCATTAAAATTATCCACTTTTGATATGCTTTCATTCACTACTTTTGTAACCATTTGTCCAATGTTAATTTTGTTGAACTTTTCTTTGGCATGAATGGTCCTGGGAGGATCGCTATCTGATGAGAGATGTCTATAAATGCTGGTCCAATGCAGCTTGCTGGTGAATGCAATTCAGTCAGCCTGGCTTACAGAAAGTTAGGGTCACAAAGATTTTTTTGCTCCAACATTTCAACATACATGTTTACTCACTGATTCAGTATATCACCACAGCTTACAAAAACACAGACACTCAAGGCATTTAAAGTAAAAAAAAAAGTTTATATATTTACTTCTTATTTTTAAAAGTACATACTTAGCATATATTGTGAGAAATTGGAATGTGATCATCAAACCAAAAGATTTATTTACAGTTCACTAGTAAAACTAGTTGTTATTTTGAGAATAAAATGTAATTTAATGATCGGCTAACCCTAACTTTCACCTATTTTGCTCATAGAATAATTTATGGATTACTTGCAATGTACTTGTACTAAATGAGGCAAATATCACTTGAATATTAGCAATACCAATACTATACAATGAGGAAGCCCACAAGTCTGTTCTTTCCTGACGATTGGTTGAGAGCCAGTGAGGGGAAAGCAAGCAAAACTTTTTTTTTCTTTTTTTTTAAATTTTTTATTAATTACACTTTATTCATTTTGTATCCCCCCATAAGCCCCTCCCTCCTCCCCTGCCGATCCCACCCTCCCTCCCCTTTCTGCATGCATGCCACTTCCCAAGTCCACTGATAGGAGAGGTTCTCCTCTCCTTTCTGATCTTAGTCTATCAGTTCTCATCAAAATTGGCTGCATTGTCCTCTACCTTGGCCTGGTAAGGCTGCTCCCCCCTCAGGGGGAGGTGATCAAAGAGCAGGCCAATCAGATTATGTCATAGGCAGTCCCTCTTCCCATTACTATGTAACCCACTTGGACACTGAACTGCCATGGGCTACACCTGTGCAGGGGTTCCAGGTCATCTCCACGAATAGTCCTTGGTTGGAGTATGAGTCTTTGGGAAGTTCCCTGTGTTCAAATTATCTTGTTCTGTTGCTCTCCTTGTGGAGTTCCCGTCCCCTCCAGCTCTTACTATTTCCCACTTCTTACATAAAATTCCATTCACTAAGCAAAACTTTTATGCCTAAGATCTCCAAATGAAATGATTGAAGGTTAAACAGCTATAGCAGCACATTACTATTTTAAATAGTCCAGTGTCTTTACTATTAGTGAATAGAGAAGACGTAATACACAGATTGGCTGCAGCTATTATTTATTTTTCTTTTTCAATGCATGTATGTGAAGGTTAAAAGTCTGTGTGGCTGCAGGTGCCCATATGTGTATGGAATTACTTCCACAAACCTGTGCATGATGTGGGGGCCAGAGAAATAGCTTGATTACCTTTGTCTCCAAGCTTTATCCGTCCTGTTACTAGAGGCAAGGTTTCTCACTGGAATGTGGAATTCACTACTTAGGCTAGGCTGGTTTGTCAGCAAGCATCAGCTCACCGCTCTGTCTGGCTTTCTACGTGAGCACTCTGATTGAACCCAGCTTTTTATGCTTGCACGGAAAGCACTTTACCTACTGGATAGTTTTTCAAGCCCTATTTGCCTTGGATAGTCTTTGTACAATGCTCTGAGGATCTGAAGAACAGTGATATTTGTCATAATAACAGCCTTTATTACCCAGAAGGCCACCAGGACATGACGTACAGATCTTTGGACCAAGGCATGGACTAACTTACCTATGAGTCTGCATTGCGTTTGAGAAGGTTTTATTCAATTTCATGGCTATGGTGAATTTGTTTTTATAACAGTAGAAACATTATTAAATTTATTGACCTCTTTTGTAATGTACGTTTTTTTAATAAAAAATATTCATATCATCTGTTTAATGCAATTTCATGATCATAAAATTTAGAATATGGAACTAAGTAAAAATATTTGCAAGAGCTCAAGGGCAATGAATAAGCTATTAATTAATAGAAGGTTAAGAACATCCCCAGTAATCCTGTAAGATACTATTGGTTACTTTTAAATTCTAGCAAAATGAAAAGAACCAAATTTGTTGTCTTAACATGAATGTGGGAGGCGGGGCAAGATGGCAGCACCGGGAGGACTCTCATTCTGAGGAGCAGCACAGCAGGATTGGCACAGTGACCAGCAATCAGAACTCGCAGCCATAAAACACAAGTGGTTGTGTTTCTCAGGTGAGAGGATACCCCACGGTGGGGGATTCAATCAGCTTTAATTCAAACTGCTAAACCACGGAAGAGATCCCGGTTCTGCCAGGCTCTTGGTCATCAGCCCAGAGCTACCAGCCAGTGCGATCTGGTCACTGTCCCAGACTGAACTGTGGGCCCACAACACCATAGACTGGATTTCCCAGTCGAGAGATAACCCCACGGAGCAGGAAACAATTGGGACCGACCCCAGGTTACCCAGACATCCCCTGGAAAAGACTCAGGTACCGCGGGTGCCCAAAGAACCAGTCCGGACCCAGAGCCGGGACACAGGCGCCTGCCTGCGCGCCTGATTCGCCACCTCAGATAGAACTGTGGGCACCAGGGCACCAGGGCACCAGACTGCGTGTCTCTGGCAGGAGGAAACCCCCAGCGGAGGGGGTCAGCAGCTCTAACGCTTAGGACACCCAGCACCAAAACACTTCCTGGACTCACGCAGACTCTAGTGCAGGCAGGAGGGCTGTGCTCTGCCACATTGTTGAGTTCCCCTGGGGCACTGGGACACACAGCTGCATCCTCGGACCTACAGGAGCCTAAGAGCCATTACAGCAGCCCTCAGATACTGTGCCAGGGATCGGCCAGTTGTCCCTAGCTGGACTGTCAAAACTGTGGGAATCCCTGATCCTTCAGGGGGGCTGCACCCACAGCGTCTGGACCAGATCGATGCCTGCAGCCCCCATCCCAGACAGAGACACACAGCTTCTGGTCCAGAATGAGGCACCCAGACCAGAACAGTGCCCCCAGGCGCCAACTCAACCTAGGTGCACATTCTCCAGGTCCAGAGCAGAGCAATCAGCCTTTGGCCCAGAGACTTGCTGAGTGCACCTCCCACTTTCACAGACAGAACTGTGCGCCCCAGGATAACAGACTGAGTTTCCTTGTTGGGAGAAAACCCCACAGCTAGGGAATCAGCAGTTTCTTCAAGAGGACCGTACATGGAAAATTAGTGAGCAGCAGCACACTAAATTTATAAGAAGAAACCCAGCAGTAGGGCAGCTGTCTTGAGAAATTCTATGGGTAAGAGGAGATCCCCCCCCTGCCTAACATAGACCACAGCTACTACTCAGGTCTATAAACCTGAGGTGAGCAGTGGAAACTCCAGAGAAACACTGGCCATACAGTGACCATAACCAAAAAGCAGAGAAGGACTCCTTCAGGAAAAATCATCTTCCGGCCAAAGGGATACTCCCTACCTCAGGACTCCAGGAAGCACAGAAACTAACAGCCAACACCTAAATCAGCCCAATGGGTAGAGGTCAGCGTAAAGGCTCAACCAACAAAAGACTGAGCAATATGGCATCTCCAGAACCCAGCCATCCAGAAGCGAACATCCCTGAACAATGCAGCATAATAGAAAATCAAGAAGATGACCTTACATCTATGTTGATGAAGAGAATAATAGAGGAAACAGATAAAATACGTAAAGAATTAGAGGAAGATAAAACCAAACAGATCATGGCTATCCGTAAAGAAATGGAGGAAGATAAAGACAAGCAGATTAGGGCCATCCGTGAAGAAATACGGGAAGATGCAGCCAAACAGCTTGTGGCCTTCAGAGAAGAAATAACTAAATCACTGAAAGAAATAAAAGAGACAGAGTTGAAGGAACTAAAAGAAAAAGAGGAAAATACAAGCAGACAGGTGAAGGAAGTAAACAAAACAACTCAAGACCTGAAGATAGAACTAGAAAAATTAAAGAAAACACAAATGGAGGAAATAATGGAGAGGAAGAATTTAGGGAAGAAAACAGGAACTACAGAGGCAAGCATAACCAACAGAATACAAGAAATGGAAGAAAGAATCTCAGGTGTAGAAGATACAATGGAAGAAATCGATGTATCTGTCAAAGAAAATGTTAAATCCAAAAAATTCCTGACACAGACCTTCCAAGAAATCCAAGACAATATGAAAAGACAAAACCTAAGAATAATAGGAATAGAGGAAAAAGAAGACTCCCTTCTCCAAGGCCCAGAAAATATTTTCAACAAAATCATTGAAGAAAATTACCCCAAGTTAAAGGAGAAGCCAATAAGGATACATGAGGCCTACAGAACACCCAACAAATTTGACCAGAAAAGAAAATCCTCCCGCCACATAATAATCAAAACACTAAGTATACAGAACAAAGAAAAAATACTAAAAGCTGCAAGGGAAAAAGGCCAATAACATATAACGGCAAACCCATGAGAATCACACCTGACTTTTCAACAGAAACTATGAAAGCCAGAAGGGCCTGGACAGATATCATGCAGACCCTAAGAGAACACAGATGTCAACCCAGGCTACTATACCCTGCAAAACTCTCAGTCCTCATAGACGGAGAAAACAAGATATTCAATGACAAAAACAAATTTCAACAATACCTACACACAAATCCAGCATTACAGAAGATACTGGAAGGGAAAATACAACCCAAGAAAATTAGCTTCTGTCAAGAAAACAGAGGAAGTAATTAACCTTACCAGAGCAAAACAAAAAGCAACCAAGCACACAACCTTATGACCACAGCCAACATCAAAACCAAAGGATCTAACAGCCACTGGTCATTAATTTCTGTCAACATCAATGGACTCAACTCTCCAGTAAAAAGACACAGATTAACAGAATGGATATGTAAACAAAACCCAGCAATCTGTTGCATACAAGAAACACACCTAAGACACAAAGATAGACATTACCTGAGGGTAAAAGGTTGGAAGACGACTTTCCAAGCAAATGGACCCAAGAAACAAGCAGGCGTAGCCATTCTAATATCTGATAAAATAGACTTTCAACCAAAATTAATAAAAAGAGATGAGGAAGGACACTTCATACTCATCAAGGGAAAATTCCACCAGGAAGACATCACAATCCTGAACATCTATGCCCCAAATACAAGAGCACCCACATTTGTAAAAGAAACATTGATAAAATTTAAACCACATATAGATCCCCACACATTAATAGTGGGAGACTTCAACACCCCACTCTCAACAAACGACAGATCAACAAAACAGAAATTAAACAAAGAAACAATATCTCTGACAGAGGTCATGAATCAAATGGACCTCACAGACATATACAGAACTTTACACCCAAACACAAAAGAATTTACCTTCTTCTCAGCACCTCATGGAACCTTCTCCAAAATAGACCAAAGCAAGCCTCAACAGATACAAGAAGACTGAAATAATCCCTTGTATCCTGTCTGATCACCATGGAATAAAGCTGGACTTCAACAACAGAAATAGCAAAAAGTCTACACACACATGGAAACTGAACAACTTGTTACTAAATGACAGCTGGGTCAGGGAAGAAATAAAGAAAGAAATTAAAGCCTTTCTAGAACTCAATGAAAATGAAGACACAACATACCCTAACTTGTGGGACACAATGAAAGCAGTGCTAAGAGGAAAGTTCATAGCACTAAGTGCCTTCAAGAAGAAATTCAAGACAGATCATTCAAGCAACTTAATGGCCCACTTAAAAACCCTAGAAAAAGAAGAAGCAGACACACCAAAAGGGAGTAGACGGCTGGAAATAATCAAACTCAGGGCTGAAATCAATCAATTAGAAACAAATAAAACAATTCAAAGAATCAATGAAACCAAGAGCTGGTTCTTTGAGAAAATCAACAAGATCGACAAACCCTTAGCCAAGCTAACTAAAAGGCAGAGAGACACCACCCAAATCAACAAAATCAGAAATGAAAAGGGGGACATAACTACAGACACTGAGGAAATCCAAACAATCATTAGGACTTACTTCAAAAGTCTATATGCCACAAAATTTGAAAATCTAAATGAAATGGACAATTTTCTTGATCGATTTGACTCACCAAAGCTGAATCAGGACCAGGTAAATCAATTAAATAGTCCTATATCCCCCAAAGAAATAGAAGCAGTCATCAAAAGTCTCCCATCCAAAAAAAGCCCAGGACCAGATGGCTTCAGCGCAGAATTCTACCAGACCTTCAAAGAAGAGCTAACTCCAATTCTCTTCAAACTATTCCACAAAATAGAAACAGAAGGAACATTACCAAACTCATTCTATGAAGCCACAATCACCTTGGTACCTAAACCTCACAAAGACTCAACAAAGAAAGAGAATTTCAGGCCAATCTCCCTTATGAACATTGATGCAAAAATACTTAACAAAATACTTGCAAACCGGATCCAAGAACACATAAAAGATATTATCCACTATGACCAAGTAGGCTTCATCCCAGGTATGCAGGGGTGGTTCAATATACGGAAATCCATCAATGTGATCCACCATATTAACAAACTGAAAGAAAAAAAACACATGATCATCTCCTTAATGCTGAAAAAGCATTTGACAAAATCCAACATCCATTCATGTTTAAAGTATTGGAGAGATCAGGGATACAAGGCACATATCTAAACATAGTAAAGGCGATATACAGCAAGCCTATAGCCAACATCAAACTGAACGGAGAGAAACTTAAAGCAATCCCACTGAAATCAGGGACAAGACAAGACTGCCCACTGTCTCCATATCTCTTCAACATAGTGCTGGAAGTCCTTGCTAGAGCAATAAGACAGTCGAAGGAGATCAAGGGGATAGAGATGGCAAAGGAAGAAGTCAAATTATCACTATTTGCAGATGATATGATAGTATATATGAGTGACCCCAAAGACTCTACCAGGGAACTCCTACAGCTGATAAACACCTTCAGCAAAGTGGCCGGATACAAAATCAACTCAAAAAAATCAGTAGCACTCCTGTATACAAAGACAAAAGGGCTGAGAAAGAAATTAGAGAAACAACACCATTCACAATAGCCACAAATGACATAAAGTACCTTGGTGTAACCCTAACCAAGCAAGTCAAAGACTTGTATGAAAAAAATTTCAAGTCTCTGAAGAAAGAATTAGAGGAAGATATGAGAAGATGGAAAGATCTCCCATGCTCATGGCTTGGCAGGATTAACATAGTAAAAATGGCCATCTTACCAAAAGCAATCTACAGATTTAATGCAATTCCCATTAATTGCCAACACAATTCTTTACAGACCTGGAAAGAAAAATTCTCAACTTCGTATGGATAACAAGAAACCGAGAATTGCTAAAACAATCCTCTACAATAAAAGATCTTCTGGAGGTATCTCCATCCCTGATCTCAAACTGTACTAGAGAGCAACAGTTATAAAAACTGCATGGTACTGGCATAGAAACAGAATGGTGGATCAATGGAATTGAACAGAACACCCAGAAATAAACCCACACACTTACGGACACCTGATTTTTGACAAAGATGCCAAAACCATACAATGGAAAAAAGATAGCATCTTCAACAAATGGTGTTGGTCCAACTGGATGTCCACATGTAGAAAAATGAAAAGAGATCCATACTTATCACCCTGCACAAAACTGAGGTCCAAGTGGATCAAAGACCTCAACATAAAACCAGACACATTAAATCGGCTAGAAAAAAAAGTGGGGAATACCCTAGAACTCACTGGTACAGGAGAACACTTCCTGAACAGAACACCAACAGCACAGGCTCTAAGAGCAACAATCAATAAATGGGACCTCATGAAATTGAAAAGCTTCTGTAAAGCAAAGGACACCGTCATCAAAACAAAGCGACTGCCTACAGATTGGGAAAGAATCATCACCAACCCTTTATCTGACAGAGGACTCATATCCAATATATATAAAGAACTAAACAAGCTGAAAAGCAACAAACCAAGTAATCCACTTAAAAAATGGGGAACAGAGCTAGAGAGAATCCTCTGTAGAAGAATATCGAATGGCAGAGAAGCACTTAAAGAAATGCTCAACCTCATTAGCCATTAGGGAAATGCAAATCAAAACAACCCTGAGATTTCACCTTACACCCATCAGAATGGCCAAGATGAAAAACTCAAGGGACAACACATGCTGGAGAGGTTGTGGAAAAAGGGGAACCCTTCTCCACTGCTGGTGGGAATGTAAACTGGTACAACCACTCTTGAAATCAATCTGGCGCTTTCTCAGACAACTAGGAATAGCACTTCCTCAAGATCCAGCCGTACCACTCCTAAGCATATACCCAAAAGAGGCGCAAGTACACAAAAAGTACATTTGCTCAACCATGTTTGTAGCAGCTTTATTTGTAATAGCCAGAAGCTGGAAACAACCCAGATGCCCCTCAACTGAAGAATGGATGCAGAAACTGTGGTACATCTATACAATGGAGTATTACTCAGCAATGAAAAATAAGGAAATCATGAAATTTGCAGGTAAATGGTGGGACCTGTAAAGGCTCATCCTGAGTGAGTTGTCCCAGAAGCAAAAAGACACGCATGTTATATACTCACTCATATAAACATACAATATAGAATAAACCCACTAAAATCTGTACATCTAAACAAACTAAGCAAAACCGAGGACCTTAACTAAAATGTTCAATCCCCATCCTGAAAAGCAAAGAGGATGAACACCAGAAGAAAAAGAAAATAGGAAACAACCTCGGAACCTGCTACAGAGGGCCTCTGAAAGCCAGAAGAAAACAGGAAACAACCTTGAAACCTGCCACAGAGGGCCTCTGAAAGCTTCTGCAGTATAGACTGTCAAAGCAGATGCTGAGCCTGATGGCCAACTGATGGGCAGAGTGAATGGAATTTTATGTAAGAAGTGGGAAATAGTAAGAGCTGGAGGGGACAGGAACTCCACAAGGAGAGCAACAGAACAAGATAATTTCAACATTGGGAACTTCCCAGAAAATCATACTCCAACCAAGGACTATTCGTGGAGATGACCTGGAACCCCTGCACAGGTGTAGCCCATGGCAGTTCAGTGTCCAAGTGGTTTACATAGTAATGGGAAGAGGGACTGCCTCTGACATAATCTGATTGGCCTGCTCGTTGATCACTTCCCCCTGAGGGGGGAGCAGCCTTACCAGGCCACAGTAGAGGACAATGCAACCACTTTTGATGAGAACTGATAGACTAAGATCAGAAAGAAGAGGAGAACCTCCCCTATCAGTGGACTTGGGGAGTCGCATGCATGCAGAAAGGGGAGGGAGGGTGGGATCGGCAGGGGAGGAGGGAGGGGCTTATGGGGGGATACAAAATGAATAAAGTGTAATAATAAAAAATTAAAAAAAACATGAATGTGATTGTCACTTCTTACCCTTGAATCTCTTAATTCAATGGAACAGATGATAGAATAGCATACATGCTCCTTTATTTATTACATTATTATATAAACACATCAAGAGATCTAGAAATACAGGAAGGAATTGGGCAAACATGGTAGCATTGATGTGGAGGAACTAAAAAGCAGGTTTTTTTGTTTTTTGTTTTTTGTTTTTGCTTTTGTAAAGAAAGTCTATCTATGGAATTCATCCTTTCAATATTATACCCTTTATACTGGCAGGAAAAAAAAAATATAAGCAAGAATCAACCCTACTTAGGACTCCAAGCTAGTTAGTTGAAGGTGACCATTTTATAGGTGCATTATATTCTCATCCTTTTCTTGGGGGGATCAGGGAGGTCTTTCAGTGCAGTGCTGGCATTTAGCTGTAGTTACAATGAATTGCAGCCATGATTGCAATTGTTTTGTGATGCCTGTGGTGTCATTACCAAGACGCGATTACCAATTGCTATATGAAATTAGTTATGCATGAAATGAATGGGAAGCATAAATACTAGAAGGGAGAGTCTGAGCACAGACTTCATCCTCATTGTCTTCCACTTCCACTGATGCTTATGCATAATGTGCTCATAAAACTTTAATTTATTTCTGAGTCAGAGGACTAGAAGGGATCTTTAAAGGTCATCTAGGACAACCCCCAGCTTCCAGGCCCTTGAACAAACCTAAAATGATAACTGATGAACCTTTTTTTCCTCAGGAGCAAATTAAAAGCCTTTTATTGACTATACTTTGAAATGAGTCAAGTTGTGATAGTAAGAATTTCTTTTTTTTTTTTTTTTTTATTTATTTATTTTTTTTTTTTGTAAGAATTTCTATCGAGTAATAGTGTACACTCTTTATTGGCCAATGAGTACAATATAGTTTTATATATATTGTACATCAAATTAATGTACAGATATATTTAACTGTCTTTTAACTATTTAACATCAGAACATTTTACTCTGAAAATACGTGTGGTTTTTATTGTAGTAAGTAATTGGAACTATATGGGAATCTTCATTAAAAAAATCTCCTTTTTTATTTCCTCTGTGTGTGTGGCTGCACGTGTGTAGGAGCACGTTTACATGTGCCTTGATGTGTAGCCACAGGTTTATTCTGGGTGCCTTCCTAATCACTTTCTCTAATCTTATATTTTGAGATAACTGATTCAAAATATAACTGATTCACTAAGAGTGTCTAGACTGAAAAATCCAGAAATTCTATCTTTTCTTTTCTACTGCTAGGACAACATGTATGCTATTTCAACCCATTTCTTTTAAATTTGAAATAAGCGATTAAAACATTTTAGATAATGTGTTTTGACCACGGTTACTCCTTACTCCAACTCCCAGATCCACCACCATTTCTTTTTTCAACCAGATTTTTATACTCTTTTTTCTTCTTTTCCTTTTCCTTCCTTCTCTTCTTTCTTTCTTTCTTTCTTTCTTTCTTTCTTTCTTTCTTTCTTTCTTTCTTTCTTTCTTTCTTTCTTTCTTCTTATCTCTCACTTATCAAGTCAAATTTGTGCTGTGGCCTTCTTCTGGAGAATGGTAGCCTATCCTGGGGGTACACTTTTAAAGAAAACTGACTCTGTTTCCCAGAAATTATTGATTGGTAATAGCTCTTCTGTGAGGGATGGGATCTCTTACCCACTTTTCTGTGCTGGAATCTGACTCCAGCTTAGCATACACAGGTTTGACACATAACCCCAACTGTTGTGTTTTTGCATGGGCAGGCTTCCCCATGATGTCCGGAAGATACTACTTCCTTGTATCCATGTACTGCCTCTACCCCTTACACTTTTCCCACACGCTTCCTGCAATGATACTTCAGCCTTGGAGTGTGGAAGTAGGGTACGATGTCTCATTTAGAGCTAAACATCCTACAGTCTTTCATTCTCTACATGTTGACTGGTTGTTAGTGTTTGAGTTAATATCCATTTACTATGAGTAGAAACTTCTTTGATGAGACTTGAGAAATGCATTCATCTATTAATAATAATAACTCATTAAAATTAATGGAGTTAGCATTAATTAAAATAATAGGAAAAAGAATAGGTTTTCTCCTAGGGAGTATGACCTGCCTGGCCACAAGTTCTTCAGTCAATATTGATGCCACATGAGGGTTTCATATTGTGGAAAAGGACTTAAATTCAAACAAAATGTGGTAAGTTATTTATAAGATCTACCATATGTGGATGCTAGATTCAGATCCCTAGATATCCATCCAGATATGAGGAATAACAAAGGACTTTTGTATTTCTGGGTTTCCTCACTCTGAGTGATTGTTTCCAGCTCTATCTAATTAACTGTGAATTTTACAATTGCATTTTCTTTATTTTACATTTATTTTTTATTATTATTCTCATTAGTTACATTTTGTTAATTCTGTATCCCAGCTGTATCCCTCATTCCCTCCCCAATCCTACCCTCCCTCCCTCATCTCCTCCCTGCCCCTTTCCAAGTTCACTGATAGGGGAGGACCTCCTCCCCTTTCATATGACTCCATTTTCTCAGGTATTTTCAGGACTGGCTGCAATGTCCTCCTCTGTGGCCTAACAGTACTGCTCCTCCCTTGGGAGGTGGGGAGGTCAAAGAGCCAGTCATTGAGTTCCTGTTAGAAATAGTCTTTGTTCGCCTTACTATGGGAAACCAATTGATTACTGAGCTATCACGGGTCACATTCGAGCAGAGGTCCTAGGTTTTATTTTCTCATGGTCTTTGGTTGAGTGTCCATCTCAGAAAAGACCCTGTGCCCAGATATGTTTGGTCCTTGTGGAGCTCCTATCCTTTCCACATCAAACTCCCCTTCTTTCATATGATTCCATGCACTCTGCCGAAGGTTTGGTTATGAGTCTTAGTATCTACTTTGGAACACTGCTAGGTAGAGTCTTTCAGATGCTTTCTGCATTAAACTCCTGGCATACTTTCAATGCATATCCCATTTGTCTTTCTAAATGAGGATTGATCATCATACCTCATGTCTGCTTTCTTGATTATCTTCTTTAGGTGTATAGATTTCATTATGTTTATCATATCTTTTAGGTCTATATAAGCGAGTATATTCCATGTTTGTCTTTCTCCTTCTGGGATACTTCACTTAGAATGATCTTTTCTAGATCCCACCATTTGTCTGCAAATTCCATGATTTCCTCTTTTTTGATTGCTGAGTAGTATTCCATTGTGTAAAAATACCACAATTTCTGTACCCATTTCTCCGTTGATGGACATCTGGGTTGTTTCCAGGTTCTGGCTATTACAAATAAAGCTGCTACAAACATGGTTGAACAAATGTCCTTATTGTGTACTTGAGCAAATTTTGGGTATATACCTAGCAGTGGTATAGCTGTGTCTTGAGGAAGCACTATTCCTAATTGTCTGAGAAAGCGCCAGATTGACTTCCAAAGTGGCTGTACCAGTTTACATTCCCACCAGCAATGGAGGAGGGTTCCTCTTTCTCCACAACCTCTCCAGCATGTGTTGTCGCTTGAGTTTTTCATCTTGGCCATTCTGATGGGTGTAAGGTGAAATCTCAGGGTTGTTTTGATTTGCATTTCCCTAATGGCTAATGACATGATGTTGAGCATTTCTTTAAGTGTTTCTCTGCCATTTGATGTTCCTCTCTCAAGAATTCTCTGTTTAGCTTCGTTCCCCATTTTTTAATTGGATTACTTGGATTGATGCTTTTCAGCTTCTTTAGTTCTTTATATACACTGGATATTAGCCCTCTGTTAGATAAAGGGTTGGTGAAGATTCTTCCCCAATCTGTAAGCAGTCGTTTTGTTTGATGACGGTGTCCTTTGCTTTACAGAAGCTTTTCAGTTTCATGAGGTCCAATTTATTGATTGTTGCTCTTAGAGCCTGTGCTGTTGGAGTTCTGTTCAGGAAATTGTCTCCTGTGCCAATGAGTTCTAGGCTATTCCCCACTTTTTCTTCTAACAGATTTAGTGTATCTGGTTTTATGTTGAGGTCTTTGATCCACTTAAACTTTAGTTTTGTGCAGGGTGATAAATGTGGATCTATTTTCATTTTTCTGCATGTAGACATCCAATTAGACCAGCACCATCTGTTGAAGGTGCTATCATTTTTCCATTGAATGGTTTTGGCTGCTTTGTCAAAAATCGAGTATTCATAGGTATATGGGTTTATTTCTGGGTCTTCTGTTCGGTTCCATTGATCCTCCTTTCTATTTCTATGCCAATACCATGCAGTTTTTATTACTATTGCTCTGTAGTACAGCTTGAGATTGGGGATGGAGATACCTCTAGATGATCTGTTGTTGTACAGGATTGTTTTGGAGATTCTGGGTTTTTTGTTTCTCCATATGAAGCTGAGAATCTTTTTTTCAAGGTCTGAAAAGAATTGAGTTGGTATTTTGATGGGAATTGCATTGAATCTGTAGATTGCTTTTGGCAGGATGGCCATTTTCACAATGTTAATCCTACCAATCCATGAGCACAGGAGATCTTTCCATCTTCTGAGATCTTCTTCAATTTCTTTCTTCAGAGACTTGAAGTTTTTCTCAAACAGGTCTTTCACTTGTTTGGTTAATGTCACCCCAAGGTGCTTTATGTTATTAGTGGCTATTGTGAAGGGTGTTGTTTCCCTAATTTATTTCTCAGCCCTTTTGTTTTTTTGTGTAAAGGAGGGCTTCTGATGCTTTTGAGTTGATTTTGTATCCTGCCACTTTGCTGAAGGTGTTTATCAGCTGGAGGAGTTCTCTGGTTGAATTTTTGGGGTCACTCATGTATACTATCATATCATCTGCGAATAGTGACACTTTGACCTCTTCCTTTCCGATTTGTATCCCCTTGATCTCCTTTAGTTGTCTTATTGCTCTGGCTAGGACTTCAAGTACTATGTTGAAGAGATATGGAGAGAGTGGGCAGCCTTGTCTTGTCCCTGATTTCAGTGGGATTGATTTAAGTTTCTCTCCATTGAGTTTGATGTTGGCTGTTGGCTTGCTGTATATTGCCTTTACAATGTTTAAGTATGTGCTTTGTATCCCTGATCTCTCCAAGACTTTAAACATGAATGGGTTTTGGACTTTGTCAAATGCTTTTTCGGCGTCCAAGGAGATGATCATGTGGTTTTTCTCCTTCAGTTTGTTTATGTGGTGGATCACATTGATGGATTTCCATATGTTGAACCACCCCTGCATGCCTGGGAGGAAGCCTACTTGGTCATGGTGGGTGATATCTTTGATGTGTTCTTGGATTCGGTTTGCAAGTATTTTATTCAGCATTTTTGCATCAATATTCATAAGAGAGATAGGTCTGAAGTTGTCTTTTTTTGTTGGATCTTTGTGTGGTTTGGGTATCAAGGTGGCTGTCGCTTCATAGTATGAGTTTGGTAGTGTTCCTTCTGTTTCTATTTTGTGGAATAGTTTGAGGAGAATTGGTATTAGCACTTCTTTGAAGGTCTGGTAGAATTCTGCACTGAAGCCAACTGGTCCTGGGCTTTTTTTGGATGGGAGACTTTTGATGACCACTTCTATTTCTTTGGGGGATATAGGACTATTTAGTTGATTTACCTGGTCCTGATTCAGCTTTGGTAAGTCAAATCGATCACAAGTTCTTCAGTCAATATTAATGACACATGAGGGTTTCATATTGTGGAATAGGAATTCAAACAAAATGTGGTAAGTTATTTATAAGATCTAGTATATGTGGATGCTAGATTCAGATCCCTAGATATCCATCAAGATATGAGGAATAACAAAGGACTTTTGTATTTCTGGGTTTCCTCACTCTGAGTGATTGTTTCCAGTTCTATCTAATTAACTGTGAATTTTACAATTGCATTTTCTTAAATACTGAATAATATCTCACTGTGTAACTATGGCAAATTTTCATTATCAGTTGATGGAAATCTAGGTTGTTTCTATATTCTGGCTATTGTGAATAGACCAACAATTAACTTTGATGAACAGGTATGTTGGATACAGAATCCTTGGGTACAGAGCAGTATAGCTGGATCACATAGTAGATCAATTTTTAGCTTTTTTTCAGGAACCTCTGCATGGGTTTCATAGCATATATGCCAGTTTGCATTTTCTTTCTCTCTTTCTTTTTTCCTTTCTTTCTTCCATTGTGGGAAATCTTAACTCAGTGCCTCATGTATTTGTAGCAGTCTCTTTCCTGATGTAATCATTTCTCCGGCCCTTAAATGTGTTTTAAATGGTTTAAATGTAAAGGGACAAACAGCACACCTACCCAGCATATAACTCGAGAGTGAGGACTTTGTCTAAAAAGGAAAGGAAATAAAAACCCTTTTAAGATTAATTTTGTACTAAATACACATTAAACAAAGTACACCAAAATTATAAATTAAAACAATAACACTAGAATTGTCAGTATTAATGAAGATTTTTTAAAGATATTTTGAGAACCCCAATTGTTTCCATTGTCTTTTTTTTTTACTTTTGACAGTTTTATTTATTTATTTTTTAATTTTATTTTTTTTATTATTAGTTATATTTTATTAACTCTTTATCCCAGCTGTATCCCGTATTCCCTCCCAATCCCACCCTTCCTCCCTCATCTCCTCTCTGCCCCTTTCCAAGTACACTGATTGGGAAGGACCTCCTCTCCTTTCATCTGACCCTGTTTTATCAGGTATCTTCAGGACTGGCTGCAAAGTCCTCCTCTGTGGCCTAGCAGAACTGCTCCTCCCTTGGGGGGTGGGGAGGTCAAAGAGCCTGCCATTGAGTTCCTGTCAGAAATAGTCCTTGTTCCTCTTACTATGGTTACTGAGCTACCACAGACTACATCTGAACAGAGGTTCTAGGTTATATCCATACATGGTCCTTGGTGGAGTGTCAGTCTCAGAAAAGACCCGTGTCCAGATATATTTGGTCCTTGTGGGAGCTCCTATCCTTTCCACATCATACTAACTCCCCTTCTTTCATATGATTCCCTGTTCTCTGCTGAAGTTTTGGTTATGAGCCTTACTATCTACTTTGAAACACTGCTAGGTAGAGTCCTTCAGATGACTTCTGCAGTAGACTCCTGTCATAGGTCCAATGCACATCCTATTTGTCTTTCTAAGTGAGGATTGATCATCTTACCCAGTGGAGAAATGGAAACACTCCTCCATTGCTGATGGGAATGTAAACTGGTACAACCACTTTGGAAGTCAATCTGGCGCTTTCTCAGACAATTAGGAATAGTGCTTCCTCAAGACACAGCTATACCACTGCTAGGTATATACCCAAAATTTGCTCAAGTACACAACAAGGACATTTGTTCAACCATGTTTGTAGCAGCTTTATTTGTAATAGCCAGAACCTGGAAACAACCCAGATGTCCATCAACGGAGAAATGGGTACAGAAATTGTGGTATTTTTACACAATGGAATACTACTCAGCAATAAAAAAAGAGGAAATCATGGAATTTGCAGGCAAATGGTGGGATCTAGAAAAAGGTCATTCTGAGTGAAGTATCCCAGAAGGAGAAAGACAAACATGGTATATACTCGCTTATATAGACTTACAAGATATGATAAATGTAATGAAATCTATACACCTAAAGAAGATAAACAATTGTTTCCATTTTCATGGTAAAATCCTTATTATCTTATTGTATGTCAGGGAATTCTTTTTTTTTTTTTTTTCAAAGTTCTAAATGTGGTTAATCACACTGCCTCAGTGTAATAGAAGAGTATCCATTCCCAATGATGGAAAACATTAAGGGTAATAAAAAAAAAAAAAGAGAAAACAATAAAACCTGACTTTTTGAGTCACTTTTATTTAGTATATTTGCATGTCAGATGCATTGTATGTAAATTTGTTTGTGCAGGTATGCACCTGTGTATGAACATGTAAAAGCCTGAGGAAGATGTTTGGTGTCTTTCTCCATCACTCTCCACCTTTCTTTGTGAGGCATAGTTTCACCGAAGCTGAAGCTTGCCCATTCACCTAGGTTGTATGGCATATGAAGTTCCTGGAATGGGTCTGTCTCCACATGTAGCCCTAGGGTTATGGACAGGGATAAACATGCCAGTTCTTTTTACACCGATGTTGAGAATTCAAACTCAAAGTCTTTTTGCTTTCATTTCATCTATTGAGTGATGTCCCTAACTTTGCTCTATTTGGCATACACCATTATAACTATGTGGAGAACAAATACTTCAGGCAAGAGATTGGTAGCTGAGAGAAAATAAAAGACCATAGTGTGTGTGTGTGTGTGTGTGTGTGTGTGTGTGTGTGTGTGTGTGTTTTCAGAGTGACTATTTGTCATTGGCTAGCCAATCAGTTCGTTAGTAGACTATCATCTTTTTCTAGGTTTTAAAACTTGATCTTCCCCATGAGCTCTCATCCACTCACATTAGCACATCTATTGGTATGTACTTATTCAGGTCATTTTAAAACAGTCATTAGACATTATGGGTATAGTTTTTTTAAGATTTTAGAACACACACTTTCACAGCAAACCACGTTTCTCCTGGATCTTACAATTTTTTGCCCTCTCTCTCTCCCCATCTCCCCTCTCCACCAGAGCCAATCCTCTACCTCTTCCTTTTCAGAAAAGAGCAGGTCTCCAAGAGACAACAATCAAACAGGAGAAAACAAAAATCAATAATTCAAGACAAAAGCCCTCATAGAGAAGCTGGAAAAGGTAACTCAATGAGAGAAAATGAGTTCCAAGTGCATGCAAAAGAGTTCGGAGTCCCACAAAAATACCAAGCTAATAGTCAAAACTTATATGCAGAGGACCTTGTGCAGACCCAGGCAGGCACGATGCTAGCTTTAGTCTGTGAGCCCATTTCTGTTACCTGCTTGGTAAATTGGTGGGCAAAGTTCTCCTTGTGTCCTCTGTTCCCCCAAACTCTAAAATCTTTCCTCCCCATTTTCTGCAGTCTGAGAGAACTGGGGACCAAATATATTGAGCCACTTTCACTCAAAGAACCACATGATAATTTTGTCTCTCTGTCTCTGTCTCTCTTTGTCCCTGTATTTCTCTCTCTCTCACACACACACACATACATGCACACACCAAGACTAGAAATGTAGAACACTAATGAATTAGGATAGCAAATGGCAGAAAAGATAATAATTAGTTCAATTGATATAATTTGAGCATCCTTCAGGGAAACTGTAGAAATCCAATCCCCCCTCAACATTTAGACTCTTCTTCACAGAATCTGTTTAGCATACCTATGAACCAAGATAGCTTAACATAATTCATGGGGCTGCAGCTTCACCATAATACAAAGTATCAACACTTCAGTTTTTAAAATAGAATCAGCCATTTTATCCAACTAACCACTTTATCTCCTACATATTTAGGACAAGATACTACATTTATTTAATGAAATGGTATGTCTACTCAAGGGGTTTTCTGAGTATTTACAAGGGTTTATTAATTGAATCCTCACAATTATAAAAAGAAATAGCAATACTTACACCATTTCAGAGAAGAGACTAGGCACACAGATTCAAGAGTCAGTTTGTCCAAGGTCACGTTACTAGCAATACAGTCAGTCATATTCAAACGCTCAGTTATATGCTCTAAGTTACATGCACTTTGTACTGGGCTTTCATCCTGTCAGACAGCTAAGTGAGACTGACAATGCTTTAATCTGATGTACCTTTCAGCCAAAGGTCTAGATTACTCCCAGTAAACTTATTATCTTATTAGTTTTGTAATCAGATACCATTTACCTAATCTTTCTGTGCTTTTGTTTCACCAACCATAAAGATATACACATCAATATCTATATCTATGTATATGTTTGAATATTCATTTACATTGTCATTATTTATTAATTAAAAAACTTTTCATTATATAATAGTTAACTTTAGGTTAATAAAACAATATATGATTGAATTTTCAAGCTTAACTTGTAATTTCAAGCAGGCACAGTTAGGAACTCAGCTGTATGGAAATACCATTGCATTTCCTTATTGTCAGAGATAAGGTATTAGAAAAACTGCCTTTCACAATATCCTACAAGGTCCACTTTTAGAACATTTTTCTCTTGCTCAGAAAAGTTATGTTAGAATATTACTCTCTTGCAAGACTTTGTTTTGTTTGGAAGACCAGATTTTTTTCATATTTATAATATAATCCAGGTTAATTGGAATAAAACTGTTTGGTCTCAACTTAATTGTTATGTTTTAAAGGCCAGTCAAACTCTTTTGGGCCAACTTGCTAGCTCTATTATGATTTAATCTAGCTCTCTATGCTACTGGTATATATATATATATATATATATATATATATATATATATATATATATATATGATATATGAATGAATTCTGAAGAATTTATTAACTAATTAAAATTATATGTAGACCTCTTTTAAAATTTTACTTATATAAATATGTATATTCATATACTAACAACTAATGAAAAAAGAGATCATGAATTTGAAGGAAAGAGAAGAGGAGTATATAGGAGGGTTTGGAGGAAGAAAAGGGAAAGGAGAAATATAATTAAATTATAATCTCAATTTTTTTTGAAGAAATGCATGGAGGTAATCTAGAACCCCTGCACAGATGTAGCCCATGGCAGCTCACTCTCCAAGTGGGTTCCCTAGTAAAGGGAGCAGGGCTGTCTCTGACATAAGACAGAGCAGGGAGTAGCCTTACCAGTCCACAGAGGAAGACAATGCATCCAGTCCTGATGAGACCTGATAGGCTAAGGTCAGATGAAAGGGGAGGTGGACCTCCCCTATCAGTGGACTGAAAGAGGGGCATGCTTGAAGAAGATGGAGGGAGGGTGAGACTGGGAAGGGATAAGAGAGGGGGCTACGGCTGAGATACAAAGTGAATAAATTATAATAAATTAAAAGTAAATAAATTTTAAAATAATTTGTAGAAAATATCTGTCTATCTATCTGTCACTTATCTACCTATTTAACTGTCTATCAATCTATCTGTTTAGCTATCATCTTTGTCATCTGTCTATCTACCTATCATTTATTTTTTTTATGGTGTGTGTGTGTATGTGTGTGCGCACACACACATGGATGCTAGAACTGTTTTTCTTCTTTTACCATGTGAGTACTTGTCATTGACCTCAGTTCTTCAGATCTGGTCACAGTTGCCTTTTCTTCACCAAACCATGTTCAGAATCAAACATTTTGTCGGGCTATCATATAATCATCACGGAATGGAAGGCTGAGGGAGGTCACAAGTCTGCACATCCTCAGTGTGGGTTTGAAATCTTGGTTTTATATTTTTAATTGAGTAAACCAAAAGAAAAATATTGAAGCTCTTGGGACTTAATATTGACTATTCAATATATTGAATGTCTTGGGGTGATATTTTGGCAGATAATTAAGCTAGATAAGTGACAAAGTTAGCAAGATGGTTACAGAGGATTGATATTAGGTAGATGTATACACAAAGAACAGGTATGTATTTTGTAAAGTAAAGCTGGTTGGAGGAAGGAAATAAGTTATTAGAAAATTAAAGAAAGGCTTACGTTTGGAAGGTGGTCATCCAAGCAGCTGATTCATTTTTAGAGCAGGTTACCAATTAACTGGATATATACATCACATAATTTTGACTTCGGTGACTATCATGTCTTTGTAGTAAGGGAACATCTATACAACAAATTATTACTTGCTACAAAAAAAA